>NC_133655.1:241425387-241740846 GCF_009905375.1 Apium graveolens
CCAAGCATTCTTAAGACTTCTCAAAGCTTCTTAAGGCTTCCTAGCTCCACCCACCACTTCAAGGAAGGTATACCATCTCTAAACCCTAGATTCCTATATATTATAAGATGATTTTGATTAGTGGGTTGATATTGTAGCTTGTTGTTATGATTTAGAGTTGGGATTTGGAATGGTAGTGAAATGAAATGGTAATTGTTGTGGTTTTGATTTAAAGGAACTTAAGTATGATTAAAGTTAAGTTTAAGCATAAGTATGAATGATTAAATTGAATTGGTTGGGGTTGTTATGATGTGATAAGGATGGATGTTGGTTGTATGTTGGATTTGAGGTTGGTTTGTGGTTGGTTTTGTATGGTTTAAAATTTGGAAATCGCGTAAACATAGCCGTCGTAACGTCCGATTTTCTTTGGACTGTTTTTGTGCATAGCATTAGGACCCGAGAACCCCCTACTAGATTATGACCACTGCCATGATTAGATAGCTCATGTTACGAGCTTCGTTTTGATATGTAGTTCGTTCGATTCCGATGCACGGTTTAGGAGAAACGACCGTTTCAAGTAACGGCGTTTCGCGAACGAAACTTTTTCCCTCGCCTTACTTTGAAACATAGGTTAAAGACCAAAAAGGGTTAATTAATGTATGAAACATTTATGGTAAGTGTGTTAGGCAGTTGGTAAGACATTCGCGAAGGAATCGCTTTAAAACTCGTAAAGGTTAAATTATTAAAAATGGTGGAGCCGAGGGTACCCGAGTGACTTAAGCGAATCGGTGAGCGCAAAACAAGCGTTAGAGTCTAAGTTAGTTAAAGTATAGATTTACAAGTGATTTTGGTTTAATTCCAACTTACTTGTTGTTTATAGGATATCAGACTCGTCCCGAGCCTTTCTCACCCCCAAGTCGCTCAGGCAAGTATTCTATCCGTTATACTGTTGTTGTGATGAATATATGTATATGCATTATCTTGTGATAGATGCATGTTGGTTAATTAGCAAATTTTGCGATATATTGAAGCATGCTGATATGGTATATATATGCATGCCTGTTACGAAACAACCATATATATCTGTTGGTTCAGTTGATAATACCTATGCTAGAGAATAGCGGTAATTTGCATATACCCTTAGTATAGGGACCCAAAGGTGAAAATATTTTCTAAAACCGGGAGTCGAGGATCCCGAGTAGATTTAATATATATATATTTATATATATATATATATGGTTATAGTTTTCAAAACTATTAATCGAATAAGGTTTATTCGATAACTTTATTTTATTAATGAATATTATCTTGAATATTCATTCGAGGACTTATGACTCCTTTATAGTATTTATTGAATATTACTTGGATATTCATTTGAGGATGTATGACTCCTTTATTTTATTTAATGAAAATTATTTATAATATTCATTCGAGGTATTATGACTCCGCTTATTATTTAATAATATTCTTTATTTTATTAAAGAATAATGTTTCGATAATCAAACTTATTTTCGATTTTTCAAATAAAGATAGTACTTTCGTATAAGTATATCTTTGGTTATTTAATACTCATTTCAAGTATAAGTCTTACAACTTCTACTTCAATTATTTGTATAAAGATTATTCTTTATGGGAATATTATTTAAATAATAATATTCAGATATTTTCTAAATATATTGGGACTGATTTTCTAAATATATTGGGGGGTGAATGTGTTTTCTTGAATTTGAATTATCTTTTGGCTTATGAAGGAAAATAGTTGTATGCATTTGTAGAGATAAAATACTAAATGCAAACACACAAGCAGATTATCAAAAACCCACTTGATTTATATTAAATCAAATTTGCTTGCTACAAATCTGTGTTCTTGAAAATAAGAACTCAACTACTTCTCTTGAGAGAATATAATATTTTATAGATTTGTTTGTTACTTTTAAATAAAGGACATCTGACATGTTTTATAGATCAACATGCACAGTTTACACGACTTGCACTAAAATAGACTAACACATTTTCTAAATATACTTTATCTATTTCCATTTATAGTGTTAGCATATATGTGCAGAATCTACCAGGTCTGAGACCCTCGTTTGTCCCATTCATCTTGGCCCTTGATCTTGTATTCTTTAAGTTGCATTTGTAGGCTTTCCAATTCAGTGATAGAATTGTTTGTTGACTGATAATCTTGAATCTTCAAGTTGTTTGTATTCCGAATTATGGAGTTGTTTGTCGAGATCTCTTTTATTTTATAAAGATGTCACATATCGATAAGTAAAATTATTTATCTATGTCTCAAGTTCTCTTCATGGATTTTGACTTGTTGAGGTCTCTAGTTTTCTACAAGTAGAATGACTTGTCGATATCTCCAGTTCTCTACATAAGCTTTTTGACTTATCGATATCTCCAGTTCTCTACATGATAATTTGACTTGTCGATATCTCTAGTTCTCTACATGAGGAATTGACTTGTCGATATCTCCAGTTCTCTATATGGACTTTATGACTTGTCGATATCTTCAGTTCTCTACATGCAGATTAACTTATCGATATCTCTTGGGACTTCTCTATAAGTCATTCTAGACTTCTTGACATACTTCTTGATATTACTTGATCTATGACTTGTTGATATCTAACTTAGAACATTTTTCCTAGAACAACATTATTCAACTCCAAGCTTCTATACTTCTCTCTGAGGCATGATCAGGATTGATCTTCTTCTAGAGTTTATTCCCTAACATGATGGTTGTTCATAGAAAAATACTCCAGTCCAATATACTTAACATTTTACAGACTCAAGAAATACAATTACAGAACATAATTAGATTATCAGACAACTTATTCTTAGGGTTGTCAAGATGACTTAGTCTTGTTATGTACAAACATGTCTTGCACAACAGAGAGGCAAAAGCTGATCAATGCAAGGGTAGCTGAAGTCTCTAAAGCTTATAAAGATGAGGAATGGAACTCTAAATGGAAAGATCACGTTGATCCTATGACTCTTCATAATGTTCCCAAGCACTTGCAGACAGCTGAATCTGAGATCAAGAATCCCTTATTGCTTGCTCAGCTTAAAGCTTCCATTATAATGATCAAATATGTCCCTACCACACAAGCTAAAGCTCAAACGTAATTAGATACTCTCAAAGATGCTTTACATGAGGTTAAGTTCAAGTCAGAGCATGAACTTCAAAAGCAGTTGAAGCCCATCATTTCCAGACAAGACAGGATTGAAGCCAACCAGGCTACGCTAGAAGCCACTCAAAACAAGATGTCTGGGCAATTGGATGAGGTCAAGCAGACTATGGAGCTAATTGTGTCTCTTCTTGGTGGTGGTGATGCCAAAAAGGGGGAGATAATTTCTAAATATAAATGAAAAAAGCTCAAGACAAAAGCTGATGATATGGATGATGTCTCGGATGGAGGAAGTAAGGGTGGAAAAGCACTAGGGAGATATAAAGGTTGTAATAACCCCAATTTTTGGAATTTTTGAAACCCTTATGAATAGTGTTTTGCTGATTTTACTGAATGAGAAACTTTTCATGTCACACTATGTAGGGGTTCTTTTATTGTTATTCTGAGATCTTATTAGCACTCTATATGATATATAAGTGTATGTAAAGATCGTCAGAATCCAAATTTGAACCTTTTGATTTTTCCCGAAAATCCACCAAATATCGAAAGAATTGAGTATAAGGTAACAGGATAAAAAGGATTTAAATTCAAGAATTATAAGAGAGGATCATAAAAGGAATATAATGTATTGAGAAAGGTTAAGGAAACCCAAGTAATAAGATCCCGGGTATGATCCCTCAAACGAGAAACGAGAACGAAACTTAAGTGACCGTATAACAGATCAGCGGTCATTAGGCAAACAATTAGGAGTTAATCAAGGAGGTTAGGGATGATGAGGTCATCAAACCAATAAGAAGAGGGCAAGTAAGGGGTGATGACATAGCAAAGGTGACATAAGCATGACATAGGGGGAGGAGGTGTGGTTGGTTTTTAACCACACAATTTTCAAGGTTAATAAGGTAATTAACCAAAATCAAATCAAAAGCAACCAAGCTAAGCTAAACAAATCACAAACACAAAAATCATTTCCTTTCTTCTTCAACATTTGCTCTCGGCTTTTCTTCATTTCAAGAAGAAGAAATTTCAAAGTTCAAGTTCTAAGCTTCCTTAATTGGTAAGATAATTATCTAGTACTCCTTATGCATAGATATAGCTATCCTATAAGTTTAAGCCTCCAAATCATTCACAATCTCTTCCAAGAAATCAATGAAGAAGATAATGAATAGTGATTTCAAGATTTTTAACTTGATTTTTCTTGTTTTTCCTTTAAGATCCAAGCATCCCTAAGACATCTCAAGGCTTCTTAAGGCTTCCTAGCTACTCACATCACTTCAAGGAAGGTATAACATCTCCAAACCCTAGTTTTACTTTGTATATTAGGATGATTTTGATTGTTATGGTAAAAGAGTAGCTTGATGCTTGTAGGTTTAGAGTTTGGGTTGGAGTTGTAGTGAATTGAATGTTGAATCTTGTTGATTAGTAAAGGACTTAAGTATAGTTTTAAATTCATGTTGAGAATAACATAAATTGGAGAACTTGAGGTGTTGGGGCTGTTGTAGTGTGATATGGATGGATTTTGGTTGTATGAATGAATTGGGATTGATTGGTGGTTGATTTGGAATGGTATGAATTTGGGTAATCGCGTAAACATAGCCGTCGTAATATCCGATTTACTTTAGACTGCTTTTGTTCATAACATTAGGACCCGAGAACTCCCTGCTAGGTTTTGACCATTGCCATGATTAGATAGTTCATGTTACGAGCTTCGTTTTGATATGTGGTTCGTTTGATTCCGATGTACGGTTTAGGAGAAACGGCCGTTTTAAGTAACGACGTTCCGCGAACGAACCATTACCCCTCGCCTTACTTTGAAACATAGGTTAAAGACCTTAAAGGACTAATTGGAGTATGAAACATTTATGTAAAGTGTAATAGGCAGTTGGTAAGACACTCGCGAAGGAATTGCCTTAAAACTCATAATGGTTAATTTATTAAAAATGGTGGAGCCGAGGGTACTCGAGCAACTTAAGAGAATCAGTAAGCGCAAAGCGAGCGTTGGAGTCTAATTTTGTTAAAGTATAGATTTACAAGTGACTTCGGTTTAATTCCAACTTATATGTTGTTTATAGGTTACCAGACTCGTCCCGAGCCATTTGTAACCCCAGTCACTCAGGCAAGTTTTCTACCCGTTATACTGTTGTTGTGATGTGTATGTGTATATGCATGATCTTGTGATAAATGTATATTTGTTATTAGCAAATTCTTGCGATATATTGTAGCATGTGATATGGTATATATGCATGCCTGTTTCGTATTCTTGATTTATATATCTGTTGGTTCAAATGCTTATTCGTCGCATAATACCTATGCTAGAGATAAGCGGTATTTGCGTATACCCTTAGTATAGGGGATCAAAAGGTGAACTTTTTCTAAAACCGGGAGGCGAGGCTCCCGAGTATAATATATATATATATATATATATATATATATATATATATATATATATATGAATAGTTTTTAAAACTATTAATCGAATAAGGTTTATTCGATAACTTTATATTATTTAATGAATATTATTTTGAATATTCATTCGAGGGCTTATGACTCCTTTATTTTATTTAATGAATATTATTTTGAATATTCATTCGAGGGCTTATGACTCCTTTATTTTATTTAATGAATATTATTTTGAATATTCATTCGAGGGCTTATGACTCCTTTATTTTATTTAATGAATATTATTTCGAATATTCATTCGAGGGCATATGACTCAGTTTATTTTATTAATTGAATATTATTTCGAATATTCATTCGAGGGCTTATGACTCAGTTTATTTTATTAAATGAATATTATTTGAATATTCATTTGAGGATCTATGACTCCGATTATTTGCTGAGATATATCCTTTATTTTATTAAAGAATAAGGTGTCGATAATCAAACTTATTTTTTATTATTCAAATAAAGATAGTACTTTCGTATAAGTATATCTTTGGTTATCTAATACTCATTTCAAGTATAAGTCTTACAAATTCTACTTTAATTATTGTATAAAGATTATTCTTTATGGGAATATTATTTAAATAATAATATTCAGAGATTTTCTAATATATTGGGACTGATTTACTTTATTAAATCAGCATTACTCCAAACACTCTTTAAAGTGTTTTCGAGTCTTTAAAATGATTTTCAAAAGTTAGAGCGGATCCCAAAAACTCAACTTTTTTATATATTTATGATCTTCCTTTTTAAAGGGGATTTAAATACTCGCTCAAAACCAGAGGGATCCGGCTCTGTGTTGTATTTTATATTCACAACAAGGTTGCGGTTTTGGTAAATGAATTGATTACTTACCCAACGTTCGGGAAGTAAGTCCATCTATCGAGTCAGCATAAGCAACATGGGCTCAGTGGGCGTCCATGAAAGTGTAAGTGGCTCAGTGGGAGTCCATCAAATGCGTAAGTGGCTGAGTGGCAGTCCAGCATAAGGTCCTATTGCGACCAGGGTGATGACCAGTGGGGAATTCATCCATCTACCAGTAGAAAAGGTTACTTATTGGTATCTTTGCCTGATCAGCAAGATATCAGGTTTATGCCAAGGTTTTCTCCTTTCCAAATACATTGGATATTGCAACTCTGTTTATAATTTTCATAACAGAGGTTTTCAAAGAGTGTATGAAATGTATATATATATATCGGGACTTAATAAAGTATCTCGTAACTTCATTATTTACAATAATATTTCAAAGATTTAATCTATTCAAATCTTATCTTGTAGTCTCATCTATGGGATGAACTGTTGAAAACTCATTATAACTTGAACGGTGGTAGTTCAAGTAGTATTTAGAAAAGATATAAGTATATTGGGGTATCTTGTAACTTCATCTTTTAAACTTATATCTAGTAAATGATTATCTTGTGCATGTCAAAGATTTTCAGAAAAACGTTGAGACAAGGTTAGATATATGAGATCACCTTGCAACGATATTTTTATACAGTTATAAACTGGAACTCTGTGTATATTATACATGTCAGAGGATTTCAAAGATTGTGAAAAGTATATATGTATATATATATACTGAATATTTTGCGACTTGGTCGCATTAAGATATCAACTTGGTTCATTTCTTTTGACCAAGACTTTCATGAGTACTATGAGAATGATCATATATTGTTAATCATTATACATATTATTTTGGTGGGCTTGTTGCTCACCCTTGCTTTCTTCTTTCATCACACAACAACAGATAGAAAAGATGAACAGGACCAAGCTTCCAATTCGCAAGCGGTTAGGAAACGTTCCGCAGTTTTCTGGAAGCGTTGATGTCGTCGTAGCTGAGGTAGGAGCTACCAATAGGCTAGGTTTTCAACTATTGATGAACCAGACTTATGTATAATATGAATTGTAATAATGGCAAGGAATATGTAAATTTATTCAGAAACCCTTTTGAGGTGTAATGGCTTATAATTGTGGAATAAAACGACTTGTGTTATTTTGTTGGTATTCATCTCTGAGACTATAACTTGTGGTGTGTGTGTGTATATTGTGGGGTCACAGTACGCAGTAGTTGGTTGTTTAGTAAGTTTAAGTGTTATTAAGGGAAATGGAACTCGTGACAACCCGGATCCCTGACCCCGGATTTGGGGGTGTTACAGAAATGGTATCAGAGCCAAGCGTTATAAACCTCAGAGATGATGTGATGTTAAGATAATAAGTTCACTAAGATAATAAGAACTCTTTCCAAGTACATAGTCGGGCTACCTAACGTAGTACTGTCAGTTAAAACCCTTACGGGAACCCTTATAAATATTATGATAGTAACATAGTTCGTTCTCGTATAGGGCAGCGGGGCACCGAACCCTGAGGTTCAGGAGCATCAGCATGAGGATGTTTTATTACATGTTGGAGATTAAATTGTGAATCCGATAGAGTACCCTAACGAGGGACTGGATGAGATTCATATTGAGAATGTTGCGGTAGAGGATGTTATCCCAGAAGGGATTGTTGCTGAGGAGGATCTCGTGGAGGATCCTGACGAGAATGAAGAGAGGACCGCTGAGGAAATAATGACCATAGTCAGGGCGACTACCAGAGCAAGAATGGCCGCGAGGGTGGCACTAGAGGATGAAGAGTTACCAAGGGCACAAAGGTTAATGAGGGCAGAAGGAGTGGGGCCTTCCACGACACCAATTATACCAGTATCAGACCCTCTTCCAGATGTTCCTGTAGACATCCATGAGGTTCCACCAATTCCTGTTCCCTCCCCTGTACAGAGCCCAGCACCTACTGAGGAAATGCCACATTTATCTCCTGCACCATTGTCACCTGATACTGTGCTTGGTTATCCATTTGGATCTCCTGGGTCTGCACCACCTGCACCTCATGGACTGCTAGATGCTACCACTCAGGCTTCTCTTATCGCCAATTATCATATGACTTTGGGTGGCCTGTCTGAGGCCCGTAATGTTAGAAGTGATCTGTTGGACCAACTTACTGCACCAAAAATTGAGGGCGGGGTACTTTCGGCAGGATTAGCTTATAGCATGGAAAGGATTGAGGCTACCACCCGAATTACAGCTAGAGGCCATCTTGAGGGTCAGATTGATCCAGCTCTACTTACAACTATCTTAGACCTCATCACCGCTTTAATGGAGAAGGTTAGGGATGTCGTGCGTGCCCGCATTTCTTGATCCATATTAGTGTGCAGAGTCTGAACAATCTGACAAGGATTCCATGCAGCACCGCTTTTGGAGGATTAACCTAAATTATGAATGATTAGTTTTAATGACTAGATGTGTTAGGTCCCAATGTGTTTGTAGAAGGGGGGGTTGAATACAAACAGTACCGAATAATCGAATTAAATGCGGAATAAAAAATGTGAAACAAAATTCAAGTTAAATAAAAATATTATTAAACTTGAAAGGTGTTACAACAACTGTATCGATTACAAGGAATTAATCTCAAATTAATTATCACAAATCTAGAATAAATTCGACATGAACTTTTTCTATTTTTGTAATAAAAAAAGATTCAAATGCTAAACGCAATTTGAGATTAAGTTCTAGGGATTTTGATCCGCTAGATTGTTACACAAGAACAAGATAAATAATTCTAGTGGTTGAATTTAACATTAACAAACTAGAATTTAATCTTGATGATTTGCAGATGAAGAATAAAATGTTTCAAGGCGGCTGCTGTGTTCTTGTATATTGATTTCTGTGTTCTGGATGATTGAATGAAAGTCTTCTGCTTCTTTTAAATAAACAACAGACTTCAATGAACTGCAATGACAATCGGTGAGACAATCCAATTGTACTAGCAAGACAATCTGTTGAACTAGAGAGACTTTCGGTAGGACAATCAACTGAACTAGCAAGACTTTCGGTATGACTATTGATTGTCATACCGATTGTCATATTAGTTCAAATGGATTGTCTTGCTGAATTAATAAAAGATTTTAATCTAATATAATTCTAATAAGACAATCAAATGTATTGGCATGACTTTCGGTATGACTATTGATTGTCATACCGATTGTCATACTAATACAAACGGTTGACTTTGAATTAAAACAGATTTTAAATCAATTAAAATTCTGAAAATCTTTAATATTAATTCTGAATTAATTAATCAATTAATTTATTTAACCAAATAAATTAATCCTTGCAGATATAATTTATTTTCTTAATTAAATTATATGACTTAATTAATTAATAGAGAATTAATACTAACCCTGAGCAGCAACCAATCTTCTGAATATCTTCTGAAAATCACTGAGAATTATGAATCAATTCCACCACTTCAACGTTGACACTCGATGTACTGTCTGGTTCATGAGTGACTAACTTCCGTGACGTTTCTTCATGTCTTGACTTTGATACTTTGATTTTCTTCAGATTAAATCCTTGTAATTAATGATACTCTGACGAGATCTCTGTCACTTGATTAAATCCACGATCTTGATTTATATCACTGAGGCATGATCAACTTCTTGAACTTCTTCCAGTGAATTAACTCCTCAAGTCTGTAGATGAACCTTGTCTCTGAATCCTTTGACAGATATTACTTTGCGAGATCTCTCTGATGGTAGATCCACTATTTACTTATTACATTCTTATTTGAGTTGAGTTGAATCCTCGAATATACAAATAGGTCTATGACATATGACTTACAATCTCCCCCTATTTGTTTGTTAGACAATAACACACAAATACCTAGAGGATAACTCAACTAACAAATAAGAAAAAGATATAAACAGAAATGCAAAGTAAATAGTAGAAAAATTCTGGACTAGATTTAACATTTTCCAGATTCCAAGTAGATGTTCCTCTAGACTGAACATATCTTCAAGTAGTTCCATCTTCATTTGTACAACCACATTTTCTGTTGAGAAGCCCATATCTCTCTTGCTTCTCCCCCTATGAGAATCAACTGATTAAAGAAGATCACCTTCGTTTACCACCTCTCCCGTACAATAGGATCCGCAGATAAAAACCAATGGTACTCCCCTTTTGAAAACAGCTTCTTCCCTTACTTAGAAAATCACCTTGTGTTTACCACCTCTCCCGTACAATAGGATCCGTAGTTACAAACAACAATGGTGTGGTGTAGTGTACATATGATCTTTTTCTTCCTCCCTGCTATTTCTCCCCCTTAGTTGAGGAATCCTCCAAACTATTTCTTAAGCTTTTATCTCCCCCTTAAAGAAGGAATGTATGCCGTCGTCTGAAGGAGTTCTCATATTTCACTTGGTTGGAAAAGAAATAACAAGTAGTTTCCCTTTCTTCCTCACTGTGAGTGTGTGATTTTGTTTAGTGTACCTCACATGTGTTCCACTCTTCTCTCCACTCGTGTTTACACTCTTTCTCACAAGTGTATCACTCTTCTCATAGCTCCATATTCCAGCTGTACCTGCAAGGAAAATCACCTTAGCCATCCTTTAAGGAGGTCACAGGTGGTGCAATGGGAGTTCACAAATCCCCATCCTTGTTAAACTCGTCAGATAAATCTGAGTCATAATCTACAAGTTGCTAGTTTCCCTTTTAGGGTTCCAGATTTGAATTCTGGGAAGGTAAACAATGATCCAACGATTTTAGCATAAAGATCAAAGTTCCCTTCTAATGTCTGTGAAGACACTTCCTTGTGACTCATCAGGTAATATCTGAATCATTGTCAACAAGTTGCCGATCTGCACCTATGTCAGATCCACTATCCGCAGATGCATCCAGGGGATTTAAGCCTGGGGAGGTAGACACTGACCACTGACATATGGCTTTTGGATCAGTATCCTCTCCTAACACCTGTAAAGGCAATTGGTCCACTAACGAACCTTGAACAATCGAATCTGACCTTAAAATGGTCGAAACTCTTGTTTCCGTCAACTCATCCTTTGTGTGTGTAACCTCTCCTTGTGCATCAAGAATTGATTATGTTTGAAGTGGTGACACTACATCGGATACCTTGGCCGACAGGCAAAATTCAATAGACTCACCCTGTTGAGAGAATGAATCTAGTAACTGTTTTTGTGCCTTTTCAGCCATTACATCTTTTTGAGAAGATGTATGGGGGCTAGCAGTTGTCTCAGTTTAAATACTACTCATCTATGTAGGAGACAGAGCTACTGGGTTGACTACAGAACCTTCCTTATGTGGTGCACTAGGCACTATCTCCCTCACGCTCATTCATACTACTTTTAGTGGTAAAAGAGTGTTGGTTGGTTCTGTTTTTGTGTTTGTCTTTACAGTCTGGGATAGACGTTGTGGATTTTCAACCTCATGACTGTCAATGAAAGAAAGTCATTGGAGACTGAACCTGTAACACAGAATATATGGTAATAGAGAGAAAATGATTTACAATAGTGATTTCAAAAGATTTTACATGAAATAGGAAATCACTATTGTAGAAAGAAGTTTAATTTTTTTTTTTTTCAAAATGAATGAGTTTTTGATAAAACATTGATCACTTAGGGTAAAGTCTAAGTAATTCTCATTCATGTCAAAAGCTTACAAATATCTGCAACATAATGTTAACAACATATCATTGACCGATACTTGTCAAGTACTTTAGATACTAATTGTTATGTTGCATAAACAATATATCACTGCACATATAAAACAATATGATTGTGCTTAGTGATAAGATAGTTATTAATATGACGACTCTACTTATTCATATAAAATTATAACTTCTGTTAGAGTGCCATACCATGTCCTTGACGATTGCTTGAGCAGTATACTAGTTCATACCAACCTGAAGTGAGATTGTGAAGAAGAAATTGCATAGTCCAATAGATCTGCAGCTGCAAAGTCCATGAACTGTGGTGCATTGACTTCCTCTTTTGACTTACCAACCAGGAGTACACTTGTACACATCTTACTAGAGTACAATTCCAAGTGTAATGTGCAGCAGGTGCCTGATATGTTGTAATATTCTCAAGTCTCGTCACTGGTGCTATATGTTGGATACTGCTTCCTGATAATAACCTAGCACAATATACAAAATTACAATGATAACATTCCCAGCTTGCAAACAGCCATATCCCTCAGATAAACCTTTGCTGTTATCTCCAAAGGTAATCAGGGGGCCAGCTTTCTCAATCCACATCTGATAGCAGGGCTCTATCTCCGGTCATATGTCTTGATGATCCACTGTCAAGAATCCACACTACCGGTTACACCTGTTTAATGCCCTGCACTTCAAATGGATTAGACCTTCTTCGGAACCCAAACTTGGTTGGGCCCGGCATACTTGTAGAACTGTCCTTTGTCAGACAAAACAACATTTTTAATTTTAATGGTCTCAACATTCTCAATGACTGAACATTTGACCTTGTAAACAGCCTTAACAAATTTCTGTTTAAGCTTAGGCACAAATGTCTCCTTTCTAGCCTTAGAGGGACTAGCAGTCTTAGACCTATCATGCTTCTTGTTATTCACATGCTGACGAGGAGTAGTCTTATCATCAGACACATGCTTACCATTAAAATAAGCATACATCATATTAAAAGCACAAGACATACAATTAGAAACACCACATGCTTTATGAGAGTGATTAACAGCAGGCAATTTATGCATGGTAGACATGGCATTATTGTTATCCAACTCATGTGTGTCTGAGTTAGTCTCAGTTGCTTTCACAACTTTGACTGGAACTTTCGACTCACTTGACTTGGAAACAATCTTCTCATTAGCATGATCTTCAGCACGTATTTCTTCTTGAATAACAGAAGAGGTCGCATCAAATGGTTCAGCAATTGATGCTTTATAGAGGGGTTCATCAACACCCTTAAGCACATGTGGTACTTCCCTCCCTTTAGCACAGACATGGGGAGGGGAGTTTATGCCTAATTCTCCAATAGCAGCATTGTAATCATAACCTATTCCAGATGTTTGATTAACAGCTTGCTTACTGTAGAACTCTTTAGCCTTCGAACAAGAATTGAAGTAGGCTCTAACCTTAGTCTCAAGACCGGTGATCTTGTCTTTGAGAATAGTTTCGAGTTTTCTATAACAGTCAACTCTATTCTCTAGAAAAGATACCTGTTCTTTTAATTTGTCTTGATTAATGTGCACAAGTCTTAATTCATTGACCTCTTTCTCAAGGTCTGTGATCTGTAAACTTAACAGTTCATTATCACGACGTGCACAATCTAAGTTACCTCTTAGATGATAAACCATTTCAGCATCAGAAAGTTTTACCTCTATTCTTGACGATGAAGCTTTTCCATCAATAGCCATAAGAGCAAGATTTCCTTCATCTTCATCTTCACTGTCAGTATCATCCCAGCTTCTTCCCTTTGCCAGATAAGCCCTTTCAGAGTTCTTTCTTACTTGCTTTGGCTTCCTACATTCTGTGGCAAAGTGTCCCAACTCATTGCAGTTATAGCATCTAATGGTGCCCCGATCAACCATCCCTGTTTGGTATCCACCACTGCTGGTGTTAGAGGATGAAGATCCACCTTTCTGGAATTTGTTGTAGTTGGACTTGTACTTCAGCTTGGGATTCCTCTTGAATCTGACATGGGAGAATCTCTTGACAATTTGGGCCATTGACTCGTCTTCCAATTGCTCCAGCTCTTCCAAGGAATAAAAATCATCACTTGATTGATTTGTAGTAGGAGGATCATATTCTGCTACTAACATATTTTCCTCAGCCTTGGAATACTGTACCATTCTCTCCAATTGTTGAGATTGCTGTTGTTGTTGACCTTCAGCTACAAGTGCAGTAGATGTGCTGACCATTTTATCCTTCCCGTAGACTTCCTTCTGTTGAATCTGCTCCAACTCATAGGTTTTTAACACTCCATAGAGCCTGTCCAAAGAAATCTCACTCAGATCTCTAGCTTCTCTAATGGCAGTGATTCTATGTTCAAGATGAGCTGGCAGTGTTAAAAGGAACTTTTTGTTGACCTCCCTGATTGAATAATACTTTCCATTGATGTTCAGGTTGTTGATCAACGCATTGTACCTCTCAAACACTTCAGTAATTCCTTCTCCTGGATTTGATTTGAAATGTTCATATTCAGAGGTTAGGATTTCCAACTTGTTCTCCCTAACTTCCTCTGTGCCTTCATTAATCACCTCAATAGTTTCCCACATGTGTTTGGAATTTTTACAGTTCATCACATGTCTGTTCATCAAGGGATCAAGGGAATCAATTAATATTAATTGAAGGCTGGCATCCAAGGAGGCTTCTTCCTTCTCAGCAGGAGTAAAATCTTCGGGCTCTTTTGGATAGGTTCTACCTTTAGTAGTCACCACACCATCTATTATTACCTCCGGTTCAATAACCATCGGAGTTTTTATACCCTTCTTTAACAAGTTTGAATATTTGGGATTTGCAACTTGTAAAAATAAGAGCATCTTCTTCTTCCACATAATATAATTCTCATTATCAAATTGTGGAATTTTAACGGTTCCAACTTTATGTGAAGTCATTATGAATTTTTGAATGAATAAAAATTCAAAGAGTTGAAAAATCACAAAAGTCTAGGATCTTGATTTGTTCGTTAATCAGAAGGCTCTGATACCAATTGTTAGGTCCCAATGTGTTTGTAGAAGGGGGGGTTGAATACAAACAGTACCGAATAATCGAATTAAATGCGGAATAAAAAATGTGAAACAAAATTCAAGTTAAATAAAAATATTATTAAACTTGAAAGGTGTTACAACAACTGTATCGATTACAAGGAATTAATCTCAAATTAATTATCACAAATCTAGAATAAATTCGACATGAACTTTTTCTATTTTTGTAATAAAAAAAGATTCAAATGCTAAACGCAATTTGAGATTAAGTTCTAGGGATTTTGATCCGCTAGATTGTTACACAAGAACAAGATAAATAATTCTAGTGGTTGAATTTAACATTAACAAACTAGAATTTAATCTTGATGATTTGCAGATGAAGAATAAAATGTTTCAAGGCGGCTGCTGTGTTCTTGTATATTGATTTCTGTGTTCTGGATGATTGAATGAAAGTCTTCTGCTTCTTTTAAATAAACAACAGACTTTAATGAACTGCAATGACAATCGGTGAGACAATCCAATTGTACTAGCAAGACAATCTGTTGAACTAGAGAGACTTTCGGTAGGACAATCAACTGAACTAGCAAGACTTTCGGTATGACTATTGATTGTCATACCGATTGTCATATTAGTTCAAATGGATTGTCTTGCTGAATTAATAAAAGATTTTAATCTAATATAATTCTAATAAGACAATTAAATGTATTGGCATGACTTTCGGTATGACTATTGATTGTCATACCGATTGTCATACTAATACAAACGGTTGACTTTGAATTAAAACAGATTTTAAATCAATTAAAATTCTGAAAATCTTTAATATTAATTCTGAATTAATTAATCAATTAATTTATTTAACCAAATAAATTAATCCTTGCAGATATAATTTATTTTCTTAATTAAATTATATGACTTAATTAATTAATAGAGAATTAATACTAACCCTGAGCAGCAACCAATCTTCTGAATATCTTCTGAAAATCACTGAGAATTATGAATCAATTCCACCACTTCAACGTTGACACTCGATGTACTGTCTGGTTCATGAGTGACTAACTTCCGTGACGTTTCTTCATGTCTTGACTTTGATACTTTGATTTTCTTCAGATTAAATCCTTGTAATTAATGATACTCTGACGAGATCTCTGTCACTTGATTAAATCCACGATCTTGATTTATATCACTGAGGCATGATCAACTTCTTGAACTTCTTCCAGTGAATTAACTCCTCAAGTCTGTAGATGAACCTTGTCTCTGAATCCTTTGACAGATATTACTTTGCGAGATCTCTCTGATGGTAGATCCACTATTTACTTATTACATTCTTATTTGAGTTGAGTTGAATCCTCGAATATACAAATAGGTTTATGACATATGACTTACAAGATGATTATCTATGGTAGTACTTTTGGGATAGAAGCGATCAGCTCAAATGATGTAATTCTCTTTAATGTGTTCAGTTGATGTACCCTCGAACAAATGGTTATGTATATATTCGTTAATTTCAGTTCAGGATCAGCTTGTTTGTGATAAGTTCATATTGATAGTTGCACTATCAGCACTTAAGAGTGTCATGAAGTTTATAGAACTTGAGAATTCATAAGTTATGATCATGTAAGGACTGAATGATAAAAGAATTAAGCAAAGTAAGTAAGACAAATTTAAAGAGATTCCCAAAATTTCTCCAAGCATTATGCCCCCTCGAAGAATAAGATTTGGGGAAAACCCTGAATGTGATAATCAGGGAGGTCGTAATTAAGATATAAGGTACCCGGAATATAATGGAGTGGAAAATGAAGATTTTAAAATATAGGAATTATTTGAGATTTTAAATGATTGACGAAGCACAAAAGACTGTTTTGTCACTTACCTTCCTAAGAGAGAGGCCACCCGCTGGTGAGAGTCCAAGGAAGGCACGGAGCCAGAGGTTATGATAAACTGAATAAAGTCAGTCTATTATTTTCGAGAAAGTAATTCCCAAGGATATGGAGATAGTGTAAAATCTTTAGAGCCAGAACAAAGGCGGGCGAGTATGATGAATTATGAATCTAAGATTTTAAAAGTTGTCAAGATTTGTTCTGAGGACTAGAATCCCAGAACGGCGTGATGTTTGAAGTCAATGATTAGTCGGTTCGTGAAATGATTGCAAGAGAGAGGAAAATAAAAAGAAATTGAAGTGGAAAGGAGCATAAAGGCAATAGAGTTTGAGGAATGATAAGGGAGTTGGGTATGAGGAAACCCTAAAGACTCGTAGTAATAGAAATAAAAAAGTATATGATCGTCAGGATGAGGATGATTCACCATGAGTTAAAGTTGATGGTTGAAGGCATAAGAGATATATATATATATATATTACCCCCTTTAAGTTGGAAGGATTCGGGGAAACCTTGAGATAGTTCGAAGGATAAATAATGAGACGCGGATAGACTGAGGAAACAAGAAAGTAAGAAATTAGGAAAATTGGATGAAGGAAGTGACCTTCAAGAATGTGAAGTGTAAGACCGGTGGCAGGATACCCAGAAAGGGAGACGCCATGTATGAGGGATATCCCAATATTGAGATGACTGTTGAGATAAACAACAAGAGTAAATAAGGAATTATTAAGAAGAAGTTCACGTTGAACACGATCAATATCTTCCAGAACATCCTTGTTATCGTTACCAAATTAGGTATAGACTATCGAGGTGGGAATGATTGAATAAGACACCCTTATCAGGGATACATGACTTGAATTATTTATGGAAGGATGCAAGTACCTTTTAAAGGTGGAGATAAGGATAGAACCGCAATGACTTGAGATGAACCCTGGGGAAATGCATAAAGGTTGGCATTTCACCCTTAATAGGGACATTATGAGTTTGTATAATACGAAATGAAGGATTAAGGTAATAACAACCTTTAAAGATCAGTAGATAAATTTTTCAGAAGTACATAGAGAATGGTTCTAATATTAGTAAATGGTATTTTGATATGCCCTGTATCTAGGGAATACAGGAGGAACGATTCAAGTATAACCTTAGAGGTTTTACAACAAAAAAGGTAATATTCAAAGTTCTCAAAAATAGAAATTTTGATAAAGGAAAGGTGACGTAATTAGTATAATGCCAAATGGGGCACATGTTAAACCATGAGAAAGTATAGATTGAACCCAATAAAGGTCAAGAATGGTGAGAACATGAAGGACCCAAGATAAGAGACGTCCTAAGTAGGATCGAGAGTCAGTTGTGACAATATTAACCTCTAAAGACCGAGGCAATAACTTATGGAAAAATGGTAATTTTTTTCTCACCAAAGCATAAAGAAGAGTATTTTCACACAAGCAATGATTGGAAATGAGGCAGAAAATTTAGTTGAAGATCATTTAAAATGACATTGATTGTAAGAAAATTTTACTATCAGGAAAGGCCAAAGAGGTGGCCAACACTCTAAGTGTAAGAGAGGAATCATAGGCGCTCGTGCCAGAAGAATACAGTGATGATGGTTGAAGCCGTGAAGGTTGTATTATGGGTTGGAAGATTGACATTCCTTCTGATGACTGTGCAATACCCAACCGTAATAGTAGTTGGTAAAGGTTTAACTCGTGTAATCGCCATGAGCGGGCTATCTATCTCAGAAGGTACCATCTCGAGATAAGTCAGGACCATGTTTCAAAAAGGACTAGACGAACCTTTGAGTTAAGTCTTCTAATTAAGGCATATGATTAAGAATGGTATTAACCTGCTATCATTACTTTGATTGAAACTCTTCTGCAATTTTATCTACTTCATGTCATGAAAGTACATCAGAGTTTGGAGTGTTCTTCATGAATTATGATTGGTGATTATGTTAACTCCTTAGAAGTATTCTATACGGCATGTATGGACTCTGTATGGTTAGATATTAAGATTTCATGGAAAGTGAATGACGATAGTAGGTCAGTGGTGGACCATAGTAATGCAGCAATGATTCTGCGAGTAATGAGCTGATTACAACCGTGAGAGTTGTATTGGAATGGATGTTGAGATTGAGTACCACTAATCGGGTCGTGGTAGTGTATAAGTTATCATTGATAGACTAATTAAGTAGAGTATCCACCTATTGAATATTTATTGCCTCTTATGAAAAGAGAGTCGTATTACTATATGAGGAAGGTTGCGGTGCAAGCATAGAATTTTAGTAACGATGATGTCTAGAATGAAATCCCAGATTCGATTTTCGATGTCGAGGGAGTTTCAAAGGTGATTGTGTATAAGCTCGAGCAAGAGCATGGGTCCATAGAATGATGGACGGAATAACAAAAATATTTAGGCATGTGAAATACGATGCTATAATACTTGATGTTGATATATATATATATATATACGTATATGTTTTGTTCTCCTATGACAAACCTCTATAGTTCAGAGGTAGTTTCCAAGCCAGATATTTTATGGCAGTATTTTTTTTTCATATACACAATTCTCTTGATTCGTTCTTTTCTCTTCTTTTCATTTCATATAAGCTGAGAAGAACAACCCTTCCAGAAGGGGAGGTATTGTCGAATGACTGTCTATCTGTGTGATAGCAGCCTAGTAGGATATCATCTATTATTTAATTGCTTGTCAAGTACTAAAGGCTGGCCACCTTCTGTACTAACTATGCGATATAACAAGTGTTCATGATCATAGTGATCTCTCAATAAATTCCTTTACTTCTATAAGATTGATCAAACTTTGGAAAAATAGAAACAGCTGAGAAAGGAAGTGGTACCAAGTATGGTGGTATTCCGATTCTAACACATTCGTGATACTAAGGTTGACGTGGTTATTAAAAGGTTATAGAACGCTAATGAGCAAAAGTATAACCAGTATAATATTAGGAACGGAAGGTAGTAGCGATTACGAACTGGAAATGAATGGGTATTGAGAAGCAAAAGCTCTAATGCTATTAGCTATAATGAAAGTCTGTGCAATAGACTTGAAAGAATTTGGAATGATCACTTAACACGGATTGAGTTTTCTTACGACAATAGATCATATGTCAGTATTGAGATATCGCCTTATGAGATCCTTGAGGGAAGACAATGTCGATCTCCCTTATGTTCGGATGAAGTTGCAGAGCGCAAGATGCTCAGACCAGTAGTGGTCCAAAGGACCAAGGATATAATAGATCTAATCAGAGGATGGCTGGTAGTAGCCCAAAGTGGACATAAAAAGTATGTTGATTTGACACGAAAGGACAAGGAATAGGAAGTAGGGGACCTAGTGTTTTTAAAGGTATCCCTTTAGAAACCCTTGGAAAGGATTGATGAGATTCGGAAAGAAAGGAAAGCTAAGTCCACAATTTGTTGGACCCTTGGATATATTAAGACGTATTGGGAAGTTAACATATGAGCTAGCCTTACCCCCGAACATGTAGCAAGTCATAACATGTTTCACGTAACAATGTTAAGGAAGTGTAATTCGGATGCCAGACAAATAGGGGCGTATGAGCACATAGACGTGCAACCAGACGTAACCTATATGGAGAAACCAGAAAGGGTTATAGATCGAAAAGGAAAAAGTGCTTAGGAGAAGGCTTATCAAACTAGACAGAGTTAATGGTAGAACCATAATGTGGAGAATTGATATGAGAGTTACAAAGTGCAATATTAAGAGAGTATCCCTATTCATTTTCTATCTGATTTCGGGACGAAATCCTTTTAAGGAGGGGAGACTGTAATAACCCCAATTTTTGGAATTTTTGAAACCCTTATGAATAGTGTTTTGCTGATTTTACTGAATGAGAAAACTTTTCATGCCACACTATGTAGGGGTTCTTTTATTGTTATTCTGAGATCTTATTAGCACTCTATATGATATATAAGTGTATGTAAAGATCGTCAGAATCCAAATTTGAACCTTTTGATTTTTCCCGAAAATCCACCAGATATCGAAGGAATTGAGTATAAGGTAACAGGATAAAAAGGATTTAAATTTAAGAATTATAAGAGAGGATCATAAAAGGAATATAATGTATTGAGAAAGGTTAAGGAAACCCAAGTAATAAGATCCCGGGTATGATCCCTCAAACGAGAAACGAGAACGAAAGTTAAGCGAACCGTATAACAGATCAGCGGTCATTAGGCAAACAATTAGGAGTTAATCAAGGAGGTTAGGGATGATAAGGTCATCAAACCAATAAGAAGAGGGCAAGTAAGGGGTGATGACATAGCAAAGGTGACATAAGCATGACATAGGGGGGAGGAGGTGTGGTTGGTTTTTAACCACACAATTTTCAAGGTTAATAAGGTAATTAACCAAAATCAAATCAAAAGCAACCAAGCTAAGCTAAACAAATCACAAACACAAAAATCATTTCCTTTCTTCTTCAACATTTGCTCTCGGCTTTTCTTCATTTCAAGAAGAAGAAATTTCAAAGTTCAAGTTCCAAGCTTCCTTAATTGGTAAGATAATTATCAAGTACTCCTTATGCATAGATATAGCTATCCTATAAGTTTAAGCCTCCAAATCATTCACAATCTCTTACAAGAAATCAATGAAGAAGATAATGAATAGTGATTTCAAGATTTTTAACTTGATTTTTCTTGTTTTTCCTTTAAGATCCAAGCATCCCTATGACATCTCAAGGCTTCTTAAGGCTTCCTAGCTACTCACATCACTTCAAGGAAGGTATAACATCTCCAAACCCTAGTTTTACTTTGTATATTAGGATGATTTTGATTGTTTTGGTAAAAGAGTAGCTTGATGCTTGTAGGTTTAGAGTTTGGGTTGGAGTTGTAGTGAATTGAATGTTGAATCTTGTTGATTAGTAAAGGACTTAAGTATAGTTTTAAATTCATGTTGAGAATAACATAAATTGGAGAACTTGAGGTGTTGGGGCTGTTGTAGTGTGATATGGATGGATTTTGGTTTTATGAATGAATTGGGATTGATTGGTGGTTGATTTGGAATGGTATGAATTTGGGTAATCGCGTAAACATAGCCGTCGTAATGTCCGATTTACTTTAGACTGCTTTTGTTCATAACATTAGGACCCGAGAACTCCCTGCTAGGTTTTGACCATTGTCATGATTAGATAGTTCATGTTACGAGCTTCGTTTTGATATGTGGTTCGTTTGATTTCGATGTACGGTTTAGGAGAAACGGCCGTTTTAAGTAACGACGTTCCGCGAACGAACCATTACCCCTCGCCTTACTTTGAAATATAGGTTAAAGACCTTAAAGGACTAATTGGAGTATGAAACATTTATGTAAAGTGTAATAGGCAGTTGGTAAGACACTCGCGAAGGAATCACCTTAAAACTCATAATGGTTAATTTATTAAAAATGGTGGAGCCGAGGGTACTCGAGCAACTTAAGAGAATCAGTAAGCGCAAAGCGAGCGTTAGAGTCTAATTTTGTTAAAGTATAGATTTACAAGTGACTTCGGTTTAATTCCAACTTATATGTTGTTTATAGGTTACCAGACTCGTCCCGAGCCATTTGTAACCCCCAGTCGCTCAGGCAAGTTTTCTACCCGTTATACTGTTGTTGTGATGTATATGTGTATATGCATGATCTTGTGATAAATGTATATTTATTATTAGCAAATTCTTGCGATATATTGTAGCATGTGATATGGTATATATGCATGCATGTTTCGTATTCTTGATTTATATATCTGTTGGTTCAAATGCTTATTCGTCGCATAATACTTATGCTAGAGATAAGCGGTATTTGCGTATACCCTTAGTATAGGGGATCAAAATGTGAACTTTTTCTAAAACCGGGAGGCGAGGCTCCCGAGTATAATATATATATATATATATATATAAATATATATATATATATATATATGAATAGTTTTTAAAACTATTAATCGAATAAGGTTTATTCGATAACTTTATATTATTTAATGAATATTATTTTGAATATTCATTCGAGCGCTTATGACTCCTTAATTTTATTTAATGAATATTATTTTGAATATTCATTCGAGGGCTTATGACTCCTTTATTTTATTTAATGAATATTATTTTGAATATTCATTCGAGGGCTTATGACTCCTTTATTTTATTTAATGAATATTATTTCGAATATTCATTCGAGGGCATATGACTCAGTTTATTTTATTAATTGAATATTATTTCGAATATTCATTCGAGGGCTTATGACTCAGTTTATTTTATTAAATAAATATTATTTGAATATTCATTTGAGGATCTATGACTCCGATTATTTGCTGAGATATATCCTTTATTTTATTAAAGAATAAGGTGTCGATAATCAAACTTATTTTTGATTATTCAAATAAAGATAGTACTTTCGTATAAGTATATCTTTGGTTATCTAATACTCATTTCAAGTATAAGTCTTACAACTTCTACTTCAATTATTGTATAAAGATTATTCTTTATGGGAATATTATTTAAATAATAATATTCAGAGATTTTCTAATATATTGGGACGGATTTACTTTATTAAATCAGCATTACTCCAAACACTCTTTAAAGTGTTTTCGAGTCTTTAAAATGATTTTCAAAAGTTAGAGCGGATCCCAAAAACTCAATTTTTTTATATATATATGATCTTCCTTTTTAAAGGGGATTTAAATACTCGCTCAAAACCAGAGGGATCCGGCTCTGTGGTGTATTTTATATTCGCAACAAGGTTGCGGTTTTGGTAAATGAATTGATTACTTACCCAACGTTCGGGAAGTAAGTCCATCTATCGAGTCGGCATAAGCAACATGGGTTCAGTGGGCGTCCATGAAAGTGTAAGTGGCTCAGTGGGAGTCCATCAAATGGGTAAGTGGCTGAGTGGCAGTCCAGCATAAGGTCCTATTGCGACCAGGGTGATGACCAGTGGGGAATTCGTCCATCTACCAGTAGAAAAGGTTACTTATTGGTATCTTTGCCTGATCAACAAAATATCAGGTTTATGCCAAGGTTTTCTCCTTTCCAAATACATTGGATATTGCAACTCTGTTTATAATTTTCATAACAAAGGTTTTCAAGGAGTGTATGAAATGTATATATATACAGGTGTATATATATATATATATCGGGACTTAATGAAGTATCTCGTAACTTCATTATTTACAATAATATTTCAAAGATTTAATCTATTCAAATCTTATCTTGTAGTCTCATCTATGGGATGAACTGTTGAAAACTCATTATAACTTGAACGGTGGTAGTTCAAGTAGTATTTAGAAAAGATATAAGTATATTGGGGTATCTTGCAACTTCATCTTTTAAACTTATATCTAGTAAATGATTATCTTGTGCATGTCAAAGATTTTCAGAAAAACGTTGAGACAAGGTTAGATATATGAGATCACCTTGCAAAGATATTTTTATACAGTTATAAACTGGAACTCTGTGTATATTATACATGTCAGAGGATTTCAAAGATTGTGAAAAGTATATATGTATATATATACTGAATATTTTGCGACTTGGTCGCATTAAGATATCAGCTTGGTTCATTTCTTTTGACCAAGACTTTCATGAGTACTATGAGAATGCTCATATATTGTTAATCATTATACATATTATTTTGGTGGGCTTGTTGCTCACCCTTGCTTTCTTCTTTCATCACACAACAACAGATAGAAAAGATGAACAGGACCAAACTTCCAATTCGCAAGCGGTTAGGAAACGTTCCGCAGTTTTCTGGAAGCGTTGATGCCGCCGTAGCTGAGGTAGGAGCTACCAATAGGCTAGGTTTTCAACTATTGATGAACCAGAATTATGTATAATATGAATTGTAATAATGGCAAGGAATATGTAAATTTATTCAGAAACCCTTTTGAGGTGTAATGGCTTATAATTGTGGAATAAAATGACTTGTGTTATTTTGTTGGTATTCATCTCTGAGACTATAACTTGTGGTGTGTGTGTGTATATTGTGGGGTCACAGTACGCAGTAGTTGGTTGTTTAGTAAGTTTAAGTGTTATTAAGGGAAATGGAACTCATGACAACCCGGATCCCCGACCCCGGATTTAGGGGTGTTACAAAGGTGGAGATCTAATTGGATCTAGTGGTAGTTCTAAAACCACTAGCCAATCTAGAAAAGATGAAGAGAGAGGTAGAAGTGGAAAATAGCAAGTCTCAAAGACTGTTCTTATAAAAGAACTTACTATAACTGTGACTACTACAAAGCAAACTCTGACATTCACAAATGTTGATGAAGACCGAGATGTTCTAGAAGTAGAAGTTGGTGTTGAGGCAAGTCAGTTTTTACAAACACTGAAGTATAAAGGCAATAAGACAATTCTATTCTAAAAGGATCCTAAAACTATAGCTTATTATTCTGAGGTAAGTGGAAGAATTTTTGAAAGAGAAAATCTCGGAGTTGATCTTGAGCAACTGAGGTTAATGAAGGAAGAATTCAAATCTTCGAGACCGGTAAATACTGAAGTTGTGTCACCATATGCTGGTATTCCTGGACAAAGACCAACCAAAGGATAGTGATCAAATAAATTAACCAAACTGTAGCCGAAAGACCTGTTCTAAGGTCTCAAGCTATTTTAAATGCTAACGGGAGGTATACGGGAAAGGAAAAGGTTGGTGAATCCTCAAAATTTGCACTGGAAGACTTAAACTCTGATTCTGACATCTCAACCCCTGACAAAGCTCATGTTGAAGACATTCCAGTAAAAGCTGATGAAGTTACAAGATTAACCTCTGACACTGCTCAAGTTAAGGAAACATAACTTCAACCAGTCACAACCTATGATACTACTCATGTTATTGATAGTAATGTTCAAGACATAAAAGATGATCATGCTATTCCTGAAAGAAACTCAAACTCTGATTCAGAAGGCTCAAATGCTGATAAGCCAGAACTTACCTTTGAAGAGAAGAAAAAGCTGTTATGGGAAAGTAAAACACCAGCACCAAAGAGAGATTCTTCTGAGACCATTAACAAAATCTATAGTGGTATTTCACAAGCTAGAATGACTGGAAGAAGAGGTGGCTTGGGACTTCCAAATACTGATAACTTCACAGGAAATGCTTTAATTCTAAGAAAGCCAGGGAATCTGCTATGGATAGGTGAAAATGTGAAGCTTAAAGATCTACAGAAATTTTTTTCAGTTCAAATAGTGCTTGATTTGTTTTACACAAATAAGCCAAAAGAAAAGATGTTTTATTTTCTTGAGTTAGGGAAAAGGTTGAAGGTCTCACAAGAACAAATGAGAGACAAACCATGGAAGGAGTTGGAATATGTCACAACTTTACTTAAGGTAATCAACTCTACAACCGCTAGGTGGTCTTCTTATTTAAAAGATTTGGTATTCAGAAAGCAGAGAGGAATGAGCTATAGATCTAAATACATTTGAAAATACATTGATGAAAATGGAACACTGTTGATATGTCTAAAGGAGGAGCCAGAGTGACTACATCTATTGATATTAAAGTTCTTACTTTTAATTCAAATGGCAAGAAAGTTGGATTTATGGAGCTGGATGATTTGTCACTTGACATATTCAATATTCATGACCTCAGAGCTGCTATCTATCAGATGAATCTACAGAAGAGTTCAAGAATATCAAATAGAGAATGGAAACATATTTGAATGTTCTTGAAGAAAACCTACTTAAGAAATTATTTGATGATGCTACTGGATTTACCAAAGTTGAAGACTGAAGATAAAGTCTGATACACTGGTAGTAAGATTGTACATATGTTTTTAATTCATCATTTAGATAGTTTTGACATCATAAATAAGAAACTTGTATATATTTACGTAATGCACAAGTTTGGGGAGATCTTTTGATAAAATTGATGATATCAGAATTTTGCTATCAGAGTTTGTCATCAAAGTTTGCTATTGGAAGTTATAAGAGTTTATGAAGTCTATCAGTATTTGACATATCAGAGTTTAATATCAAATTTTGTCTGTCAGCATCTGTCGAGACTGATTTCCAGGAAGTAATTGATTCTATTTAGAATACTTTTATTTGTAGAGATATATTAGTATAGGACTTTACTTATTGTAGCAATCGGTAGTTGGATATGTATTAGGATTCTTTATTCAATTGTAACATATCTTCTAGATTGATTGTGTAACTGTGTAGTATATAAGCACATATTAGATTAACACTTAATGTTTCTTCGAATTGATATATCATACACATAACCTAGCAGCTCCTATGGATATTTGTTCATCCTTTGAGAGAGTATTGTAATCCATTTTTATTCATTAATATAAAAACTGTTCCTTCTGTTGATTTCTTTAATTCAATTTTATTATTTAACTGTATTCACCCCCTCTACAGTTGATTTAAGGCCTAACAATTGTGCATGCTATAAATACTATATTCCAGCGAAGAATCACTAAAATTTAGGAATTTCTGAAATAATAGTGATTTTGATTTAGTGATTCATGTAAGAACAAATAGTAATATATTATCGTAATATATCAAATATGGTATGAAAATTAATTATAAGATATGGAGAAAGATATATGCAGTGAGATTTCAAAAAACGTTCATCGATTAACGGGAAAAATTAAATTAAAAATGGATAATACATATAAATATACAAGAGGGAGTAGTAGAATTGAACTGAAGGGAGGAGAGAAGAAGGGTTGGATAAGATTTGCGTGGGGGAGATTCAGTTAAAGTTAAAAAAATAATACTTGCTTATAGAATAATTTTGATTTCTATTTGATAATCTCCCTATATACATATCCTGATATACACAAGCTAGGAAAAAAGTAAAGAAGAGAGACAAAGGCCTCGTTTGGTTGGGTGTAACTCACATTTTCTTGGAACTTTTCGAGTTCTCACGTTTGGTTGTATAAATTTACAGTTAGGTTAAGCAACTCAGGATTTTAAGGATTTTATAGTTACCACAAAACAACGTTTTAACTAGTTCAAGCTTGGTTTTTCTGAGTTAGTAAGTGTATTATCTCTTATTAAATATTACAAAATTGTATATCAAATATAAATTATTAAAGTATCTTAATAAATCTAAAAATAAATTCAATTTATTTGTTATAATATATTATTTTTTATAAAAAATATTAAATTCGAATTATGTGTTAAATTATATTAACTTACTATTATTCATTTTATTAAATTGCATATATAATTAAAATTAAATTTATTTTCACTTTTAATCTAGTCAATTTATATTTTAATGCATTTTTGTATTTTATTTGAATTTAAATACTTCTTAAAATTTAGGAATATTTTATAAATAAACTATTTCATCTAATAATATTTTCAAAAAAAAAGTAAATGTTAATAATTAATTTACTTTTTAAGTCTCAATATTTATTTTTAGTTCGAATGTTATATAGCAATTTACGTGATTCTCTTTAATTATTATATAATTTAATATTATATTACTTAACATAACATGTTATCTTTATTAATATATATATATAATAATAATTAACTATACAGTTTCTTATTCTTTAATAAAAATATTTATAATTTGAAAGATAAATCGAAAATCAAAACAAACACATGTGTAAGTTGATTATGTAACTTAGTATCAAGGGATTAGGATTTCCCATGTAATTCTAAAAGCTGCAAACCGAACTAGGTGGGAAATGAGGGCGGAATTGATATAGGTCATGGAAGATAATTAATAAATTTATTGGATGGAACTTTGAATGGGGATTAGGAAATGATGCGTAATTGATCTAGGCCATATTTGTTTGTCAGGATAATAATCCCTGGACTAAATTACCTGGAAAATAATCCCATCACTAATAATACCAAGGATATATAATCCTTTAGAAATATAATCCCCCCTTGGTATATTAAAAACTAGGAAAATGTTATTAATTAATGAGACACTTTTACCCATCCATATAATGTACAACTTTCAGCCTGGCATGTACATCTGTTAAGGGCTAACTAATGTGTATAATTATATTTAATTATTTGTTCTAAACAAGTTAAATTTAATATAAAATAAGTTTGTTTGAATCTAATTTAAAAATTACTTTAAGAATTTTTTTTTGAAATAGATACACTTTGGTCTTATATTTTTTCTTTAAAATATATAATATTTTAATTATATAAATATTAAATTATGTTCTACCATTGTCATATGTAACTTTCAAAAACATTAAAATTATAAACAAATAAATCTAAATTATGTTGTTATATTTTAAAGAAATATTGTAACAAAATTGTTTTTTAATAGAACTATCATTATAAACAAACACTTACTATTTTCCTGTGGTTCATAAATTGAAACAAATAAGTAACAAAAAAAGGAACTATCCTGAAAGTACGAGATAATACATTGTAAACCAATGACTCTAATATGCATGTGCACTAGATTAGATCAATACACGCTGATTATCCAAAGCTTATTTATGTTATTACCAAGCTATTCTAAACTGAAGACATTTAAAAATAAAAAACCAAAAAAACTAAGATCAATCTAGCCATCAGGCTCTAACATAAAAATGAAGAAACAAGACTCTTAAAGGAGTTCTTACTACCTAAATTATTATGGTTGATAAGAGTTTTAAAGAGGACAGTTAAATCTCAGATTTTGTCATTTAACTTCAATCTTGCACATTCCCCTCGCAATTCTTCTGGGAGACCCGGGAATAAATCAACATCAGCAGGTTCATTCACTATTTTTGATGCAACAATCAACTTCTCTTGCTTGGTTAGGCTACTGATGTTATTCACAATATCATATACATTTCTGCGTGCTTTAGCCAAATCATGATCATAGCCCACTCTTTGAGTCATAATTCTAAGTTGTTGGGTAGCGGCATTAAGAAAAGTTCCAACATTTTCTTGCATTTTCTCCATGGATGTCAGCAATTCTTCTTACAGCTTAGCTCTCTTCTTCTTCTTGTCATTTACTGGTGAATTATCAGTAGAGCCTGAAATTTCAGCACCTTCACATTCATCCTTGTCCAAATTCTCAATAATAGCAGCATGTCCCTCAGCATGCTCTCTGGTTGCCCTGTCCTTCCCAAAAATTCTTTGACAATCATCATACTAATCTACTGGCTTGTTACGCAGCTTATGCAACTCAGGATCTCTATACATATTTATAAAACATGTCAATAGTGACTAATAATCAACTACATTATGAATTACAGGTCGAATACAACCTAAACCTAGAAATAAACTTTATAGACACACAAATATATTAATACCTGCAAACATGTGACAATTCTCAGCATATTCAGATTGTAATTGTAGCAATATCATTTGCAAAAGAATAAGGTAGGCAGGAGTTAGGACAATAAATACAATGTCAGGTATATTTTGCTTAGTCCAAAACCAGTAGCAAACTCATAGAATCGTTCTTTACATGGTTTGATAAACAAAATAGTAAAATGGCATACCTTGCAAATCTGTGTCCATACATCCTCGTCATCAATACTCAACATTTTTTGAGATGCATTCCAAGCAATACCACTAGTAGCTAGAGCTGTATAAATCGAACCCCGTGGTTTCCTCCAAGTTTTTATTTTAGATCCAAGATGTGGCTTTTCACGCAAATCAGTTGTTGGAAAAACTTTCATTATATATATTTCTAGATCAAGCACATATCCGTTTCTATATTGTCCATTATCCTGCTTGTAACCATCTACAATGATAAGGTAGAAAGCATCTATCAAAGCTTTTTCTTCGGCTAATGTCCATGTCCTCCTATTCTTCCATTTTGTGGTAGATGATGATGCCATGAGAATATTCTGAAAGATAAAGGTATACGCAAAAGACTATCATAGAATAAAATCAATTTCAATATTTATTCATAACTAAGTGCATCATTATGTCTAAACAAACGTAAAATAGCGAATACAAGGCACTAATATAAAATAATCGGAATATGTCAGTATTACAATCAATAGTTATATTCACCCCTGCCAAGGGGGATAACCTCTACTTTCTCTCCAATTATTAGACATCGTTACACCCATCTGATTTCTCTTATCAGTCCAATGACTAGATGGTTCACAAGTATCGATTAATTTCGCATCCATGTCTAATGTTGTTTGATTAGCCCGATCAGCATCAAATATTGCATCATAATAGTCCCCGTCCATCTGCTTTCGAATTAAATTGTGTAAAAGAGCACATGCAACTATTATACGGTATTGAATCTTGTATGGATAAAAAGAAGGACTCCTAAGGATGGAACAAGGCAACTTAAGAATTCCAAAAGCTCTCTCAATAACATTGTGTGCCGCTGAATGTTTCATTTTAAAAAATTCTTCTGGACAAGTAGGTTGTCTCTTGTTTCGCCAAGTTGCCAAATGGTAACGTTTTCTCCTATGTGGAGTCAAGAAACCATCGACATTTGTATATCCCGCATCACAAAGATAATAATTTCCTGCTTAAATATATGAATTAAAGTTACTTTTTGTTATATAAAAAATAATATGTTGATTATGACTATACTAAGTAAACACATTAATTTTACCAGAAGGAACACGTAATCCATTTCTTCGACTTATGGCATCCCGAAGTACTTTGCCATCTGCAGCAGAGCCTTCCCAACCGGCTAAAATATACGTGAACATCATGTCTGGCGTACATACTTCTAAAATATTAGTTGCAATCTCTCCTTTTCTACTTCTATATTTAACGTGCTCACATGAAGGAACCCTGACTACAATATAAGTTCCATCAAGAGCCCCCAAACAGTTCTACGAAAAGTTTTTTAAATAAGTGAAGTGTGTAATCGTATAAATTTATAGAAACTCTTTTTGTTACCTTAAATACAAAATATTACCTGAAAATACTTCCACCTATAATCATTACAAGACTCGGTAATAGGTGTTGGCTTTTGTAGAAGAACTCCTTATAAACATAAAATACAATTTAGTATATTATTGAAGTACTTGCTAACTGTTTCACCTGACCTTCTATAAGCATGTTTAATTGATCTATTTTTCTGGTGGTCACCTAATATATGAAGGAAGAAACATACTTGTTCTTCAACACTCACATTTCTCGAGTCTTTAAGGCCATGTTCACGAAGCGACTGGCACAATACATCATATGTGCTTCTGTTCATTCGGAGTTGCTCCTTAAGAGTCACATCTCCATCATTTATTGTATCATCTAAATAATCAGCCCCCCGTTTTCTCCGAATTAATCTCGAATCTCTGCTAACTTGTGGAGTACTTTCTAATGTTCGATGTAACATAACAGTTAAATGCATCATGTGGACATACAATGATAAAATTGTACTCAAGTAGTACATAAAGAGATGCAGTATCATCAAATCCTCCGAGGTAGCCATTATTATTCTACAAAATCACGAGTTCATCAATAAATTGTCATATATAAATGTTCAAATCAAACTTGTACCTACCAATCAATTCAGCTAAAAAATACACTACGTAATGAGTCTATCCAGCTTCAACAGAAAAATTAACAAACAATAAATCGAGTATAACTGAATATGAACATGTTAAAATTAAGAAAGAAATTGATTAAATCTTATCTGGTTGCAGTAATCGTCAAATGGTAACAAAGAAACGGGTGAAATATATTGGGTATGGGATAAATATATAGGTGAATTTGTTATATAATGAACGAAGGTTTGCAAAATTTTAGGCGAGTGGGCTGGGGCAATTTTGTCAAAATGATATCAATCCTCCTTGATACCTGTTAAGGGTCGGTATTATTCTATTCCACGTAACAACTCATTTTTTTATTCTTACTTATCTCTGAATTATAGTCCGTTGATGCAATTTTTTAAACAAACAGGGGATTATTCTTTTTTTAAGTACTATTATCATCTCCCATATATTATCCTGACAAACAAACATGGCCTTAGAAAATAGGTATATTGGATGACAAACGACAATTTTAGCAATAATTTTGACAATATGGTTGGAGTTATTCCAAAAATTATATTCTCTTCCCTCTAGGTTCTTTAAATGAGAATAAATGTTCGATACATATTTTAAGTCTTGTTTAAATTATAGTTTCCTAAAATATTTCATTTTTTTTAATTAAAATAAGATATTTAACTTTTTATTAAAAAGAAGAATTTTTTTAAAGTAAAATATTAAAATATATTTTATTATAATCTTAAAATACATGCAGTAAAGAAAAGAAACGAGTGAGATCAAGAAATTATCGAAATATGATGACGTGTCATCCTTCTTACCCACACGACATGACACCCTCCTATTACTATAATCCAAACCCACATTTAATCCCTCCCCGCCGGCGACTCATTTCTCCCCCAAAAAAATGGACCTCCACCATCTTTCCGACCGGCTCCTCCACTCCATTCCCAAAACTAACCTCTACCCACCTCTCCAAATCCTCCAAGATCCAATCTTGTTCAAACCCCGCATTCGCCGGAGACTCACCGGCGTCAGAGTATGCGCAATAGGACTTCCGGCGCCAGTTCCGGCGACTTTAGAACAACCTGGAGGAAAAATGGTTGTGGAATTAGTGGGGGCATTTAATGAGTTGACTGAGAGAATGGACATGAGTGTTTTATCAACAAGCTCATCAAGATTGTTGTTTAAAACACTTAAGTTGAGTATACCTATTTTACAGGGCTTGCCTTTGTCACCTGATGGAAGGTCTCCTCTCTCTAGAGCTTTGTCTGTTGCTGTTATTCTTGCTGATCTTCAGGTTTTTTGTCACCCCTTTTGGCCCCTTTATTATTGTTTGCTCAATCATATACTATTTGTGCACTCATCGTATTACTCGATAATTGAATGGTTGTTGTAAATTGTACTATTATGAGTCTATACGCACTATAAAGACTAGTGACTTGTAGTATTGCAAATGCTGATTGTGTCTGGTTTCGAGAGTTAAGAATTACATCGTTTTTAGGGGAGTGGTCATGTGTAAATGCAAACATTTAGCCTATAATACGAACCACTAAACGGGCTAAAGATCACCTCTCAAGGTAGTTGAATCACTGGTTAAAATGTACTACAAACTTATGGTCATAGTAATACATACTACCCTGTTGCTATGAATTCTATACTACAAATCACCGCCTCCTGTTATAAGAATACAATTAACGTGAATCGCTGGATCATAAATTATGAAAGTGGTTTGTGATTAGTTTTTAGTTCTTAGTTCAAATTTCATCTTAGTTTTGGGTTATAATTTGAGCATAAATGATAAACCTGTGGTAATATATGGTCATCAGGTCATGTAGTGGTGCAAACTATATTAGCATTTAGCATACAATTACAATGTCTACAAACCAACTACATATCAAGACACCAAATAAAATAGTTCAATTTACCCATCATAGTATAGTACTACAGTCTGCAGATCATCATCATAGTACTACAAATCACTAGTCTCGGTCATACAAATCACTAGTTTGTAGTTTGAGCTAAATTGGTTTGTCTATGAAGTAAAACCCTATATTTCTTCTTCATTCCTTTCTTTTGATGTTTTACAGATTAGATTCTTAAATATACAAGTAGGGTAAGTGAGGAGAGGGGAAGGAGTCTTGCAACATCTTCGTGTGTGTAATATAGAAATATCCAAGGATTTATTTGTCTCTCTGCAGAGACAGGATATCACTTGTTCGTAGTCCTAGTCTTACATCAGCTCGGATCGTAAAGAAAGTACTATGTGTGACGAGCTTTGCTCACGAGAGATAGTATTTGATATTAAGGAATACATACAAGTGTTTATATGCACTAGAAGAATGATACAAATTCGTTTGGAATGGATTCAATGAGCGATGATTATTAAAATAGTTTTAATTTGATGTCATTCATGAATAAGTAAAATTGAAAAAAATGTTTAACGTGAAGTACATAATTAGGTGGAAACCAAATCTGGAAATTCAATTCCTTCATCCGTTTTGTTCATGAAAATTTGAACTAGAGACTAAAGTTGAATCCTACAAATTTGGGGTGGGGGTGAATGCCTTATTCCTACCTTTTCATTTTCTTCATAAACCTCATTAGTCATTACACAAGATTAGCGCTCTCTATCGGTTTTCATTCTCCCTTCAACCCCTTTCCTCCACCATTAGTTTTGTTAAACAATTTTTTATCCAAATTCTTCACCAACTCCATTTCTTCCAACCAAACGGAGCGTTAATTTTTATATAAGTTGATGTTACAGAATTACTTGTACAATTATTGCTTAACAGCCATTAACTGCCAAGTACAAGAGTATACCATAAATTATAACTAAGTAATATATGATCGAACAAGCCTGTTTTATAAAATTGTATCCGATCCTGTTCTTGAGCTTGTTCACGATTCTACAAACGAGCTTGCTTGCTTGCTAGTTTTTGAGCTGAAATTTACCATGTTCAAGCTGCTCATTTATGAATCGAGTCTCAAAATTGTACACAAGCAATACTACAAGTGTTTATATGCACTAGAAGAATGATACAAATTCTTTTGGAATGGATTCAATGAGCGATGATTATTAAAATAGTTTTAATTTGATGTCATTCATGAATAAGTAAAATTGAAAAAAATGTTTAACGTGAAGTACATAATTAGGTGGAAATCAAATCTGGAATTTCAATTTTTCATCCGTTTTGTTCATGAAAATTTGAACTAGAGACTAAAGTTGAATCCTACAAATTTGGGGTGGGGTGAATGCCTTATTCCTACCTTTTCATTTTCTTCATAAACCTCATTAGTCATTACACAAGATTAGCGCTCTCTATCGGTTTTCATTCTCCCTTCAACCCCTTTCCTCCGCCATTAGTTTTGTTAAACAATTTTTTATCCAAATTCTTCACCAAGTCCATTTCTTCCAACCAAACGGAGCGTTAATTTTTATATAAGTTGATTTACAGAATTACTTGTACAATTATTGCTTAGCAGCCATTAACTGCCAAGTACAAGAGTATACCATAAATTATAACTAAGTAATATATGATCGAACAAGCCTGTTTTATAAAATTGTATCCGATCCTGTTCTTGAGCTTGTTCACGATTCTACAAACGAGCTTGCTTGGTTGCTAGTTTTTGAGCTGAAATTTACCATGTTCAAGCTGCTCATTTGTGAATCGAGTCTCAAAATTGTACACAAGCAATACTACAAGTGTTTATATGCACTAGAAGAATGATACAAATTCGTTTGGAATGGATTCAATGAGCGATGATTATTAAAATAGTTTTAATTTGATGTCATTCATGAATAAGTAAAATTGAAAAAAATGTTCAACGTGAAGTACATAATTAGGTGGAAATCAAATCTGGAATTTCATTTTTTCATCCGTTTTGTTTATGAAAATTTGAACTAGAGACTAAAGTTGAATCCTACGAATTTGGGGTGGGGGTGAATGCATTATTCCTACTCTTCATTTTCTTCATAAACCTCATTAGTCATTACACAAGATTAGAGCTCTCTATCGGTTTTCGTTCTCCCTTCAACCCCTTTCCTCCGCCATTAGTTTTGTTAAACAATTTTTTATCCAAATTCTTCACCAAGTCCATTTCTTCCAACCAAACGGAGCGTTAATTTTTATATAAGTTGATTTACAGAATTACTTGTACAATTATTGCTTAGCAGCCATTAACTGCCAAGTACAACAGTATACCATAAATTATAACTAAGTAATATATGATCGAACAAGCCTGTTTTATAAAATTGTATCCGATCCTGTTCTTGAGCTTGTTCACGATTCTACAAACGAGCTTGTTTGGTTGCTAGTTTTTGAGCTGAAATTTACCATGTTCAAGCTGCTCATTTATGAATCGAGTCTCAAAATTGTACACAAGCAATACTACAAGTGTTTATATGCACCAGAAGAATGATACAAATTCGTTTGGAATGGATTCAATGAGCGATGATTATTAAAATAGTTTTAATTTGATGTCATTCATACATAAGTAAAATTGAAAAAAATGTTTAACGTGAAGTACATAATTAGGTGGAAATCAAATCTGGAATTTCATTTTTTCATCCGTTTTGTTCATGAAAATTTGAACTAGAGACTAAAGTTGAATCCTACAAATTTGGGGTGGGGGTGAATGCCTTACTCCTACTCTTCATTTTCATCATAAACTTCATTGGTCATTACACAAGATTAGCGCTCTCTATCGGTTTTCATTCTCCCTTCAACCCCTTTCCTCCACCATTAGTTTTGTTAAACAATTTTTTATCCAAATTCTTCACCAACTCCATTTCTTCCAACCAAACGGAGCGTTAATTTTTATATAAGTTGATGCTACAGAATTACTTGTACAATTATTGCTTAACAGCCATTAACTGCCAAGTACAAGAGTATATCATAAATTATAACTAAGTAATATATGATCGAACAAGCCTGTTTATAAAATTGTATCCGATCCTGTTCTTGAGCTTGTTCACGATTCTACAAACGAGCTTGCTTGCTTGCTAGTTTTTGAGCTGAAATTTACCATGTTCAAGATGCTCATTTATGAATCGAGTCTCAAAATTGTACACAAGCAATACTACAAGTGTTTATATGCACTAGAAGAATGATACAAATTCGTTTGGAATGGATTCAATGAGCGATGATTATTAAAATAGTTTTAATTTGATGTCATTCATGATAAGTAAAATTGAAAAAAATGTTTAACGTGAAGTACATAATTAGGTGGAAATCAAATCTGGAATTTCAATTCCTTCATCCGTTTTGTTCATGAAAATTTGAACTAGAGACTAAAGTTGAATCCTACAACTTTGGGGTGGGGGTGAATGCCTTATTCCTACCTTTTCATTTTCTTCATAAACCTCATTAGTCATTACACAAGATTAGCGCTCTCTATCGGTTTTCATTCTCCCTTCAACCCCTTTCCTCCACCATTAGTTTTGTTAAACAATTTTTTATCCAAATTCTTCACCAACTCCATTTCTTCCAACCAAACGGAGCGTTAATTTTTATATAAGTTGATGTTACAGAATTACTTGTACAATTATTGCTTAACAGCCATTAACTGCCAAGTACAAGAGTATACCATAAATTATAACTAAGTAATATATGATCGAACAAGCCTGTTTTTTAAAATTGTATCCGACCCTGTTCTTGAGCTTGTTCACGATTCTACAAACGAGCTTGCTTGCTTGCTAGTTTTTGAGCTGAAATTCACCATGTTCACGCTGCTCATTTATGAATCGAGTCTCAAAATTGTACACAAGCAATACTACAAGTGTTTATATGCACTAGAAGAATGAAACAAATTCGTTTGGAATGGATTCATTGAGCGATGATTATTAAAATAGTTTTAATTTGATGTCATTCATGATAAGTAAAATTGAAAAAAATGTTTAACGTGAAGTACATAATTAGGTGGAAATCAAATCTGGAATTTAAATTCCTTCATCCGTTTTGTTCATGAAAATTTGAACTAGAGACTAAAGTTGAATCCTACAAATTTGGGGTGGGGGTGAATGCCTTATTCCTACTCTTCATTTTCAACATAAACTTCATTAGTCATTACACAAGATTAGCGCTCTCTATTGGTTTTCATTCTCCCTTCAACCCCTTTCCTCCATTAGTTTTGTTAAACAATTTTTTATCCAAATTCTTCACCAACTCCATTTCTTCCAACCAAACGGAGCGTTAATTTTTATATAAGTTGATGTTACAGAATTACTTGTACAATTATTGCTTAACAGCGATTAACTGCCAAGTACTAGAGTATACCATAAATTATAACTAAGTAATATATGGTGCACAAGCCTTTTTATAAAATTGTATCCGATCCTGTTCTTGAGCTTGTTCACGATTCTACAAACGAGCTTGCTTGCTTGCTAGTTTTTGAGCTGAAATTTACCATGTTCAAGCTGCTCATTTATGAATCGAGTCTCAAAATTGTACACAAGCAATACTACAAGTGTTTATATGCACTAGAAGAATGATACAAATTCGTTTGGAATGGATTCAATGAGCGATGATTATTAAATTAGTTTTAATTTGATGTCATTCATGAATAAGTAAAATTGAAAAAAATGTTTAACGTGAAGTACATAATTAGGTGGAAATCAAATCTGGAATTTCATTTTTTCATCCGTTTTGTTCATGAAAATTTGAACTAGAGACTAAAGTTGAATCCTACAAATTTGGGGTGGGGTGAATGTCTTATTCCTACTCTTCATTTTCTTCATAAACCTCATTAGTCATTACACAAGATTAGAGCTCTCTATCAGTTTTCGTTCTCCCTTCAACCCCTTTCCTCCACCATTAGTTTTGTTAAACAATTTTTTATCCAAATTCTTCACCAACTCCATTTCTTCCAACCAAACGGAGCGTTAATTTTTATATAAGTTGATGTTACAGACTTACTTGTACAATTATTGCTTAACAGCCATTAACTGCCAAGTACAAGAGTATACCATAAATTATAACGAAGTAATATATGATCGAACAAGCCTGTTTTATAAAATTGTATCCGATCCTGTTCTTGAGCTTGTTCACGATTCTACAAACGAGCTTGCTTGCTTGCTAGTTTTGAGCTGAAATTTACCATGTTCAAGCTGCTCATTTATGAATCGAGTCTCAAAATTGTACACAAGCAATACTACAAGTGTTTATATGCACTAGAAGAATGATACAAATTCGTTTGGAATGGATTCAATGAGCGATGATTATTAAAATAGTTTTAATTTGATGTCATTCGTGATAAGTAAAATTGAAAAAAATGTTTAACGTGAAGTACATAATTAGGTGGAAATCAAATCTGGAATTTCAATTCCTTCATCCGTTTTGTTCATGAAAATTTGAACTAGAGACTAAAGTTGAATCCTACAAATTTGGGGTGGGGTGAATGCCTTATTCCTACTCTTCATTTTCTTCATAAACTTCATTAGTCATTACACAAGATTAGCGCTCTCTATCGGTTTTCATTCTCCCTTCAACCCCTTTCCTCCACCATTAGTTTTGTTAAACAATTTTTTATCCAAATTCTTCACCAACTCCATTTCTTCCAACCAAACGGAGCGTTAATTTTATATAAGTTGATGTTACAGAATTACTTGTACAATTATTGCTTAACAGCCATTAACCGCCAAGTACAAGAGTATACCATAAATTATAACTAAGTAATATATGATCGAACAAGCCTGTTTATAAAATTGTATCCTATCCTGTTCTTGAGCTTGTTCACGATTCTACAAACGAGCTTGCTTGGTTGCTAGTTTTTGAGCTGAAATTTACCATGTTCAAGCTGCTCATTTATGAATCGAGTCTCAAAATTGTACACAAGCAATACTACAGGTGTTTATATGCACTAGAAGAAATGATACAAATTCGTTTGGAATGGATTCAATGAGCGATGATTATTAAAATAGTTTTAATTTGATGTCATTCATGAATAAGTAAAATTGAAAAATATGTTTAACGTGAAGTACATAATTAGGTGGAAATCAAATTTGGAATTTCATTTTTTTCATCCGTTTTGTTCATGAAAATTTGAACCAGAGACTAAAGTTGAATCCTACAAATTTGGGGTGGGGTGAATGCCTTATTCCTACTCTTCATTTTCTTCATAAACCTCATTAGTCATTACACAAGATTAGAGCTCTATATCAGTTTTCGTTCTCCCTTCAACCCCTTTCCTCCACCATTAGTTTTGTTAAACAATTTTTTATCCAAATTCTTCACCAACTCCATTTCTTCCAACCAAACGGAGCGTTAATTTTTATACAAGTTGATGTTACAGAATTACTTGTACAATTATTGCTTAACAGCCATTAACTGCCAAGTACAAGAGTATACCATAAATTATAACGAAGTAATATATGATCGAACAAGCCTGTTTTATAAAATTGTATCCGATCCTGTTCTTGAGCTTGTTCACGATTCTACAAACTAGCTTGCTTGCTTGCTAGTTTTTGAGCTGAAATTTACCATGTTCAAGCTGCTCATTTATGAATCGAGTCTCAAAATTGTACACAAGCAATACTACAAGTGTTTATATGCACTAGAAGAATGATACAAATTCGTTTGGAATGGATTCAATGAGCGATGATTATTAAAATAGTTTTAATTTGATGTCATTCATGATAAGTAAAATTGAAAAAAATGTTTAACGGGAAGTACATAATTAGGTGGAAATCAAATCTGAAATTTCAATTCCTTCATCCGTTTTGTTCATGAAAATTTGAACTAGAGACTAAAATTGAATCCTACAAATTTGGGGTGGGGGTGAATGCCTTATTCCTACTCTTCATTTTTTTCATAAACTTCATTAGTCATTACACAAGATTAGCGCTCTCTATCGGTTTTCATTCTCCCTTCAACCCCTTTCCTGCACCATTAGTTTTGTTAAACAATTTTTTATCCAAATTCTTCACCAACTCCATTTCTTCCAACCAAACGGAGCGTTAATTTTTATATAAGTTGATGTTACAGAATTACTTGTACATTTATTGGTTAACAGCCATTAACTGCCAAGTACAAGAGTATACCATAAATTATAACTAAGTAATATATGATCGAACAAGCCTGTTTTATAAAATTGTATCCGATCCTGTTCTTGAGCTTGTTCACGATTCTACAAACGAGCTTGCTTGCTTGCTAGTTTTTGAGCTGAAATTTACCATGTTCAAGCTGCTCATTTATGAATCGAGTCTCAAAATTGTACACAAGGAATACTACAAGCTTAGAAAGACAACTAGTTTAAGTGAATCTAAGCATTAATGTATTTACTTAATGAGCATCCTTGTATTGATTCAAAGAGGTTTGTTTCATTCTTCAACTGAAGACTCTCTTCCGCTAAACTTCTGGAGCTAAACTTATTGACGTGAGTTAACTGTGAAGACAATATTATGCGTTAAAACTCTTGAAATCGGTAAGTTAATATGACAAAGATAGAGAGCGTTTACTTATTGTAAAAGGTTCGTCCAACAGTTTTACTTTGAACTATCATATATGTGCTGATCCAATGCGATTTTGCAGTGTGTCCTTTGGGAGTTTGTTAATTTGTAGATAAATTCTTAGTTAATTCTTTTTTCGGGTTATATCTGATGTTCACGTTGCTGCTTGCTTCTTCTCGGTTAACCGATTAGTCAAAAGTTCTAAACACGTGGAATATCACGTGTCCTCTTTTGTTATCCTATTTTTTCAGTAACATCTCTGAGTACCTATAGTGAATTCGTGCACAGATGGACGCAGAAGTTATTTCAGCTGGTATACTGAGAGAAGCTTTGGATGCAAGGGCGATCTCTATGCAAGAAGTGAGAAAGCAGATCAGTACTGGGGCTGCTCATCTATTGCATGAAAGTTTGAGAGTGAAGAATATTTCTGCAAAAGTTGAAGTTCTCGATGATGATACTGCTTCTGCTTTAAGAAAGTTTTGCCTTACATACTATGACTTCAGGGCATTGATACTTGACCTTGCTCTCAAGCTTGATATGATGAGAAATTTGGCTTACCTGCCAAGGTATCAGCAGCAAGTAGTATCCATTGAGATTATGAAAATACATGCGCCCTTAGCTCATGCTATTGGAACCCACTTCTTATCCTTGCAGTTGGAGGACCTATCGTTTCAGTATTTGTTTCCTAATTCTTATCTGTATGTGACAACCTGGTTAAGGGATCATGAAACAGGAGGCAAGCCTCTTATAGATACATACAAGGAGCAGTTGTTTGAGTCGCTGAAATCTGATCCTGTATTAGCAAGTATGGTTGAAGAAATCTCAGTTGAAGGACGCTACAAAAGTCGGTATAGTACTATGAAGAAACTGCTGAAAGATGGTCGTAAGCCTGAAGAGGTAAACGATGTCTTAGGACTGCGAGTCGTATTGAAACCATCTTCGGAATGTATTTTAATTGAAGAAGGTGAGAAAGCATGCTATCGGGCACTAGAAGTGATCCAATCTTTGTGGAAAGAAATGCCTAACAGATTTAAAGACTACATTTCGAGGCCTAAAGAAAATGGATATAAAAGTTTGCATATGGCAGTAGATCTCAGTGATAAAGAAAATATTAGACCACCAATGGAGATACAGATAAGGACAGCAGAGATGGATAGGTTGGCAGCTGGTGGAGTAGCATCTCATGCGTTGTACAAGGGTGGCCTTACTAATCCGGAGGAGGTAATTTTCTATTCTTGACATCACATAACTACTTCAACTTATTTGAAACTTTTCTCTACCAACTTTGAAATTATTGCTCATTATATAAAATACAGCATGTGTTATGACAAACAACAAGGGTTAATAGAGATAAATGATTTAAAAGTTTAGCAATTATTATTTTTTGTAAATTTATACATCAAAACATATGTATGTCAGTATGTGCGTAGAAAAGGAGGGAGGAGGGGTTGTTGGGAAGGTGTTGGGGGGGATGATGTTAGAAGCTTGACAATTATGAATTTATATATATGAATGCATATATATGCTTTTCCACAGTTTTCTCCTATCTTTGCATATATTTTTTATTACCCATTTGGTAACTTTCTGTTAATGTGCTTGTTTGTCTGCAGGCAAAGCGTCTTAAGGCTATAATGATGGCTGCAGCTGAAGTTGCAGCATTGCGTCTTAAAGATCTTCCTTCTCCAAATCAGAAAGCTCTTGAGGTTGATCAAAGGCATCGAGTATTTCGTCTTTTAGACAAGAATGGAGATGGTAAAATTAGCATAGAGGAACTAACTGAGGTAATGGAAGAGCTGGGTGCCCAAGGGAAAGATGCTGGGGAGATGATGCAAGTCTTAGATGCCAATAGTGATGGTTCCTTGAGCTCTGACGAATTTGATCTATTTCAAAAGCAGGTAACTGGTAAAGCAATGATGTTTATTTGTAGAGTTATTTGCAAAATGCATCCCCGTGGTTTGGCTAAAATGCATTTTTTTACCTATATTTTAGATAACTGCACTTTGCATCCCCTTACTATTTCGGCGCGACAAATTGCACCATTTTCGTTAATTTTGTTAAATTTTTCAGGGGTATTTTAGGAAATGTAAATATTAAATTATTTTCAGATCTTTATTTAAGTTTATAACACTCTAAACAATACATTCTGAAAAAATTTAAAGAACGGAAGTTGTAGAGAATAAAAAGATCTTCTCGAAATAAAAAGGTTAAAAATTGAAATATTTTTTTATAATTATTTTTAATAAATTCAATAAGTATATATTTTATTTAATTTTGGCTTCGTAAATTTTTTGATAATTTTGAATGTTATTGTTTTGAAAAGATTTTTTCGTTCTCTATAATTTTCGTTCTTTAAATTTTTTCGAAAAGTATCATTTAGAGGGTCAAAAAACTTAAATAATGATCTAATTATAATTAAATATTTTAATTTCCTAAAATGCCCCTGAGAATTTTAACAAATTTAACGAAAATGGTGCAATTTGTCGCGCCGAAATAGTAAGGGGATGCAAAGTGCAGTTATCTAAAGTATAGGTAAAAAAATGCATTTTGGCCAAAACACGGGGATGCATTTTGCAAATAACTCTTATTTGTATTAGCCCATACAGGTTTTTGGTTTTAGTTTCATACCCATTTTTATTTTTGCTAATTATTAAATTGCACCCAATTGCTTGATTCTCTCTTTGTCAAAAAGATCATTTCTGAATGAGAACTAGTTAATTGTAGCTGCAAGTCATCATAGCCAGATAATGCTAGTTTGAATGAAATTGGACCATGTTTGCATGTTAATCCCTGAAAATACCTACTGTGGAGTATATAGTGCTTTTTTGTTTTATGCATGGGTGAGACTCTTTGGAGCCCAACTCACTGGCAACCTGCCATTTCTGTTCATGTTACTGAGTTGCCCCCCCCCCCCCCCCCAAAAAAAAAGAAGCAATTTAGTCACTTTTTTTATGTAACGAACTACAAAATTGTGATTTAAAAAATGTCGTTCTCTTGCTTGATTACTCCTTATATTGGAAATTGATCAGGTCGTTGGCATATTTCAAATTGTTTTTAGGTTGATCTGATGCGCAACTTAAAAGACAGAGATCAACAATACAAGAACTTGTTAAATGAGAAGCTTCAAGTGGTTGACGGTAGCAGCCTAATTCAAGTGTACAGAAAAGAGCTTGGAGATAAGCTTGCAGTAACTTAGCCATACTCGTCTGTGTATATAGTGAGTTCAATTTGACAGCGAGGGAGCATTCTATGAGCAAACTACGCCTTGTACAGTGTAAAAAGTTTAGTGATGTACATAAAGTTGCATGTATAGGTCTGTACATTATACTGTATTTATTACATTGAGGGAGCTTGAGGAATGAATAGATGTCTGAAGTGAGAGCTGTACTTAAAGTTTGATCCTAAAAAATATGTAATTCAACGGTTTGCTTTGAAGATATAAATATGATTATTTCAGATTACACATTTTAGTTGTTCATCAAAAACACATTCGAATTACAGTGTGATAGAGCTGGGTGTTAATATTTATTTTAAAGGTCGTCAGATGTGACTTGTTAAGCCTGATATGTCTCAAGAGTTTAAGCTTAGGGTTCCTCTACAGTCTGCGCAACAATTTGCTTCGTGTTGACGAATTGAAAGATATGCCATAAAATATATAGAATAAAAGAAGAAAATAAGAAACTTTGAGAGTAACACCAATTGACAAGTCCTAATGGTTATTAGAACTAAATGGCCTCACTTGTTATTTTGGTCTCTATGAATCAATATCAATCAATCAATCAATCTTGTTTGTTAAAACATATTCTGCCCCAGTTCATAACAAACCTTTTCCATATTTTTCACGAGTTTTGTCTGCAAACAATTCAATAATTATGCTTACAAGCAAATTCACCAGAAGTTTGATTGTTTATTTTTACGAGTAAAGCTCACAAGCACTACTATTTTCTTGCTTGTCTATTATGTCAACGAACTTCGCTCGCATGCTATTATATTATGAACCAATAAATTGAGTAGAAGTATTATTCTTAAATTATTTGATACTACTATGGACAATACTGTAAGCACATATTGTTCAATAGGCGCCATAGATTGCATTTCACATCTGGAGCTGGAAAAGGAGTTCTATACACAATCAGTTCAACAGGGCATTTGGAACATTGCTGTCCTGGGTATTCTACAACTATATTCACCTTCAAAATTCTGCTGCCAAAAGCTGTTGATTATGTGATACACCATGGTCATGCATTAATTTTTCGCACAACTGCAAAACGTATATCCAAGTCAGAAATGTGAAACTTAAGAAAGAGCTTTTCAGGAATGAGAGGAGGATATGTGAACCTGTCTATATAATTTGGCATCTCCGAACGATTTTCTCAATTCAACGACATTTAACGAATGATTAATTTCAAAAACCTGTCAGAGTGTAAAAATGTCAACACATAAACATAAGCTGCCTCCACAAGTGATGTACTTCATATTTTTTCCAGAAGTACTAACCTCTGCTGCAACAGATAGATTAGCTGAGTGTTTCCCACCTTTATGCTCTTGAGTCACTTTCAGCTGTAACCACAAAAAAACTATGTTCAGCAATACCAATGCAGGTATCGACAGGTATCTAAACATTTTTTGTTTCAGGCTTGTAAAAAAAAGTACGGAGACATGTATAATCAATAAGCATCAACTAGTAGAATAGCAACTGAACTAACCTTGCCATTTTTCTTTTGGACTCCAAAACCCATCTGCAATACTGTACTCCTAATCCTCTCGATCAATTCTTGTGGGGAATAATTTGATGTAAATCTGATCTGCCGCTCGGAAACATCCTAAAAGAATAACAACAGATGCACATATCTTATAATCTAATATCTAGCTGCAAATCATAATGTGGAAAAATCATGGAAGATCTTTAAGTATGGACTTAGTTCAGCTGTTAGAATTACCTCATTTTCGAAAAATCCTGAGAGATCAAGGCATGAGGACATTCCAATAAGCTGAAATGCATTGATGAGATGGGCTGGCGAATTTAGATCTTTTTCTGCTTCAGGTGGCTGCAACCAAAGAATTTCAATTTTATTATAAGCCTAAATTTTCGAAAAAACTTAAAGGTGCCTAAAATAACTGAGGATGGGTTTGGTGGTGTGGAATGGAATGTGGTTTGGAGTTTAAACTAATAACTGAAATTTCATAGCATCCGTTCCTTTTAATAATTTGTTTCCATGCACATCTATATAATTCACAAAACAATGCTCATTCTACATCATTTATATATAGTCCTTTATGTCCACCATCATCCTTCTCTTCAACTAGCATTCTTTTAATTTAAATTCATTCCGACATCGATCCAAACATAAAATTGAGCATTTCTTTTAGTGCATAATACCTCAGTTATTGACAAGGCTTCAGCATCTATGTGCACATCATCATCGTCTTCCTCGGGATTTGCAGGAGTATAGTCTTGTTTAAACCAATCGTGTTCTTTAATTTCTGCCATTGTTATTCGAGTACCAGGATTGGGATCGAGAATCCGCTTTATTAGGTGTTTGGCTTCCGGAGATAACCATTTTGGGATTTGAGCTTCACCCTTGAAGATCTGAATTAGTTCCAGAGATTAGAGTTAAAGTTTCTTTCAATTTTAAAATGTTGACACTCTTCCACGAGGTCCGTAGTCCATACATATTGAAAATATATCTTCTATACCTTTTGAAATAGAACTGCAAGATTTCTATCGTCAAATGGTAGGTATCCCGTAAGAATCACGTACAATATTATTCCACATGACCAAGTATCAGAGGTGGCACCATCATAGCCTTTGTTCTTGAGAACTTCAGGAGCAACATAGTTGGGACTGCCACAGGTTGTATGCAATAATCCGTCATCCTAATATCATATAAGTTTAGAAAATGTCTCAATAAATAAGAAACTAATGTGATTAATGATATGCAAGATTGGGATGCATACCTGTAAATGTTGGGGCAGTGCACTCAGGCCAAAATCAGAAACCTTTATGTTTCCTACTGCATCGACAAGTACGTTCTCAAGCTGTTTTTGAAGAAATAAATTACATAGGTCGATAATAAGTCAGAACTTCATTTTTTAAATTTAATTACTATCTACTGTAAACAGAGAGTTCATCAAGTATTTTTGGAGATGAACCTTGAGATCCCTGTGAAAAATGCCTTTATCATGACAGTAGCTAACCGCGTCTATTAACTGTTGAAATAGCCTCCTTCCAACAGCCTCCGAGAGTTTCCCTTTAGATGACTGCAGAGTATAGGCAACACGAAGATGTAAGATCATATGTTAACTAAAGTTGGAACTAGAAATTTACTCTCGATATCATATAGCAAAAAACTGCTTACAATTTTGTCAAACAATTCACCGCCATTGACGTATTCAAGGACCATGTAAATCTTGGTTTTGCTTGCTATGACCTGCGTTTAAATCAGATGTTTTGAAAGAGGCAGAAAATAAAATCAGCAATTTAGATTAGCAGAATACCCCATCTCAAATTTCTCAAGTAGCAACAAGCTATTATGTTTGTTATAAGAACTGTTTTGCACTTAAAGACTTGAAGTAAAGTAAAAGTTCAAAACTTGGTTCATGGACAATTCAAAAATGGAATTAAACTTATCCGATAATCGGAAAGTGAATTTGATTATGTTTTGAGTTACTTCAAGAATCACTTGCCTCTTCATTTAAGTTCATTGTTCCCTACATTTTAATGATGGACATTAGGGGCCTGCCAGTTTAAATATGCTGTTTAAAAAGTTGAAACAAGATCATTATGAGAGAAGATCTACCAGCCAAATAATGTACTCAGTGAAATTTGAGAATTAGAGCCTCAACTTTGTTTATTGAAGCACTTCATAGTTTATATTAACTAGAGCCTAGAGGGCGAAAAAGATTAAAACTTTCCAATAAAGTATGAATAATAATTTTAGGAGATATCAAGAACCTAGTCATGAAGAATATATCCTCAGATTACTAAACTAGATTCTTAGTTTGTTACTATCCTCTCTCAGCTCAAAAGCAATACACTAACTCTCAAAATAAAAAGTGAACTCTTATTTTATGCAAGTAGGAATACAATATTTTGTATAATATAAAGGGTTAGTAGATATCTCCCAACAAATATTTTTGCTATTCACTATAATAGTGGATGAGAAATCTTCCAACAATAATTGAGCACAAGTTGCTCCAAATCAAAAAGGTCCCACTCAATTAGCGTAAATTGTAGAGCTTATTATGGATAATGATCATTGTCACATTCTTAGTAAATTATTTTACAATTCATTACAACAATACAAGTCCAATTTGTATAAAAGGGCCCTACTAGAACATGCAAGGTAGCCCTCAATTTGGCTGTTTCCTTTCCCTTCCAAACTAAATATGATAGCTAAGCATTTAAACATATGCACAAGAAAACAATGTTTCAACTTTCAAACAAACAACAAACACACACATAAACAAAAAGATATAAAAGTGGCATTAGACCAATGAATGAAATTTGTGTTAGAGTACTTGAGACCACCACAATTTTGCTTCCTCTTTGTCCTCTCCCAACATTTTGATGCTTCTTAATTAAATATTTATACATACAACTAATCCATCATAATCTCTGTAGTTGCGTGTTTCTTGCTAATATAATAGATTTACAAGTCCATGATCAGGCCATCAGAATAGATTGTTTTCATATAATTGCTGATTAACGTTTGACCTTTTCCAGCTAACAAACCGGACTTAAGAACCAAAAAAGAAGAACTTCATAGATAGAATCAACACTTAAAACAGAAAAAACAGTAGAAGAACACAATACATAAAAAACCTGCTAAAAGTTCCAAAACATTTACTAGATAGTATTGATCGTGTATGGTTGAGCAAGCATTTCCTTAAATATATTTGTATCACTAGTATCTCCAATAAGTGAAATCTGCTATTGTCAGAAACACACAAATGAAAGAAGAGAAACACACCTCATGTAACCGGACAACATTAGGATGTTTAAGGAGCTTCAATGTTCCAATTTCCCTCTTTATCTGTCAAAAAAACAACAGTACTTCACCTGTCAGATCCCTATTCCAGATACAACAGTACTGACATTAACATACCACAGTCTTTCCCAAACTTAACAAACAACTCATATTACAGAAAAGAACATATGCATGAAAATGATGAAAAGGGTAGGGTTAGAAATGACAAACCTGATCAGTGATCTTGAGATCAATGATTCTTTCTTTATCCAAGATTTTAACAGCAAAAGGGTAGCCAGAATCAAGATTCTTAGCAAATTTAACCTTACCAAAATTACCCTCACCAAGTGTTCTTCCTAATTCATACTTATTCCCCACTCGCATTCCCTCCTTTTCCTTCCTCGCAAATATTACCATCTAGGGTTTTTATTTTTTGTGTCAAAAATCAAAAGAGGCCTATATATTTATTAATTTATTTTCAAGAATCTTGTGAAAAATGAATGAAAGAAAGTGGAGTTGATGAATGCACATACACACATATATATAGCCATAGCCATGTTGAGATACACAGGGCTATAAACAAGTCATGTGTGTGTATGGACATATGCATGATTGAATGGGGGACACTTTTGATGTTAAATAATTATGACTAATATAATAAAAAATAGTCGTCAAAAATTATTGGATGGATTAATGGTTTTGTACAGTTTGATTTCTACGAAGGTGGTTGGCGTTGTTACACGTTTTAAGTTGCCTCCACGGAACAAAGACGATGACCTTAACTTACGCGACGACGCGAACACCTTTTTTATTCATCCTCTTTTCTTTTTTTCTTCCATTTCTTCCTTTTTATCTATCCTCTTTTCTAGTTGCATTATCGATTAATGTTCAAATTTTAGAAATTTTACGGGAGCAAATACTGTTATCCAAAAAATAAAATTCAAAGATATTCTTAAAAGTTTAATTTGTTGAATTCATATAATATATAAAGTGCCAATTTTATTTATTAGTGAACATCCAATTACACTTTGACAGCTTATCATTTGGAAACTATTTTAAAACCCTCTTTGATACTCTAGCATTTCTCATTTTATTTTTCCTGATACACATGCAACTAAAACAAATATGTATGTATTTTTAAGAAAATTCGTTCATAATAGGAAACTACAAATACAACTACAAACGAATACATTTTGAGAATGACATCCACATATGTTAAAAAGTGCTAACTTCTAATACTAATATATAATCCGTGTAAAGTATGGACTATTTTTATGAGTTTAATAAAATTTAATAATAACTATTATAACTATTTAATGCAAACAAACCCATGTAATTGTAAATATTAAAATTGAATCGGTAATGTAATAGGTCCATCAATACAAAATTTGATTGGGGATATTTAAATGGAAAAAATATTTAGATTACCCTTAATTTAATTAATTAGCTTTGATTACATGTTATAAAAATCGGATCGGAAGAGATTGTTCAAGATATCGATTTAAGATTAATCGTAGAATCGGGGATTAATCGGAGGAAAAATCGGATGCATTTTATATTTTTAGTTATATTTAATTTTAATATCCTTATTTTAGTAGTAATTTATAAGGAACCCTTATAAATTGCAAAATTATATTTTGTCATTTTGTAATTTTAGTATTAACTAAGGATTAATCCTAAATTAAGGGTTAATTACAAATTAACCCTTATTTTTAGAATTAATCGAAGAATTTTGTAATTATAATATATTTTGTAATTTTGTATTGTTGTCTTGGATTTGTTATCTTAACTGATTATGTGTTGTATGAATGCGGGATATATTTTCATTTAACAAATAAAATATTGATAACTAGCATTTTATAACTATTTTGAAAAATAATTTTATAACCTGCCAATAACAGTAACCCTCATAATTAAAAAACAACAAAACGCATATAGGTAAGTAATCGAAGGAATTTGGCTGAGCATTTAGGATTGTTTCTTGTTATGCCCAAAATTTGGTACAACAATTATCCCGATCAAAAAACGAGTTAATTGGATGATATTAAAACAAGAATGTTAAGTTCAAAGAGCCCAATTTCTCAATGAAGTAATGGTGTGCCCTCTGAATAGCATAAGACCTGACCTCAAGGAATAAAGACGCGTCCACAATGCTATAAAGTAAGTGTGCGCCCTCCAGTTATAAAGAAAGAAGATTGTGCCCAACATGTAAGTGTTAGAGCGCACCCTCATTTCAGAGAACAGCTTGGGAGAAAACTTCAACATGTTGCTTGGATGAATTATTTGGATACTTCAAGAGGAGAGAAGATTATTATTAATATATTTTTTGCAGGTACTCTGTTCAAGAACTCCTTCATGTAATGCAACCACGAAATGGCGGTGTCCGTGGTCAGAGACCTCCAGGGGTATGTCTGGACGGAAGGCCTCCTCCTATAGTTAATGGTGTCCTCATTGGGGATGTGAGGTAAACTCTGGTGTGTGATTTGGGAGCTATGACTCTGTAGTCAACGAGTGTCCTTGTTGGGAGATTTCGGAGTGTCCTACACTTTTCACCCGAATCCTTGAGATCACTTGTCTTGCAATCTAGTAGAGGGCTCCTTATCCGGGAGACAAGGATGCGTCCAACATTTGGGATGAACCATGGCTATAGCTGCGTCTGTGGACTAGAGAAATAGTTGGTAGCAGGGAATTATCATCGGTCGGGGAGATGTTTATTCGTGAAGTCTCAACGCCACAGACGAGCCTTGGGCCTCATCGGCGGACAATCCTAAAGCTAGTAAAAGACGATTTTAAGTAGGTTTCCTACTGGGCCTCGGGATGAGAAATCTAAGACTATTAGGTTTCTTGTTCCCCAAGAACTACGTTGGCTTAATTTCCTATAAATAGGGATACGTAGACAAATTGTAAGGGGTCAAAAGTTAATAGCGTAAAGGAGCCACCACTAACCCTAAGTAATCTCTGCCACCATTAATCACAACCACCAAACATTGTTTAATTTTTTTCCGAAGAAGAGCCATCGTCACATATCTTGTTTCCGGCTACGAAACTCAAAGTTTTGTTGCTACCAAATTCCTCCGTCAACAAATTGGCGCTAGAAGGAGGGGCTAATCAAGATCTGCATCTAACAGGAAGGATGTCTCAATATCGTGATGGAAGTTCTTATGATGGAGAAAGTTCTGAAGAAAACTCTGGGCATGGATATGGCCGTCATGAACCCTATGTTCCAATCCCAGTAGACCGCCCTACTCCAAACGTTGGGGGTCAACCACCGGTTCTGATTAGCAACGCTGATCTGTTAGAGCAGTTGTACTGTATGGGTGATGTCTTGAATGAATTTGATTCAAGGCTAAGCACGGTAGAGCGACGTAAGACAAGGAGAAGCCACCGTCATAACCATCCTACTCATGCACCTGGGAAGGCCCCCATAATTGAAAGAGATGTTCTGGTTGGTCGTGGTCGAGATGAAGGCGAACATGTACAATTACTCTGTGACGGTTGAATTACTCTAACGATATAACTGTGATTGTTGAACTGGTTGATGAAGATACTGATGGACGAGAGGTACCGCGGGTGGATAATCGGGTGGTAGCTCACCCCCACCGATCTGGAGGGACTCTAGAGGAGCAGCGCCAGACAGAAGGTCTACCAACTAATGAGCAACAAGGTTTTACAGCCCTGAAAGATCGTTTAGGGATCCATTTGGGAGATGATGACCTAAGAATGTTGCTTCTGGAATGGCAGAAGGATACCAATCGAGGAGACGTGATACCCCATGGTTCAACGCGTGTGCCCCTGAATCTTTATAGAAATTAGAAGCGGCACCGCGATCATGAGAGAGATCATCCTCGTGGATCGATGGACAAATATGGCCAGGACTATGAGAACGATCACTGGAGAAGGTCTTAATGTCGTGGAAGAGGTGGAAACCGCAGTAGATATCTGGATGGGAACCGGCCCACCAAGTATCACCATTACATGGATACTAATATATATAATCATAATGGAAGAGATAATCGCACAGGAGATAATATCCGGAGGGACATTCGTGAGATCCCACAAGGCTATGGCCGAGGGCAAGGAGAGAATCAGGACGGTAATCAAGGATAAAATTAAGAGATACCAGTAGCTGCAGGAAGGGGGCGGACAGATGTCCAAAATACTAATCAACAACCGACACCTCCGGGTGGGAACCAAGCAGCACCACCTCTGCCTCAGCCTCAGGATCCACAACCTAACGTGCAAACTATCCCTGGGATTGAGACTTATAATGTGGATGACCTGAAAATACTACTTAGCCATTTGGAAGGCAGGAAGGGTAACGACAACAACCGAGATTCTTTCGCCATTCTCTGCAACAGGAAGAGAAGCTCAGTTACCGGCTGGATATCGTAACGCAACTAGTAACCAACGATTTCATAAAAGTTCGCATCCGGTCGAGTTCCTAGGATGATTTAATATAGAGATAGATGAGTATCAAGTTCCGGACATGTCCAGATATAGAATTTTTGTTGCAACATTCAGAGAAAGTGCTCAACAGTGGTTCCAAAAGTTTGGACCTGGAGTGATCACTTCTTGGGATCAAATGAAATCTTTATTTTTGAAAAAATTCCAAGCAGCTGTGAGGTATGCTCCCTTAGTTACGACCTTGGCTAACGTCAAACAGCGGGAGAATGAGAGCATGACGTCTTACTTTAAAAGGTTCAACGCCGAATCTATTAGTGTGAGATGCGTCTCATACGAAGCTTTAAAAAGTTTCTTAATAGCTGAATTGAGAGTCGATTCAGACTTCTGGAAGCATTTATAGGGGAAGGATCTGACCACTATGATGGATGTCTTAGCACAAATAGAATCTTTTAAAGCCATGAAACAATCTTTGGCAGAAGTTCGCCACGTCTCTCAAGTAAGCCAGAAGGGTAAAGCAAGGAAAAGGGACAAATCCCCAAGTCCTAGGTATCGAATAGATAGTCGAAGCCCAAACCGAGTAAATATTGCAACTGTACGGAGAGAGTGGAGTCCTCCCTCAAGTTATGATAGTAGACACAGTGGATATACTCATTTGGCAGCCTCGATTGAGCATATTTTTGAGGTAAATAAAAATAAGGGACTTTTTAGGAAACCGGAGGCTCTGTCATCTTGGCAGAGCAAGGATAAAAAGAAGTATTGTGAATATTATGAATCTTCTGGACATTAAACCCATGAATGTAGCCAGTTGAAAGATGAGATTGAAGCTTTGATCAAAGAAGGCTACCTTGGCGAATAGGTGGTTAAGGAAGTGAGAAGGCATATAAGTAGTTCCGAAAAAATAAAGGAGGAAGGTGGTCGCACTCCTCGTGGATCCAACAATGAAGTTCTGGATGAGAATAATTCTTTTAGGGATGGTAACATTCAGGAAATATTCGGAGAAGATCCAGGCTTGAAGTGCAGCAACCGAACTTTAGCAAGATATGCAAGGGAAGCCCGGTACAGGCCCCTGACTGACATTCATAGCTTGAAAACTCGAAAACCGAAGGTTTTCAAAGGGGAATATATGGATATAACCTTCATAGAAGCCGACGCAAGGTGGGCGCATCATCCTCATAATGACATTTTGGTCACATCCCTCTAGATTGGGACTAAGAATGTCTATAGAGCCTTCGTGGACAATGGAAGTTCAACAAACATCCTTTACTACAACACTTATAAAAAAAATGGGTTTGCCCGACCGAGAAATGTTAGGAGAGGATTCTTGGGTTTATGGTTTTTTAGGCGAAAGTGTCAGAGCCATGGGATCGATTCGGTTGCCATGCCCCTTGGGTGATAATCCTCTCTCTGTAACGAAGATGCTCGAGTTAAAAGTTCTTAATCAGGAATCCTCTCACAATATGTTGATGGGATGACCTTTTCTCAGGGAAATGAGGGTCATCACTTCAATTCATCACCTGACTATCAAATATCCTACCCAAAACGGGGTTGGTAGCATAAGGGTTCTCAGTATGACTCTCGGGAATGTTACCGACAAGCTATGATGGGCTTTCAAAGGAAGGGCGTTGAAGTCGGAGATACCCCCGACGAGCTAGAAGGTATGATCGAGTAACCAAACGAAAAAAATCTGTGTCCACTATTATATTGAACATGAGGATAAATACTCCTCCAGACCAGCCCCAACAATATTGTTCTTAGAAGATGCTCTCAGGATCGAATTCTTAGAAGAAGAAAAGCTCCCAAACAGTGACATAATCCAAGGAATTTTTAATGGGGAATAACTTGAAGGGAGAGCTATTTTTTTTTGCAAAGTTTGGGACAAGTTGTGTAGAACGTAGATGCCCGATGGCACGCCCTTAATACAACTAATTTCAGGAGAAATTGATGCCCCTCTGACACAGGGCGCGCCTTCATCCGAAATGATCTTATAAGAAGTTGATGCTCCTCCTCTAGAGGACGCGCCTTCCAAATTAAATATGAAAGATTATAATAAACTTGACTTGGATCCACGAACCCACTACCCGCGGAAAAAATGGGGCCAGTCGAGGACAATGTCTTTATCCAAGTCGATGATATGAATCCAAGCAAAATTTTGAAGATTGGTTCCCAACTAAATCCAAGATAAGGGTAAAACTCTCGATTTTTCTCTTGGGAAATCTTGATATATTTGCATGGTGCCACTCAGATATGGTTGGAATCGATCTGAAGATCATATGCCACCGACTGAACATGTTGCTTGAACGAATTTTTTGGATGCTTCAAAAGGAGAGAAGATTATTACTAACATATTTTTTGCAGGTACTCTGTTGAATAACTTCTTCCTGTAATGCAATCACAAGAAGGCGGTGTCCGTGGTCAGAGACCTCCAGGGGTATACTTAGACGGAAGGCCTCCTCTTGTGGTTAATAGGTATCCTCATTGGGGATGTGGGGTAAACTCTGGTATGTGCTTTGGGAACTCTGCCTTTGTAGTCAACGGGTGTCCTCGTTGGGAGACTTTAGAGTGTACTGCACTTTGCACCCGAAAGTTTGGGATCACTTGTCTTGCAATCTGGTAGGGGCTCCTTATCCGGGGACAAGGATGTGTCCAACATTTGTGATGAACCACGGCTATACCTGCGTCTGCGGACTAGAGAAATAGCCGGTATCAGACATTCCTAAAGCTAGTAGAAGACGGTTTCCAGTAGGTTTCCTACTGGGCCTCTTGATGAGAAATCTAAACTCATTAGGTTTCTTGTTCCCCAAGAACTATGTTGGCTTGATTTCCCTATAAATAGAGATACTTAGGAAAATTGCAAGGGGTAGAAGTTGACAACGCAAATGAGCAACCCTAATCAATATATAGGTAACCCTAAGCAATCTTAGCCACCATTAATCACAACCACCAAACATTGTTCACGTTTTCCGACGAAGAGTCACCATCGCAAATATTATTTGGGCTACGAATTTCGAATTTTATTACTACCAAATTCCTCCGTTAACAAAATATATAGGTAAGTTATCGAAGAAATTTGGCTGAGCATTTAGCCTTACTTATAATTAAAAATAATGAGAAAGTGAACACCTAGTGGACAATACTTACCCAATCATTATTAAGAATGACAAAGATTAGGACTGTATCAGTATATTTCTGCTAGAGACGTATGTTGTACTATATGTCGTAGTATTTTTGTTACTTACAGAGTTTTTTGTTTTTTATATAATTATATTAGATAATATGGTTAAAAATAATTATAAAAAGAGTTCATAAAATTAAGAACATTGAACTAAATTATCAACAATTAAACTATGTTTTATTTATTATAATATAGTATATATACCATCTCTTGTATAGACGTATTTTTAGTACTTTTGTCAAAGAGGACCAGATTACATCTAATCTAAATTATAATAAATGAAATTATATTCTTATTATCTATATAAGCAAAATATGAGTTTGTTTGTCTAGTTGGTTAACGTTTTCAAAAAAAGATGTCAAGACCTTCTAAAAACATATTAAAATTTTAATAATTAATTTTAAAAAATCTAAGAATATGACGTGTCCAACATAAATGATAACACTTAAACTGTTTTCCTAAACTCCAGCTACCAAACAAAACCAACCTTTGGATTTACTTTTTTAATATTTCAATTAATAATTTTAATATACTCGGAATAATAACCTATCTATTTGAATGATCTTATTTAATAGTGCCTATCTATTTTAACATATTTTAATTATCCACCTATTTTAATAAGTCATTTTAAATCATAATAAATTAATTATTTTGATTAAAACAAGTCTTTAATTTCAATATACGTTTCGGGTCTATATTTTAGAAATTCTATACTAGACTATTATAAGTATAGTGAGAGCATTTGTTGGTTGTTGGTTGGTTGTTCGATACACTGGAAATATTTTGATTTTAATTATTTAATGAATATTTAAATAAATAACCATTATAAATAGGTTCATTAATTTAAGTAAATAAATTCTGAAATACAGAGTCTCGTAGTGTTTCTATTATAACATTTTAACTTTAACCTTACAGTACTATGCATGATAAATTTTATCATTATATCGAACGATTATCATTAATTTGATTAAAAAAATTGAACATGTAAAAATGAAATGACCAAATTACATATGATCAGACTACTAACATATTTTACTAACAAAACTTTTAATGTTCCATATTACTTAATAGGACACGTGTTTATTTTAATTAATTATTTAGGTTGCAAGTGTAACTCAAACCTAATACTATTCTATATATTAACTTTTAGTATTATATATAAGATTTATCGTCAATTTGATTTAAAAATCTAGCGATTAAAAATTGATTGACCAAATTATATGTGACGAGACTAATAATAGATTATTAATAAAAATTTCAATATTTTGTCTGTAATATATAGTATAAATTTCTATCCAGTAATCATTTACACCTTTCTTATTTAAATTAAAAAATAATAACTTTGTACGAATTGTGTTTATGATATACCTGAAAAACCAACAAATAGACTATATTTGCGTATGAAAGTATATAATATAATATAAATTTATAAGAAATTAAGAATACATAAATATAATTTTTATTAAAAAAACAATAGGTTTATTCAGGCTTTGTCAAAGTGCTCCGTCGGCAAAGCATCTCCAGAACTAGCAGAGAGTATGGGCATTAGAGAAGCCCTTAGTTGGATCAAAGACAATATTGTTTCGAATGTCATAATCGAGTCTGATTGTCTCCAGGTTATCCAATTAATTCGCAGCTCTTTCTCAAGTTATTCATACTTAGGACGAGTTGTGGATGAATGCAGGAAGCTTTTGGAGAATCTCAAGTGTTCTGGCAGCACAAAGTCTGGTAGTTCAGGGTATCTCTTGTTGTATTGGTAACGGGCAAGATGTGGAAATTTTGAATTGTCCGTGGCTTCCATCAATCGAAGATCCTTTTGTGCATTCAAATAATGAAGCCATCATTAACCAGAAAGTTGCTTCTCTGTTCAAATCGGGAGAAAGAACTTGGGACACAGATTTAGTCCTGGACGTTTTTGAAACAAGGGACGCTGAGTTGATCCTCTCTATCCCTTTATCTGAGAATGCAAAAGACACCTGGTATTGGCGGGACAAAAAAATGGGTCATTACTCAGTTAAAAGCGGGTACAATATCATTCAACAAGCTAAAGCTCAAGCCAGCACAGCAGATAACTCGGGGTTCTGGAGGCAATTATGGCATCTGAAAATTCCGAATAAAGTTAAAAAAAATTTATGGCGTGCTTCAACTCATTGCTTGCCCACAAAAGACATGCTGCAGGTCAAGAGAATCCAAGTTAATCCGAAGTGCCCAGTCTGCAACTTGAGTGATGAGTCAGCTATTCACACTCTTATCAAATGTAGTTTTGCTCAGGAGTGTCACCATTTAACATCAAATGCCCAAGTGACGGGAGAATTTCAGAATTTTGCTGAATGGCTCCAACTAGTCTTTGATCAGAATAACACGAAGGTCATTTGCAACTGAGTAATAGTCTGCTGGTTTTTGTGAAAAAATCGAAATGATATAGTATGGAAACAGCGAGGAAATGGTGTTCACGACGTAGTTCATGCAGCGTTGTCTTTCCTTAACCAATGGAAGGCTGCTCAAGATAAGAATTTCGACTTCTCCTTGAATTTCATAACTCCAGAAGACGGTCTAGAGCAGTGGTGCCCCCCATCGTTGAATAGTGTTAAGGTGAACGTAGATGCAGCTTTGTTCGAGAATCCATCTCGATACAGCCATGCTATTATTGTTCGGGATCATTCAGGCCAGCTTATTCAGGCTTTGTCAAAGTGCTCCGTCGGCAAAGCATCTCCAGAACTAGCAGAGAGTATGGGCATTAGAGAAGCCCTTAGTTGGATCAAAGACAATATTGTTTCGAATGCCATAATCGAGTCTGATTGTCTCCAGGTTATCCAATTAATTCGCAGCTCTTTCTCAAGTTATTCATACTTAGGACGAGTTGTGGATGAATGCAGGAAGCTTTTGGAGAATCTCTGAAACCAGAATGTAGTGCTTCGTTTTGTTAAGCGTTCTGCTTACAATGTTGCTCATTATGTAGCGAGGTATAGCTGTGTCATAGCTGAACGTAAGTGGGAAGGGGAGAATGTTCCCCCTGCTTTTTATCATTTGCTTTGTAAAGATTTTGATGATTAATAAATCTTTCTTTTCGTGGCAAAAAAAAAATATATATAAAAAATTCTAAATGCATAGGTAACCCGTGCATCGGGTTATATGTTAGTATTCTTGTATAATTGAAATTAGGGGTTTTGATGGTAGTCCCACGTGCTACATGTATAATATAGGTTATATCTATTTCATTTATTTTATTATTTTATTATAATATTTAATAATTTAAATAAATAAACATAATAGGTAATTAAATAAGAAATTAAAATACAATACATATTCTTAAATGATAAAAAATGTTACTAAAAATGTTATGTATAATACACAAAATTATTTTAATAAAATCAATATAAATAAAAAATTAATAAATCAGAAATAAAAAGTATCATTTTGGTAAAAATCTGGAATGGATAAGTTTGATATAAAATAATTTTGAATAGAAAATTTAAATTTTTATCTTATAAGATAAGAAACACATGTTTGGGTATAAATACATGTATTTTATTTCATTTTGTTAAAAAGGAAAATTACTGATTGTCTTTTAAAAAATAAGAAAGAATTTTACATAATTGAGAACACTAATATCATTATCTGGTTTGGGGATGACAATGGATCAAATTTGGGGTTGGGTTTTGTAAAATGTAAATTAATATCCAAATATTTTCTGATTATCCATTTCAAGTTTATTGCCAATCAGATCAGATTGATATTTTTTTCCCGTATTCGAAAATAAAAATAATTTAATCAAATTTAATATTACCGGTACATTAAAACATCATTAATATAAACATACATATATATATATATATATAATAAATTAAATTAAGAATTTTTATTTATTAAATACTTAACGCATGTTGAGTGAAATTTAAAATATGCTGATAAAATAATATTTAATATTTTAACACGAATGAATTATTTTTGCAAAGTATAAAAAAGATTACATCTTAAATATTATATTAACTAAATTTGAGAATGAGAAAGAGAGTTATAATTCATAAACTATTAATCAATTGCTATCAAATCAAATACTAAAATAAAAGTATGTGAATTGTATGTCTCACGTCTGAAATATTAGATGTAGCAAAATATTTAAACCTTATATATTATATAGGTATTGAATTTTTTTAATCTAATTTTGGATTTATATGAGATTTGGAATGAGGTATAAATGAAATCTAAATTCAAAATTTTTGTAAGTTCAGTGAATTCAAAATTTCTGATTTTATTGGATATACAAGGGATCAGATTTATCTGTTGCTGCCTGGATGTCCAACATCATTATGCGGGGATTATAAGACGATACACAAAAGCAATGACCTGCAATTAGCAACTTGCTGATATTCAAACCAAATAAAATGAAGTTGTTGCTACAAGGGTGCGAAAGGAAGCAAGTAGAGCTGCATGACTCAAGTCACCCAACCCCTATAACAAAGCTAAGAGCTACATCAAGGCTGGCCCAGTTGCCTTGCCCCCCCCCCCCCCCACCCAACCCCCACAGCCTAGTTAAAAGGCACAGGTTCCATTATGGTAGCTTTCAAATGCATGGGCCTCGGTATATTCCGAACATGACTCATGTAATCATGTTTGTTATCTTGTTTCACTGGTACGTAAGGTCACTTTGGGGGATTATATTATATAATTATTATTTATATCAACTGATTTTATACTTATCCTCTACTAGGTCAATATTTTATCATCCAACTGGAGTCCCATTTTGATTTAAGATTGTATTGTTTAACACACACACATATTTTATCAACCGGCCTTAAAATAATATTTGTTCTCTTCTAACTTTTTATTTGTTTTTTTCTTTATTTTGAAGATATTTATCCACAAATTTAAATTTAAATTCATAATATGTTTATTTTTATTCAACCTGCAAAGAAAATCAATATAATTTGCTAAAACATATAATAGTTGCATCTCATATAGACGAGTAAATTACAGAATTAGTGGCTGAATTTCACGTATATTTATATTTTGGTGGCCGAAAATATAATGATAATATATTATTTTTATATTTTAAAAAGGTGGTTAAGTGTCACTTTTTTAGGGACAAAAATTACTTCTTATACTTTTTATAAAAAATCTCTTAACCACATTTCCCAAAAATAAAGCAATATTGAATTCAGAAAAAAAATATTTAATAAGTATGATGGTAATTTAAAATTTCGGACAGCAAAACATAAAAACATGTAAAATTCGACTATCACTTTGCAATCCGCTCAGGATACTGTAGAACCTCGATAAATGAATACCTTTGGGACCCAAAAAAAATATTCATTTGGCGAGATTATTTATTTATCGATTAATGAATATAATATTTATTTATCGATAAATGAATAATAATTCATTTAGATGATATTTTTAGACTTTTTTTTGTAATTATATCATTTTGTAATAATAATGATGAGGCAAATGATCCCGAACCCGATGATAGCATCACTATACCACAAGTATCCTCAAGAGAAGTTTTTCAAGTTATTCTCACTATAAAAAACTACTTGCTGCAACATGATCAAAATATTCCAGAAGTGGTGCATGCTTTACACAAAATCAATGATCAGATGCATTTTTGGGAGGAAAGAAATAATCAACTTTGGAGGCATTTTTCGAAAAAATATGACTTATTAATGTATTTGAAAATTAGTCATTAAATGAAATGTATTCATGATATATTATATAAATAAAAATATATTATTTGAAATATAATGATTATTGATTTATATTTACATAGGACCTATAAAGACTTCATTTGTATTTATTCGTTAATGCATTAAGCGAAATTATTCATTAAGTCCATTAGATCAAGTTGAGACCGAAGAAATTTATTAATTAGACGGGATTATTCATTTATTGAACATTCATTTATCGAGGTTCTAGTCTAGATAGATAAAATCTACTGTTGACTCTGTTGATGGATCGGTATGCGAATAGATACCCGTGTGCTTTAATCTACGCAATTTGTTGTGAAACTAAAATAGAATGGACATAATCCACATAAAATCAAATGGTGGAAGAATGAATTGAAATCAACGTCAAAAAAGACTAGTAATATAAATATGTGGACGTACACCAATACAGATGCTGCGGCTACCTACAAAAACAAACACTATCCAGATCTCTGCAACTGTGATCACAATTTATATGCATCGTTTTTCCGATGCAACTAATAAGTGGGACTCGCCCAATTAGTATTAGGTTTTGTTTGGTGGAACTTGTTTTTCATCCAGCTGTTTAATTGATGACAATAAATTCTCATACTCAGATTTTTTCCCCTGATTAATTATGAGAAGCTTGTTAAAACTATGTAATTAGGTGAAAACTTAGTTAGTTAGTAGTAATTTGTAAAATTTACATATACGAATAGATAATAATTATGTGTGACGTTTGAGAATGAGATACTGATTGGCATAAACTCATAACAATAATTGGGTGCGAGAAGATTCTTGGGTGTATTCAATCAAGATTTTTAAGGATTTTGAAAGTCCATGTTTATTTAGTTTTGATTTTGAAAAATCCTTCAAAATTTGGAGTTATTCAATTTAGATTATAAAAAATTCATTAAAATCTGAGTGTATTCAATTTAAATTTAAAAAAATCTATCAAAATCTTAGGATATTTAATTTATATTTTAAAAATTCAACTTAAATATGATGGTATTCAAAAATCCACGGATTTTGTTTTATTTGAAAAACATGTGGATTTTAATGGATTTCGTAGTACATTTTTAATTTTTTAAAATCTCACCAAAGTACATGAGATTTTGAAAGATTTCTAAAAAAACTTCACAATATCATGAACTCTGCAAGATTTTTTATCAGCTCCGTCAAAATTCGTAAAATTCGCGAACATTTAAAATCAACGAAAATCTTGTAAAATTCATGAATTATTATCAATTCTTTAAAATTTTTATTAAATACACCCCTATAAAAGTGATTCTTACAAGAGAAGTTAAAAACTCTTGAAATACATTGCAAGAATTCGAAATAAACTTTTACTAATATAATAAAATAGCATTAAGGAATCTGAAATGCTAGTACCTAGAATAAAACGGTTCCAATAAGATTAATTTTAAAACCCATGTATTTATAATTTTACATTAAAATTATCAATTAAAATAGTCAAAATTGGCACATGATATAATAAAATAAGATCAATTTTAAGGCCCATGTGTTTACAATTTTACATTAATATTACCAATTAAAATAATCAAAATTAGCACATCACTCATGTCGGCTGCCACGTCATTTGAGAACCATTTAATCTATCCCCAAGTTGGTAACCTTTAGAGCATCACAAACCAATACTCTCTTCTGGGGGTTAATAACTCAAACTATTCGTGATCTACTCGATCTCGGCTAGTAAAATATTCAAATTTGACTCGGTAATAATCGAGTCGAACTCGAGTTATTCGAATTCTTTACTGAGCTGAACTCGAGCTTCAAATTACTTGGCTTTATCGAGCCTTTACTATTTTAATTTATTTTAATTTCAATACAATTTTAAAAAATAATTAATATTTAATTAATATTTTATAAATTTAATCGAATCAAACTCGAGCCAAACCGATCATATTTCGAGTTTTTGTCAATCTTTGGTGAAATGGATTCGAATTTTCGAGCTGAACTCAAACCAATCTAACTTTTTACGAGCCGAGTTTTGAACTAAAAATTTAAGATTCGGTCGAACTCGAGAGCTCGAGCTCGAGCTCGAATCCGAACAATTTTAATCGAGTTCAGACGGAGTCTGACAATGTTCGACTCGGCTCAACTCGATTACACCCCTACTCTCCTCTTAGCTACATCCTTTATATTATCAGTCCTAATCAAGCATAAAAATCTTCAGATTTGGCATGAACAACATTGTTAATTATATAAAACTAAAATGTATTTTGAGAGAGAGAGAGAGATAACGTGTCTGTATGTTTGTGTGACAAAATATAACTAACTCTCCTATAAAAGCTATATAAATACAAACTTGTGCATTTATAAATATGTTTTAAATCTGTTATACTAGATCTGATGTAACGTTAATGTAGAAACTGTAGAAGCTATATTATCCTGTTTCTCAGCAGCCCCTCTCAAGCGAGGCATGGGAGTCTCGTGCAAAACTTGGAGTTTAAAATATTAAAGTGAAGAGATGGAATAATTTTTATACACATATCGGAAAGTTGATCAATAGTAGGTAAATAGGACAATTGAATATCATGGGTGAAGTGACAATCAATATCTATGTGTTTCGGCCTCTCGTGAAAAAACGGGATTTTTTACAATGTGCATTATAGACTGGTTGTCACAGAAGAGAGTAATTGGTTATAGATCGGGTAATGCCAATAACTTTAAGTAAATGAACTAACCAAGCAACTTCAGACAAAGTAGCCGCCATAGCACGAATTTTTGCTTCTGAAGTAGATTTTGAGAATGTTGTCTGCTTCTTAGACTTATAATTGATTGGAGACTTATAACGAATAACTTGTAAATGAATCGAAAAGATTGTAGATATTGTATTCAACCCCCTTCTATGATACTTTGGGACTAACAAACCGGTTATAACAGGTCAAAAAGCCTAGCCCATTAATAAAGGCCCAGTTCTGAAACTTTCCAGACTCTACTAAAAGGGGATAGAAGAATAAAAATAATAAAAAAATAAGTATATATATATATGTACCTACAAGCTTCCAGAATATTGTGGAGAAAAGTTTGGACAAGAAAAAAGGGTCCAAGAACCCCAAAAAGTAGGCCAGTATAAGGGCCCAATTCTGGAACCTTCTAAAGAAAAAACTCAGAAAAACAAAGAAGGCCCAATTAAAAAAACCTGAAAAAAGAGAGAGGGGCCCAAGATCAAAAGCTCATAAAAGTAAGGCCCGTGGTCAACATTAGGCCCAAGGTGATAAGACCCACTAAGAAGGCCCAGGGAAAATCCCAATTTAAGGTTGGAGCCCAATTTTAAAATTGAAAATCCTGACCGAAAAATGGGTCAGGATTCTGGTCAAAAGTTTCTAATCAAAAAAACCCACGACCAGGATTAAAGAGTCCTTAATTCGGTCAGCAAATCGAAAATCAGCTTTTATTCCTAACCGAAATTCGGTCAGGATTCTGATCGAAAAGCCCTGATCGAAAGCATGCACGACCATAAAATAGTGGAGCTTAATCCGGTCAAAAATTCGAAAGTCAACTTAAAATCTTGACCGAATTCGGTCAGGATTCCTGGTCGAATATTTTTGATCGAACAAAGTCACGACCAGAGTCATTTAGGGCCCATAATTCGGTCAGAAGTTTGAGGTCCTGGCCGAATTTCGGTCAGGATCCTGATCGAAACTTCCTGACCGAATGAAGCTTTGCTCAGGCTCAATGGGAGCATAATTCGACCAGGATCCTGGTCGAATGGACTCCTGGTCGAAATTGCTTAAGAAAAAGAAAAAAAAAGAGAAGAAAAAATGATAAATTTCAGGGAAAATACAGAAAAATAATATATTCTGAAATAATTTCCCGTAAAGTTCAAGAAAGCTTCAGGGAAATTAAGGAAACTCCTGAAAATCAAAGGAAAATTCCTGAAAGTCAAGGGAAAATTCCAGAAATTAAGGAAAAATCCCAGAAATTAAGGAAAAATTCTTGAAAATTAAGGAAAAATACCATAAAATTCCTAAATAATAGGAATAAGGTAAGGAAAGTAATAGGGAGGTTCCAAAACAACCCTGAAGCCACATACAAGGCAAATCGTTGTAAATGTGTAGATCGTTCCACACTTTACGCAAGAAACGATACCCTGAAAGGGAAGAAATAAACGTAACTTCTACGAAATCTTTTACGATTCCCAGAAGTTGGGGGGCAAATGAAAGGGGATAAAATAAATCTTAATTACGTCATTAATGTTGCATTAATTATATATGGGACTGCAAGCCCCATTAAAGAAGGTCATATGTATGACATTCAGACCAATAAGGTTAACACATTGATCAGGCCCAAAAAGGTTAACACATTGATCAGATCTGATGGAACAAAGAAAGCCCAATAACCCTGAATATTAATTAATTTCGTAATTAATTAATAAGAGATAAATCAGCTGATCAGTAAAGTCTAATAAGGACACAATTCCTTGGAGATTGGCTTCCAAGAAATCCCATAGGATAAGGAATCAACTTCCTACATTATAGGACTCCAAAGTTCATTCTAATTCTGAGACTTATCCACCAACTCTCTTAACTCTAGCCTAATTCGAAGGGATTCCATTTGACACCACAAATCAGAATTATGTTTTTGACTTGATCCTTGACGAACAGCCAGGTACGTATACATCTTATTAAGGCAGATTGAGTCACGAAACATAAGAACAGTCAAATCGAGTCTCGAAACTCATGAACCTAGTATTAAATATTTCCCTAAGTTTTTATCTATAACATCAGCACATTGGACAACAAATTATATATGATGGTATTCATTTTTGTTTTTTCAACAACACCACTTATTAAGTAAATTTTTGTATAAATGTTAAAATAATCCTTCAAATTTGTTAATTTAATAGTTATTATATATAATTCACACGTCCCACCCATAAAAATATTTATGTAATATTCTTCCTATATATCCTATGATCTGAAATCATCTGCATGCTTTTAAAATTATAAAACTATTAATTAATTATTATTTTCTAATAATAATTAGCAATCATAGATAATAATATTATTAAAGCAAAATATCTTTTTTATCGTCAAAATTTTAGATAATTATTAATTTAAAATATTTAGTTAAACCAATTTAACTAGCACCGCTCGGAATCAAGTTAAATGAAGACTCAAAGATTTTCAACTTGATACATGGGTTGGTGTGAAAATCCAGTTTCAACGTGTAAAACATGTTCGAATATGATATTTGTTTTCGGAGTCAAAACTTGGCCGATACGGAGTATAATTTGATTATGTTATTAAATAAAATAATAAATAATATTATTAGAGTATCTCTAACCATAATCTCCTGTTAGCTAAATATCCTGACACTCAAATATAGATATCAGATAAAAAAACAGCACTTCAACCTAACCACATCACCTTTTATGAAAAATTTAGATATACTTTATATAGTCTTGTATATTTGTTCAATATGCAGGCGTTAACTATATCTTCCATATCATATTTAATTCATGTTTACACCTAAATCAATACATTAATATATACATATATTTATATAATATTTAATACATAAATATTAAAATTATTATTCTATATATAATTTTTTTAATTTATATAATATTAAGTGTGAAAATATTCTTCTCTTATTAACAAAACTTATTAATTACTTTTAACAAACAATATATATATATAAATATAATACAATATTTATTAGTAACTTTTTATTAAATATATTTTTGTTATATTTATGTGTAATTATATTTTCAGTTGTAATAATTATTAAATTAAAATTATATAGTTTTCATGTATTATTTAAGTATTAACTAAATTTATTTTATTATTTAAAGTTGATATATATATATATATATCTGAAAAATAGAAATAAAATAATATTTTCTAATATAACTAATGATAATAGCTAATATCACCGTAGTGCATGGTCTTATGGTTCAATAAAATTTTGGATAATCCTAAATTAACTAACCATTTTAACTATGAGATGCTCTTAGTGTCTTGTGCAAAAATAAGAATGGGAAACTAAATTGTCTTGTAAGGAAAATAATATTATATTCTTAACAAAGTCAAAAAGTGACAATGCCTAAATTACTTGGACTATCACACAAGAGAAACACATGAAACACATGTTTTCCTGCACAATACTCGCCTCCCGTTAACTTCATTTTGACTTAAATTTATATGTATTATATAATTTTTAAAAAATATTTTTTGTATAACTGAAAAAATAGATAATCTATTTTCAAATGTAATTTTTAATTTTTTAAAATAATAAATAAATAAATTTTAATTTTTAGTCAAAAATTGATCAACTACAGATTAGGGAGCATACGCAAAACATGGGTTGTGTATGTGTTCTAACTACATCGGGACTATTGTTTCTACGGCCCGTTTGATTTTCAAACAATTTCAGAGTCGGCCCATATTATACACTAAGTTTCTATCAGGCCGCCGGGCTAGCAAAGCCCACACCTAATGAACTATATGTGCTTCTTCTCAGATGTGAATTGTAATGAGCTAATAGGGTATACGGATAAAATTGGATCAAAAATATTTAAATGACTTAATTTAATAAATTACTATAAAATCATTCAATTTTTCAAAAAAATTCCATACCACAACCGGAGTTCCGAAATCTAAAACCATGTTATTAACAGAAAAAACCAAAGTTGCATTGTGAAGAAAATAAGAACCATGCAAATAAAAACATGAATACAGACAAAAGTAAGTACAGAGGCATCATACAGTACATGAAAATTCAAAAACACAAAATACAGTGACAGGTACACACAAACACAACAAAAGGTAGTAAAGCTCAAACACCATGGAGATGTTCAAGACTCTCCCAACACAAATAAAGGCCTAATTAGCTAGCTACATAAAAACCTCAAAGTTCCTCCCCGCGTTTGACATTTTTCTTAGCAGGTTCCACATTTGGTGCAAGAGTTTCTTTAGCTTTGCTCTTTGCAGCTTCATACCCTTCCTTGGCTTTCTGTTTAGCCCATTCCAGGTTCCCTTCTGTGGCCTCCTTTGCTTGTTCCGCCTTCTCTCCTGCCTTGTTATACGCCTCGCTGGCTGTCTCCATTGTCGCTTTCTTTGCACTCTCTGCACTCTCATACGCCTTCCCTCTTATATCATAGGTCTCGTTTGCTTTCTCCTCTGCCTTGTTCTTCGCACCCTCCGCAGCCTCATACGCCTTATCTTTCGCCTTTCCTGTAATGTCATAGGCCTCATTCCCTTTCTCAGCTGCTTTCTTCCTGGCAGCCTCATACGCCTTGTCTTTCGCCTTCACTGTCATGTCATAGGCCTCAGTCCCTTTCTCGGCTGCCTTGTCTTTCACCTTACCTGTTAAGTCATAGGCCTTATCTTTCGCCTTATCTGTCATCTCATATGCCTCCTTCCCCTTCTCCATTGCCTCGCGTTTGGCCTCTTCCCCGGTCTCGTAAGCCTTGTCCTTGGCTTGACCTGTCAAGTGAGAGGCTTCTTCTCCTTTCTCCGCCGCAATATTTTTGGCTGCTTCTGCTGTTTTGTAAGCACCGTCTTTAACTTTTCCAGTGGATTGGTATGCCTGGTCCGCCTTCTCGCCTGCCACTCTATTCGCCTCCTCGGTGGATTCATACGCCTTGTCCTTTGCTGTTTGTCAACACAAAAATAAAAAACAGTCAGAAGTGTTACAATAATCAACTCCACTGAGTTCTCAAAAACCAAATTAACAGACTACTTATAAATTGTTTTAAACAAATACTTTGAAAATTTAAATTCGGATTTGACCAGAGTACTCGGACATTGAAAACGAGTACTTAAAATTCAGAAGTGTATTCAGATCACTAATGGAAAATATTTAAAATTACGGAAAGAAAAGGACTAACCAGAAGCAGAGTCGGTGACTTTGTCTTTGGTTTTCTTAGCAGCATCAACAGCATCTTCAGATTTGAGACCCAAGTTTTCGGAGATTTTGTCCATGGCCCAACCAGTCCATGACTCAGTAGCCTCTTTAGCATCACCAACAGCTTCTTCACTCTTGACCTTAGCTTCATGGGACTTGTCATGTCCCCATACTTCATCAGTGGTGGCACCACTACATGAAGTTACATCAAACGCCACCACCAATAAAATCACCATAAAAGCAACATATTTTCTAAAACCCATTGTAAACCTATATATGTTACAACAACTTGGAATTGCAGATAAAAAAAATAGTAGGATGAAGAGATTAGAACTAGTAGCCAATGCTCAAAATATATATATATATATATATATATATATAATTTTATTAAAAAAATTGTGTGTGCACAGATGGATAGTATATAGGTTTGAGGGTCTGTGAAATTGTAGTTCAAGGGGGGAGATTTAAAGGGAAAAACAAAAGGGGGTATAAAATGATACTGTAAGAGGGGGGGGGGGGGAGTGCAACGTGTTGGACATGCACGGAAAGGTACACACGTGGCAGTTTAATATGTGACACGCGTCACCGACTTTGAGCATATCAAATTTCACAGCAGGAGATAACGGATAAAAGATTATACAAACACACTAATGGACAGACATGTTCAACTTCCAACCAATACACTACAATAATACGAAAAACGGAAAAAATATTGCCAGTTTATTATATTTATTTATAATTTTTCGTTTCGTTATTGGCTATGTTTTCACAAAAAATTAATTAATATGCTAAAATACATTTCCTTTACTTCATTATAATTGTTTATTTAATTTTATAACATTTATATAATATAATGGACTCCGTTGCTAGATGCCAATTTTTTTTTTAATAATAATAACTGCAACTTTAATAAGAAAGTGCAGACGTCCGGGCAGGGTTTGTGATCCACAAGCACTTGCCAATTATCAATCTCAAAGAGTTACAATATTTCAGCTGGTTAATATCCTTCCATTAAAAGAAGCTGCAAATTTTGCATAATGACATTCCGAGGTGAATTGAGTAATATGTAAGTGACTTGTCTCAAAAATTACACAAGGATAGATTAATGCACTTGATTTGAATTAGAGGACTGTGCAGGGGGGGGGGGCATGGTAAATGTGTTAATGATCATGGTCAGCTGAACAACACACTCATCTTACCCTATTATTTGACCCTGTAAAGAATGTTGGAAAACCTGAAATTTAGAAACCTAAAGAGTGTTCGTTTTTGGAGTTGGATTTCAAGAGACTCATTGCTCGCAAGTGATGAGTCTTGGTTGGAACGGATTCTTCCCCGTGAAGAGTTTTCGATGGACAAATCACCGTCTATCCCACAAGGCTTCACATTACTGTAAGGGGCAGCATCCACATTCGGAACTGCTACAAGATCCCGAGGGAGGCGTACAGCTTGTGAAAACCATTACATCAGTAAAATTCTTTCAAGGCAGACTTTAGTTGGAGAGACTGGGAGTGCAATATACAGTTATTGCCTTGTTCAATTAAACATCTTACAATCCCCGGCTCAATTATCGTCATAATAGATGTCATCAACATTCAAATCTTTAAGTTATAATGGTTAAGGCAACATATAGCTCTAGTGAGCTCAGAAGAGCCTAACAAATCTAGCTAAATAAGTGCAATTTAAAGTTGAATCTTGAGAATCACTTATGCATCTTTCTCAGAAAGAAAGAGTGATCTGTTTGTGATACGACTAATCACAGAAAGAATAGAACATTCTCTGGAATCCTTGAAGCCTGGAAATAACAGACACATTATACTAAAAGGAACAGATACAAGCTATCATAGAAATGAACTACCACGCACAGAGATTGTAGGACATACATACAGAGCCAGAAACCCAGCTCAATACAGAACCTAATTGTGTGAAGATCCACTTCATACTCACAACTACGAATCGATTTCACACAACAAGTCGACAACTGGATAAAATTTTGTAGTCCACCATAAGTAATTGCTCAAGTCATTGCTTGACTTTCTAGACGGTTCAGCTTTTTAGCTTGTCTGAGTTGTTTTCAGGCATAGTGTCAGAAGCCTGAGTTTCTCTATCATGTGCTAAACAATGCATTTACAAAAACATACACATGCAATGAAACTCAGTCCTGTTAAATAGGGTCAGAAATCCATAACCAACCAGTCACTAAATGAACAAATCTAGCTACTCAAGTACAATTCAAAGTTGAATCTTGAGAATCAATTATGCATCTTTTTTAAAAAGAAAGAATTATATGTTTGTGATATTACTAATCACAGAACAAAACAACTTCCTCTGAATTGTTGAAGCCTGGAAATATTGGACACATATTGCACACAATTTAACTCCACACACAGAGATTGTATGACATACAAACAGAGCTCTGTGTCCCGGCTCAATACAGAACCTAATTGTGTGAAGATCCACTTCATACTCACAACCACGAATCGAAATTACATGACAACTGGATATAGTTAAATTTGCAATCGTAACCAAACACTTAAAATAAGATCAGGGTTCAACACTGCTAATAATTATAAACTTGCTTCAATTACTACGATAGTCTCAGATCCTCAGTTACTTGTTACATTCAGAAAATCTGTAAGGTACTAAACTCCACTACTAAATAGATAGTTAAAACTTAAATCAGAAATCCTCTTAGTCTTTTAGAGTGCGCTTAGGCCTCAGCTGCAATACCAAAAACAAGAACAAATATGAGTGCCTAGAATAATTTCTTTATTTGTTCGTTAATGCCAAAATCAGTTCGTTATTAACCTGGTTGCTATGCCCACACCACTTCTTCCTGCAGTTTCTTGCACGAATATCCAAACGTGCATAGCATCTGCTCAATCAATAACACTTAAATTATATTCCATAATCGTCATGATATTATGATAACTAATCAACATACATAAACTGGTTCATAAAACATTCAACAAATCGGTAAACATTGTTCATAAATGAAACACAGTGGCTAAATACAAACTAATTAAAACCATAAGAATTGCTCTGGTTCCTTACTTTCGGCAGATCATCTTGTTCTGGTTGTACCTTTGAGCCAGCACAAGCAAGTTCGGATCAATCCTAGGTATCGATCCCCTTCCTCCTTTGAGCTTCATGAGAAGGTCCAACGTCGACTCTTCTCAAACAAAAAATTAAATCTAATTACGTATTTGCTCTAAAACACACACACACGCACACACACAAATTATCGAAGATGCATTTACCGTTCTGGATACAATAATCATCAATTTTAAGGTCATTCTCAAGCTCTTTACCAGCAAAAACTAGCCTGATCTCCTCCACATCAGAAGCAACTTCTCGAAAGCAAAACAAAAACATTTATTCAGAGATTTTAAACATATACAAACACTGGAACACAAATAAAAACAGACCAGACCAAATGAAATTAAATGTACCACACACATAACAGCAAAATACAAATAAACTAGAAATATAACACATTACACACAAAAAGAAAAAAAGCTAAAGGTAAAACTCAAATAAAAACACCTACACAGAAATAAAATGAAATCAAACAACAAATACAAGCATATAAGCGCAAAAACACAAAAAATAGCACAAAAATTGAACAAAAAATCTCGAACAGGTTCAATACACGAGTATATACAACTAAACACAAATAAAACGAAATCAAACAACAAATACAAGCATATAAACGCAAAAACAAAAAAAAATAGCACAAAAATCGAACAAAAAAGCTCGAATAGGTTTAAATACACCAATATACACAACTAAACGCAAATAAAACGAAATCAAACAACAAATACAAGCATATAAGCTCAATAACACAAAAATAACACCAAAATCGAACAGAAAAGCTCGAATCGGTTTAAATACAGGAATCTACACAGCTAAACACATTAAAATGAAATAAAACAACAAATACAAGCACTTAACCACAAAAACACAAAAAATAACACTAAAATCGTACAAAAAAGCATGAATAGGTGAAAATACACGAACGTACACAATTAAACACAAAGCAAACGAAGAGTATATGAAAATAAAAATAAAATCTCACAAAAAAGCTAGTAAAAGTAAACATGCCATGATTTTTTTCAGCAACTAGAGCTTTTAGCTGCTTAATAGAGTCGCTCGACTCGACATCGAGGCTCACCGTGTTGTTTCCAGTCATCGATTTAATGAACAACTGCATTTTCATATTTTGGGTGTGTGTGTGTTTAGTGTCTGTGAATATGGAGTGATGGTGCAGGGGGTGTGTGTTTATAAGTGGAGTGTACCTTCTGTTTATAATAATATAATATTAGTGCAGGTGCAGTGTGTGCAAATGTAAAAATATGAATTTGCTTGGGCAGTAAGCTACAAGCGGACGTGAAAACAGTATTATTTGGTGAGGGAAAATTTGCGTGGGGTACAATACAAAAATAACATAATGTTGTGGTAAATATGAAATATGGATTCGAATTGGACTTGGACTAGTTGATAGTCCATAAGACCAAAAGTTTACCGTTTGTATGTTGGTTACATTTTTTTTAAGGGGTTACTAAATTTAAGCAATTAAACAAAATGATATGACCATTTTGAAGATATTCTGTTAGTCGCTAACAATGCAACAAGAATTACAGAAGGGGGTTGAATGGAATTTTTGAAACTTTTTCTTGGTTTAAAAGTGTTCTAACTTAAAATATATATCTGTGTGAATTGATTTGCAAAGTGCGGAATAATAACTTGGAATTAATTAAAACACAAGTAATTAAAAATACAAGTCTTTAAAAACTTTCTGGTGGATTTGAATGTATCCACCATAGATATATATTATATCAAGAGAACTCTGTGTAGCAAGATTTGCTCGCAGCTGCTTACAAATATGAACTAAGTTTGCAGAGAAATGCTAAAAATACAGCTTACAAATGTTTCTCTCAGAATTTCTTGCTTAGTGTTCTTGTTGTTCTATTTGCTACTTCTTGGTTTATATATGACCAAGATTACAGAGTAATAAGACAATATAATAAAACAAAACCTATCAAGTCTAATACTATACTGCTTCATTACTCTATTCCAGCATTTTTGAATATGTTCATAGTAACATGGAAATGGCAATACTTCTTTGTTCTCTAAAACCCAGTTGAATAGGCTTCCACATTCCTTTTTCATACACTCGACGCATGTGACTGTGTTGTCACTGTCAAATGATGTTTGAATTGATTATCCGTCGGGTACATGATCATCCGTCGGGTTGCTTAGTTGATCATCCGTTGAGTGGCATTATTGTTTATCCGTCGGATAGCAATCTGGCACTTGACTTCATTTCATTTATACATAATTACAAGACATCATCTATGTACAATTAATCAACCTATTCTGCATATCTAATTAAAGTCAACATGACTTGAGTGCTACTATAGAATCTAAACAAGGTGTATGCAGAAATGTGCTACAAACTCATTATTACATAAGCTACTCACTCGACGGATAATTGATCATCATCCGTCGGGACTATATTGAGTCATCCGTCGGGACTATATTCCTTATCCGTCGAGTGCTACATTTTTCACTAAGTAAAATCTACTAAGGTATTTTGTTAATGAAATCATCAAGTTCACAACATATCTACAACAATCTCCCCCAATTTATGTCTACTGGAATTATAGTCATAAATTAAGAGAAACTTGATGATAACAAAACACCCTAAAAATACAACTTTAAAAGTAAGTAGATAAAACTGTAAAGTGCTTCAAATAACAAAATGTACAAAGATTAGCTCACAGTCATTTTCAAGATGCTACTCTAGCCTGAGCAGATTTATCTAGTTCCTTGAAGGTCTGGATCTCTTTCCAAGCTTTCTGTTGTTTTCTTCTATCTGATTTTGGAGCTGTCTGTGGAATTCCAGTTCATCAGATTCTGAGAGATTTAGCTTTTCTTGCATCTCCAAAAGAGTCTCACTGCTAGAGATGCTCAATTGGTCTTCTAATCTAAAAAATCTTCTAACCCCTATGTCATCCATGAACTCCATCAGCCAGTAGGGCCTTAGATGCACTCTTCTTCCTGTGTAAGGAATAGTTAGAGTCTTTGGGAGTGCATCTTTAGCTCTAATATTCCTCAGTTCTTCAAGCTTCTTTAGAACCAGTCTTCTTGCAGTTACATTGAATCCAAAGTTCTTCTTGAATGATGAATAAACCTTTATCAGCACAGATTGGCTTTCTTGAAGGATCGTGTGAAGTGTCCATTGAATCTCCTTTCCTCCCTTGTACTTGAAAACTAACCTTTCAGGTAGATTCCTGTAGGCATCAATCCCTCTAACTTCTTGCAGTTCATCTAGTTAGAGGTTTAGACCAGAGAATTTCTTGATGTCACATAAGTACATGTAATCTCCCTTGTTGACTTTGGATTGAGCTTTGATTAGAGATTTGTATTTGAGAGGTGACAACTTCACTTTCTTGACTGCTCTTGACTTTGTTCTCTTGGGCTTGTTAAGGATTGGCAAATTGAAGTCAGGAATTGGTAGACTTTCCTAGTCTATTGGTTCATCCTTAGGCACAATAGGTTCACCATGAATGTTCCTGTAAGGATCCACCACCTTAATGTCTTCAAATACCACAGAGGGTTTTGATGCTTGAGTTGTAGTTGGAGTGGATTCCTTGGAAAACTGATCCTCCAATTCCTTATCATCAAAGTTCAATTTGCTTTTGGTTCTTTTGGCCAATTCTTTGTATCTTTGAGATTTCTTCTGTTGTGGTTCAACTTGCTTCTTTGGATCTTGAGATTCAGTGCTTTCAGATGGCTGAGTAGGAATTTGTTGTGTTGGTTTCACAGCTTGTAGCTTGGCCAAGATAGCAGCTTGCTCTTTCTTTTGTTTAGTCTTTTTAGCATCTAGAGCAACTTGCTTCTTTTCTTGCTTCAATCTTGCCTTTTCTTCTCTCTTTGCTTCAGCAAATTGAGGATGTCCAGCCACCACACGAATCTCTTTACCATTTCTGAAAATTTTAGCAATTCTCCTTTTTAAAGCTGAATCAGTTGGATCCTTGTAGAAGGCAATGGATCTTGACAACAGTTTCTTCTCATCAGGCTTAGGTGTCTCATATATTGTGTCCAAAGGGTTTTTTAGTGAGGTTCTTGGATAATTCACCCTTGGCTTCAAAAGTACTTCAGCCTTTGGAGATTTGATGCAAGATGGCTATTCTATTTCCCGATAGTTCATGCTCATTTCATTCACAGAGATTTGTCTGACTTGAGAGTGATGAATGGCTGACTTTTCTGGCTTCTTTGCTAGCCCAAACTTCTTTTGAATGTTGTAACGCCCCCAAATCCGAGGTCCCGGGATTCAGGTCGTCACGTCATCATCCAATCACAAAAATCTTTATTTTAACTTAAAAACTCATCACTGCACAATAAGACCTCAATCATTCACACTCACAAGTTATAGCCTTAGAAACGATGTACAACAAGTATCATCTGTTATTAAAACTCAAATGTACTTTACAGGATCTCAAACAATTATTCATAACTTCTACATGAAGTTACAATAACTATGACGGATATCTTATACCTATCTGATACTCTGGCGCACCTGAGACAAAGCTGCTAGGGATTCTCCCCATGACTGCAAGTGACTAAGTCCCACACCGGCATACTGGTTATCTGTTGTGATATAATATATAAAAGCAAGAGTGAGCACTATGGCTCAGCAAGGTACATATATATTTATGTGTATACATATATATATAACAATAAATGTACTTCATATTTTTCAAAGATTTCTGAAAACATATATGCTTGTCAAACTTGTAATATTCTCAAAATCAACTGTAACATTATATCCACTTTATACTTGTATCCATCTCTTTTTCAAACTTCAAGATTTTACTCGAACCAGAATTATAAACTGGATTTGATATTCACATCATGTATCTCATGATTTAAAACTCAGCCTTATCGGCCTTCTGTTGTAGATTGCACAACAATTTTCCGAAATGGAAGAAAGGGACTATACTGGAATAAACCACGTACCGGTGATCAGCCGAGTACGAAATTTTCTCTACTTGTAGAAGGAATACAAACCTAACCACCTTTGGGCTTATCAAGACATTACACGATGGTTTCCCATTTCCGTGCAAGTCCGAAAGTCAATGGTCACAGAGACCATATAACTGTATACTGCGCCACTCCGCGCTTGGTCACTACCCGATACCTCTCCGTGCCGGGTAGGCCACATTCCAGTCCCAAAACAATTATATCATTTACATAAAATCCTTTATCGAAGGAATAGATCGTTCTGGGTTGACCTTTAATCAAATGATTTATTTTTCAACTTTTAATTCAATTGATCCTTGGGAGTTGTCGGAGTTTTGACTTGAAATCATTTTCAAATCCCTAACTATAGTAGGGTGATACATATATTGACTTCTTGTTTTTCACTGAGCGAAGAAGCAAAACTCTTATGCTTCTAGACCAAGTTCCCCAAGGTTTTGATAAGTTTCAATTGATTGATCCCTTCATTGAGGTTTGAATAATTTAGAAAGTACCTTCGAGAACTACGTCTATTTTTAAATAATTTTTAGAAGTCCGAAAAAATATTTTTATTAAATATATAGAGTATCAGAATATTTTTAGATAAGGTTTAATTAATTAATAAACCTTAAATAAATAGTTAAAACATGATTTAATACCCTATAAATACCTTTTAATAGTTAAATACTTTTTAAGTAAAGTGAAATAATTTATAATCTATTCAATGTATTTTTAAATACTTTCTGGATATTTAATAATCCTCTAAATATTATTTTACATAATAAATAATCAAATAAGGATATCCCTTAAATGAATATTCAAATACTTATTAAAGATATTGATTCAAATTAAATCTCAAACGTTCGCTCGATATATCTCACGCGAACTTACTTTGTTAATAAAATCGAAATATCTCAAATCTGGCTAATCCCCGAATTAAATCATTATTAAAAATATCTCCGACTCCCACTATAATGTATTATCTCGGAAATAAATTCCAACTTCTCATATTAGTAAGGAATGAAATTATATTTCATAAACAAACGCACATTATAGGCGTATTGAAATCATAGACAAGCATATATCATTCGTTTATTTAAAACTGTAAAGCATGACATCATAATCACAACAGTAATTAAAGCATGGATATCATAAGATAAGATTTCAAAAACTTGCCTGATGTCCAAGCTCTACCTTGATGTATCCCTCTCGGTCCTGGAACCTCTACCAAGACATAATATAACCTCGGTTAGTCGGGTTAACCAATGATCGACTTATTCTAAGTAGACTCACTCTACCCGATCTTCACTCTCTCGGGTTCATTTAACTTACGACATCTCACACCTCGTTACTGTCCATTTAAAATCTCGTTCGACACACCTATGTGTTTTTCTTACAATCCTTAACAACTCTCGTGTTTTGATCATCTCCAAATTATATTATTAACTTGGCCAAAACGGGCGGTCGAAGTAGTACTTCCATAGTTGACTTTTCACTGAATTACTATTACGCGACTTGCGCCTCACCATTTTTAGTAAATCAGAAAATTCGTAATTAAATACGAAACCACCTCAAGGAGCTTCTTGAGTATTTTTAATATTTAAAAAATATTTCGATTTGAAAATTTCAAGTTTAAATAGGTGAAACACATTTTAGAATCCAAGTCAACTACGGAGTTGTACTATTTGCGCTAGTTTCACTAAAACGCCTTTATCTCCTTAACCGTTAACTCAAATGACACACCTTTTTTTTGCATGAATGATCTACAGAACTTCTAATTTGCAAATAAGAAAGAACTTGGCTCTGGTTAGAAGTCTCATTTTCCTGTATTAACAGAACAAGGCAGTAGCTATGCAATGGCTATGCGAGGCAAAGTGCCTTCGCGCAACTTTGGTTCCAACATTTATATAAAACAGAAAAATTAACATTTTTGCTCAAAATATTTTGGAGAGTCTTCCTTCCTGTCCATTTTACTTATCATAAAAATTTTATAACTCGAGTCATTTTCAAAAGGGTTTAAGTGTAGATTTTAAGGGAAAACATTTCTGCAGAATCGCTTCTTGAGTCGCCGTCACGAAAACGCTCGTTTCTCACAAACCGTAAATCGTATCAAGGCGAACCATGCATTCTTACAAACTAGAAAACCATATCTTTACAGTCATGGCCAGTGGTTTGGGAAAATATGAGTTTTTCATTTCGGAACATAGCTCTAAATATGACCTTATTACAAACGGACATTATAACGGCTCTATACTAAGCGTTTCCCGATTTTAAATCATTTAACCACTTAAACCAACAACAAAATAAACAACTCAACATATTTATAACCTCATCAGTCCATAAAATTCAAGATTTAACCAACAAAAATCAACCACAACAATCCATCATCAAGATTTAACAATCCAAACTCCATTCTCTAAGGATCATGTCATTTTTGAACATATCTTCTAACTATGCTTAAAACTCAAAGAAATACAAAGGGTGGAGAGTGGTTATACATTCTTTGAATCCTTAAACATACTAAAAAGATCTTTTAAGCCTTATGAGACCCCTGATCTATGCTTATCATCCTTAAACTTGCAAGAGAAATCAAGAAAACAATTTAAAAAATTTCAGAGTTACTATTCACCTTCATATTTGAGCAAGGATTTGGATATGTTATACTAATCGGATGGCCATGAAATTTTTAACGTACCTCATACATATATTGAAGAATTTTTGGTCCAAATTTGGTGATTTTTAGATGAGTAAATCGTGAGATTTGAATTTTTCTTTCCTTGGTGTTCATGCTGGGCAGTTTTGAAGAAATGAAGAAGAATGTGTGTTTTGCTCTCTTGTTCTCTACTTTTGTGTCATATAACTGATGTATATGAATATATGAACATTTATTGATCAGTTGTAGAAGACTTTAAGGTCTTTGTCTTGTAAAAGTTGTCAAAGTGTGGCCATACTTCCAACTATTCACACACTATTCCATGTACTATGCTATTACACTATTCATAACACTATTTTAGTTTGCTACTAACCAACCATTTGGCTTTCTAATTATCTTAGTTAGCTTCTAATCTTCCTAGTTGCATGGTGTGCATGGATAATAACTTTTCATGTGCCAACTTACACCTTTCGTATGATTTCCTTAAGTAAATTCGATTATTTTCGAAAATGATTCGTAGTGCATTCCTTACTAATGCATTCCTTCCTTATTATTAATACTTGTATTAAATTATTATTATGAAATTCTAATCCTTATAATTCCCTTGGTATATTATATTTCTCGTATTCTTTTATATCTCATAATTTCCAAAACAATTAGTAAAAGGTAAAATCTTCGAATTCTGACGGCTTTTGCATTCACTTATTTTCTTAGTACGATAACCTTACATCCTCGGAACTTCAAAACTCCAACACTTATATAGGTTGAGCTATAAGTCCTTACATGCATCCGTAGAATCACTATTCATTAAGGTTTTAATTATACCAAAAATTTGGGTTATCACAGTCATCCCTCCTTAAAAGGATTCCGTCCCGGAATTAAGTTGAGAATAGGTGAGGGTACTTTTCCAGCATTACGTTCTCTAGTTTCCAGGTTGATTCCTCAATATCCTAATTTCTTCATAAAACTTTGGTCAGCTTGCTAGCCTTGTTACTCAATACTTGATCCCTGTGATCCATGATCTTCATTAGCTGCTCTATGTAAGTCAGTTCCGATTGTAGTTCCATATGCTCATAAGCTAAGGGTCCCATCCTTTTCAAAATATCATATGGTACAATAAATATGAGGCTTAACTTTCCTTTCTTTCCAAACCTCAACACTCCTTCTTTATGGTGACAATTTTAGTAACACATAGTCTCCCACTTCATATTCCCTTAAGGTTTATAGCACCGACTCTAAACATGCCCTCTACGGTTTGAATGATCCTTTTATTGCACTCTTATTATCTCTAAAGGTTTGTTCCTCAATAATTTCTCACTCTTAACCTCATATAAGAGAGTTTGGTTATACCTCTATACCTTTATTTTCCATCACGTGGTAGGCGTCAAAGTTATTCTTCCGTAACTTAAATATGGAAACATGTTGCGTACTTGCTGTGATTTAAGGGCGACGTGAAATTGGTATATGACTCAATTTATAAGATTTAGAACTTCTCGTGGTATAATGAACTCTAGCTTAGCTTCATTTGTTAATGATTCCTTGCTAATTATTTCTCGCGTGGTACTTTTAGAAACGTAAAATCTTCGATCTTGAATTCTTTGCCCTTTCGAGCATCATCGTTGTATTCGCATTGTCCATCGATCTGCGACTCACAAGCAGTGCTCATGCTTAATCTTGCTTTCATCTGGAACTAAAACCTGAGTCTCTTTCCGATATAATTACTACCAGGACTACATTTCGCACAACTATCTCCTTTATACACATATTACTTGACAGGTCGAGTACTTTCTTTCCCCATTTGATAATATCATTCTCCATGTTCAGTTACTCATACCTTTCCCTTAACTATATACATCTCTCATTCTTTCGTATAATTAATTCCTTTTCTTCTTCATTGTTCTTTCTTGATAAAACTTTAACTCCTTGGTCAATCTAACTAAATCCTGATTTAGTTAATTTCTCTAGTAATTTTCCTATTATCTCAACTTCAAGCGACATCCTTTCAAATTCTCTCACCAGCTACTAAGCACTTTAGCACCCTTAATCTTACTTTTCTTACTTTAAGCGTTGGCCACCATATTGGCCTCTCTTAGGTGATAATAAATGTCACAATCCTAATCCTGATCAATTTCGACTATATCCTCTATCTCATGTTCTACGTCAGTATACACTCCATACTATGAAAAAAAAATAATAAATAAAATAATTTTCCCATAAATTAAAGTTTCTAACTCGTTAGTGCAAATACTATCGCAACTAATTCTAGGCCACGCTCGGGACATCCTATATCATACTCCTTACGTTGCTTAGATGCATTGATATAATCACATAATCCCATTTTTAACATCAAGTATTGCTGACATCAGGATTGTTACTAATTTCTCTTTCAGTTCTTGGAAACTCTACTTCTCAAATTCATAAGGGTTGGTCAGATCTAGAATCCATTAAAATACTCCTACTGATAATTTAGTAGGAGCGTACCTTCAATCACACCAGAATTTTTCTTGCATTATTAAAGATCTTTACTGTATGTCCTTAATATGTTATTACCACTTTTAAACAATTACTTAGCATATATGGTTGCACAATTACAACACTCAATCCTCAATCTCATCAGTGCAATGGTCCACAACTGTACCTCCCGTTTCTCATCAAATAGTCAATCTTGTGAGGAATGATTTCTATAAAACCAAGCTCACATAGACAATCTTAATAAGAGTTCCAACATTATCTGTTTAAAGAATAATAATGAGCTCCGAATAAAAGCAGTCTCAATACTCAAAAGATATAAAGATGGACAGAAGGATTACCACAAGGCTATCCTTCCTTGTCCTTAAATATCATACTACCATAACATAGAGAATATTCCTCAAAGGCAATATTTGTTGGATATAAATATCAGATGGATAGAGATTATAAGCTTTCCACATAGGATGAACACTTCTCCTCTTAGATAATAAAGGAAAAAAATCTTGAATAATCTCATTGGTTAAAGCCAACCATTAAGGCATCATCAATAAAATTAATCTGAAAAATGAGTCTTACTTCATGATAAATAAAGAACGAAGTAGTTTGTTGTTCAATTACTTTATAATTTTTGAATGAGTATTCGTTACGTGAACGAAAGAAAAGAGTACTTAAGCGGCAAAAGTTTGATAAAAGTGAGTATGAATTTTAGCTGAGTGGATGATTCCGTTAGGTCTAAATTACATTATCGGTCAAAAATTTCAGGCTCAACTTACTGCATGTAAAATGCATTACGAATTCACTAAACAAATTGATTGGAAGTTGAACCAGTGAAACACTAAACAGTCCTATTCAAGAAACATTAACAACCGATTAAGTAAAATGGGTAGCTCAATTAGTTTGACACATAAGAACTAGCTAGGACAATTAGCTAGGTTTTCATCATATCATTTAAAATTCCAACTAGTCAGAACAATTAAATAGTCATTCATGAAGACATATACAACCAAGCAGTTCCAACCTGCTTGTATGAAATCTCACATCGTAGCCACTAAAGAAATTTATGGCTACCTGGATAATGAGTTGAAACAAAACTTATTTAGTTTGGCCCGAAAAGGCAACATAAACTTTGAATAAAAATGTTCTGGGTATCTTAACAATCGATAGCCTCTCATCAAATAATCCTTATCAGTGGAACGGTCCATCAAAAGGCGTCTACGTAAACACATTCTTTATCAAATCCGCTAACAAAACTGAATTCAGAATACCAACATTAATTTGATATCCTTACTATGATTTCAACATTCGATGTACAATTTCATCTTAAATAAAAGAAAAGAATGCTCGAGGGATCTCTGAACAAATAGTTAAATATTTACGAGTTCGAATTAAGAGTCCAAATAGGAAAAAAAAATCGAGGATCAAACAATTGTTGAAGAATTCAAAAAAATGACTTAAAGAAAATTAATTGAATATTCTTTAAATGAAATAAAATAATCAGAGAATATTATATAGCTATTTCTTGAAAATTAAAGGACGTTAGTAAATAGTCCTCGAATGAAAGTGGCATGAAAGCCGAAGGCGATAGGTATCAATTACCTCCCGACATTTCTCGAGTATTAATGATATACTCCGAGACATGAATAAGACATGTTTTCTTAATTCTCTAAGTGAATACAAGATTGATGACAATTTCAGATGAAGAACACATCGCAACACTTGTATCATTTTCCTCTTAGAATATATAACAACGGGACCTTTGGGAGTCAAAAGTAGAAGTAAACCCATAAGGTCCAGATCTTGTATGGACATGAATTAAAATAGATTTGGAGAGATAAATGAATAATGTCTCCCTCATCTAGTCATTCCGGGGCACGAACAACGCGCTATGATAGATAATGATAGCCTAAATATATATACTCCATTCTTATAAGTAATATAAGGAATAGAAGAAAAGAAATAATTTGACTATATTAGTCCTGGGTTATTCCCTAGATTTGAAATAGCAATCTAGAAGAGTTACTTGAAAATTAATCAAGGTAGCATTGAATCGTGAACAATTGCAGAGTGGGTATTATACCAGCAAGTAGTTACCAAAAATAAGTCAAAGACCTTCATGAATTTTAACATTACTGGAACAAGGATGATCCCATAATCTAACTTTCAAACTAACTACTCTCGCATAATCGTATTAAGCTCACTAAACAGACCGGGGGTTCGTAACACATTCGTTATTCCCGATAGTCTTCCAGAATTTGTCCCTCCCACGTTCGCATCAAAATTTTAACAGAGGTGGAGGTCCATTGGTTAATATATATGTGGTTTCAATTAGGTGTGTATCGAAGAATCCCGAGTACAACCTATGCTGATACTCTTTCTGGTTGGTTCTGAGACTGTCGTATAACTCGTTGTAACTGCACGCATCTTTATTAAGCCTCGCTATCCGTTCCCAACATCGTTGATCATTATCTTGATCTATCACGGCCTTACGTACAAGGCACAATGGTGCTCTCGTCCGACACGCTTGCCTTATGATAACATTCTCTTAATATATACGTATAAAATCTTCCTCGAGGCATTAACATCCTCAATGGTGGGGTCGATACTATCTCTAGTGGGATCGCTGGTCATGGGAACTTAAAACCTTGTAGACAAAGCAATACCTCTGACTAATCCAGTTAATTGACTATCCTTGATCATTCTAGAAAGTTTAAGCATTCTGGTTCTCACATATGTCGCCACCTCATGGCCTGCTATGACGGTTGCGAATAATCAAGACTCGTGCTAAACAAATTATTCTATGGTATTGGCACTACGCCACCATTCTCACAACTCTTTGAGACTCTCCTCCGCGTATTATATCAACGTCTTAGCTAGATGATATACAATCTTAATTTTTTTTCCTAATCATTCCAATGATCCTTAACGACATCTTTGGTCCTCGAAAAATACCTCAAATAATCATCTCGGCCTATCTACTCGTTGGTACTACATCCTGTAGTCTGATAACATCTCCCTATGAGTTCTTACGTCCTTCTCTTACTTAGACATAACTCTCAACGCTCTCGTTTCTGAGTACTATAACTTATGGCTCTGATACCATCTCTGTAATGCCCCCAAATCCGAGGTCCCGGGATTCAGGTCGTCACGTCATCATCCAATCACAAAAATCTTTATTTTAACTTAAAAACTCATCACTGCACAATAAGACATCAATCATTCACACTCACAAGTTATAGCCTTAGAAACGATGTACAACAAGTATCATCTGTTATTAAAACTCAAATGTACTTTACAGGATTTCAAACAATTATTCATAACTTCCACATGAAGTTACAATAATTATGACGAATATCTTATACCTATCTGATACTCTGGCGCACCTGAGACAAAGCTGCCAGGGATTCTCCCCATGACTGCAAGCGACTAAGTCCCACACCGGCATACTGGTTATCTGTTGATATAATATATAAAAGCAAGAGTGAGCATTATGGCTCAGCAAGGTATATATATTTATGTGTACACATATATATAACAATAAATGTACTTCATATTTTTCAAAGATTTCTGAAAACATATATGCTTGTCAAACTTGTAATATTCTCAAAATCAACTGTAACATTATATCCACTTTATACTTGTATCCATCTCTTTTTCAAACTTCAAGATTTTACTCGAACCAGAATTATAAACTGGATTTGATATTCACATCATGTATCTCATGATTTAAAACTCAGCCTTATCGGCCTTCTGTTGTAGATTGCACAATAATTTTCCAAAATGGAAGAAAGGGACTATACTGGAATAAACCACGTACCGGTGATCAGCCGAGTACGAAATTTTCTCTACTAGTAGAAGGAATACAAACCTAGCCACCTTTGGGCTTATCAAGACATTACACGATGGTTGCCCATTTCCGTGCAAGTCCGAAAGTCAATGGTCACAGAGACCATATAACTGTATACTGCACCACTCCGCGCTTGGTCACTACCCGATACCTCTCTGTGCCGGGTAGGCCACATTCCAGTCCCAAAACAATTATATCATTTACATAAAATCCTTTATCGAAGGAATAGATCGTTCTGGGTTGACCTTTAATCAGATGGATTGTTTTTCAACTTTTAATTCAATTGATCCTTGGGAATTGTCGGAGTTTTGACTTGAAATCATTTTCAAATCCCTAACTATAGTAGGGTGATACAAATATTGACTTCTTGTTTTTCACTGAGCGATGAAGCAAAACTCTTATGCTTCTAGACCAAGTTCCCCAAGGTTTTGATAAGTTTCAATTGATTGATCCCTTCATTGAGGTTTGAATAATTTAGAAAGTACATTCGGGAACTACGTCTATTTTTAAATAATTTTTAGAAGTCCGAAAAAATATTTTTATTAAATATTTAGAGTATCAAAATATTTTTAGATAAGGTTTAATTAATTAATAAACCTTAAATAAATAGTTAAGACATGATTTAATACCCTATAAATACCTTTTAATAGTTAAATACTTTTTAAGTAAAGTGAAATGATTTATAATCTATTCAATGTATTTTTAAATACTTTCTGGATATTTAATAATCCTCTAAATATTATTTTACATAATAAATAAACAAATAAGGATATCCCTTAAATGAATATTCAAATACTTATTAAAGATATTGATTCAAATTAAATCTCAAACTTTCGCTCGATATATCTCACGCGAACTTACATTGTTAATAAAATTGAAATATCTCAAATTTGGCTAATCCCCGAATTAAATCATTATTAAAAATATCTCCGACTCCCACTATAACGTATTATCTCGGAAATAAATTCCAACTTCTCATACTAGTAAGGAATGAAATTATATTTCATAAACAAACGCACATTATAGGCATATTGAAATCATAGACAAGCATATATGTTAGATATATTTGATAATGTCATGGCTAATATGATTTATGTTTAGTTTTCAGATCTTACTTAAACAGGATAAATCATTACTTACTGGAAGTCAGGACTTAAGGATATCAATACTTATATTATCAGGAGATAATCATCAGAAGATGGATATCAGAACTTAAGTGATGAAGGACGTTCAGAGAAGGACAGTAGCTGATTAAAGGAAAGAAGATCGAGATAAACATAAGAAGAGATATGCATGAAGAAGGAATTCTATGAAGAATAGAATACTTGGAAGAAAAGATATCTGATTGATATATTTTAGGAAGCAAAATTATATTCCATATCAATTAGCGATTATCTTGTAACTGTGTAGTATATAAACACATACATAGGGTTTACAGTAAAAGTGTTATCATATTCGAGAAGATTATTCATTGTAACCCTAGCAGCTCTCGTGATATTTGTTCATCACTGAGAGGTAACAGTTCCATACTGTAACAGAGTTTATTGTTTCAATAAAGTTTGTTTTCTGTTACTTGTGATATTAAAGTTCGATTTGATTATACTTTACACTGTATTCACCCCCTCTACAGTGTGTGTGACCTAACAAGTGGTATCAGAGCCTATCTGTTAACGCACATACAGTTAAAGATTCAAACACAATCATGTCTGACACAGAAACTCCAACTAAGCCTACCAAAACTGAAGAACCACCAAAGACACAAATTCAAAGTCGGTATGAGACCATCAGAGTTCCCATACTGAGACCATCTGAATATTCCATATGGAAGGTGAGGATGACCATGTTCCTGGAAGCAACAGATCCAGAATATCTTGATAGAATCAAGGAAGGGCCTCACAAACCAACCAAGCTCGCTGTTGCAGTTGCAGGTGAAGCAGCAAAGACCGTACCAAAGGAGAAGAGTGATTATACTGCTGAAGATATCGCATCAATTGCTAAGGATGCTAAGGTACGACACTTACTGCATAGTGCCATTGATAATGTAATGTCAAACAGGGTAATTAACTGTAAGACTGCTAAGGAGATATGGGATGCTCTGAAAACAAGGTGTCAGGGAACTGATACAATTAAGAAGAACAGGAAGACAATACTCACTCAAGAGTATGAACACTTTGACTCAAAGGCTAATGAGTCATTGACTGATTTATATGATAGATTTATCAAACTCTTGAATGATCTGTCACTATTTAATAAGGAGTATGATCTTGAAGGTTCAAACCTTAAATTCCTGTTAGCTCTTCCTAAATGTTGGGATTTGAAGGCAACAACAATAAGAGACAACTACAGTCTTGATGAAACAACTCTTGATGAAATTTATGAAATGCTCAAGACTCATGACCTTGAGATGGAACAAAGAAGCAAGAGGAAAGGAGGAAAGTCAAGGACAGTTGCTCTTAAGGCTGAAGAAAAATCCCCCAAGGCAGCTACCTCAAGGAAAGACAAGGGTAAAGCTCTTTTCACAAAGTATGATACTGAGTCATCAAGTTCTGAAAGTGATGATGACTCAGATTCTGAAAGCTTGCCTGAGACTGATGTTGATGAGGAGATGATGAAGCTGTGTGCTCTTATGGTGAAAGGGATCACAAAGATTGCATACAGGAAGTTCAGGAAGGGAAAGAAGTTTTCCAGGAAAGGTACGAGTTTTGATAAGAAGAATTTCAGAAGATCTGAGTGCAGAGGAGGAAAGTCTGATAAAGGAGATTATACCAATGTCAAATTCTATAACTGTGGTGCAAAAGGCCACATATCTCCTGATTGTAAGAAAGTGAAGGGTGATAAAGGCAAGGCTCTTGTCACAAAGAAGAAAAGATGGACAGACACCTCAGACTCTGAAAGTGAGGAGAACTATGCTTTGATGGCAAATGCTGATAAAGAAATTGCTGAGAGCAATTCTGAAGCTGCTGAAACAAAGGTACCTCAGACTACTTATGCTTTTCATACTGATGATATTAATGAGTTAAGAAGATATCTTAAAACCATGTTTGTTAGTTATAGAGATCAAACTTTAACATGTGAAAGATTAACTTCTGAAAATCTTGCTTTTAAGAAAAGAAATGATTTCTTAGAAAAAGAGTTAGTTATGTTCCATCAAACTCAGAAGGATAGAGATGATGCTTTTTATGTTAGGGATGAAGTGCTAAAAATGAATTAATCTCTAAAAACTGAGTTAGAAAAGGAAAGAGAGATAATCAGGACTTGGACTAACTCTGGCAGAACAACTCAAAATTTGCTAAGTAGTGAAAATTGGAAAGAGGGCTTAGGTTATGGAGAGGATAAGAATGATAAAGGAACTGTAGAAATTAAGTCTGTTATTAAGCAAAAGCCAAAGTTAAAACCTGTTAAGTTTGTAACTGTAAAGTCTGATTATGAGAAATTAGAAGTTAAAGAGGAATTAACTTCTGACAAACTAAAACAGGAAAAGACAGCTGAAGTAAACATAGGCTTAATGACTAAGAAGCAGCTTAAGCATAAGCTGAAAGATATTAAGAATGCAAACAAGGTAAAATCACCTAGGAAAAATAGGAATGGAAAGGAAGGTGTGAATAAAGGCAATGATTATAAACCTGTTCCTGATGCTCCTAGGAAAACATGTCATAACTGTGGAAGTTCTAACCATCTGGCTTCTTTTTGCAGGAAGAATAAGAACATAAACTCCTTACCTTCAAAATCAGGAGTTAAGAGTCAGTCTGTTAGATATAAACCACAAAATCCTTGTTTTCATTGTGGTAGTTTATGGAATTCCATTTATACTTGTAAGGAATATCATAGTTTGTACTATGATTATTATCAAATAAAACCTTCTTTGAAGAAAGTTTCCATTGTTCCTTCTAGTGTAAATTCTGATTCAAAGTCTGATAGTGTAAGTTCTAATAAGAAAAATGTTAACATAAACTCTGATGCTAAATCCGCTGCAAATGTTAACAAACTTAATAAGGCCAAAGGATCCAAGCAAGTCTGGGTCCTTAAAACTAATCATTAGTGGTCTTTGTGATTGCAGGGCTATAGGAAAAATATTCTAGTTCTGGACAGTGGATGTTCAGGAAATATGACTGGAAATAAAGCCCTGCTATAAGACTTTGTGGAGAAAGCTGGCCCAAGTGTTTCTTATGGAGATGGCAACATTGGAAAAACATTGGGATATGGCAATATTAATCTTGGGAATGTCATCATTAGAGAAGTAGCTCTGGTCTCAGGACTTAAACACAATCTGCTGAGTATAAGTCAAATCTGTGACAGAGGTTATCATGTTGATTTTTTTGAAGAACACTGTGAAGTTGTGAGTAAATCCAAAGGCAAAGTTGTTCTAAAAGGATACAGGCGTGGTAACATTTATGAAGCTAAGCTTTCAACAAGTACTGATGGTTCTGCAATCTGTCTGATGAGTAGAGCATCAATTGAAGAAAGCTGGAATTGGCACAAGAAACTCTCTCATTTAAATTTCAACAATATAAATGAACTAGTCAAGAAAGATCTTGTGAGAGGACTGACAAAGTCAGTATTTGCTCCTGATGGCCTCTGTGATTCTTGTCAGAAGGCCAAACAAAGAAAATCTTTATTTAAGAGCAAGACTGAATCATCAATTCTTGAGCCTTATCATCTACTACATGTTGATCTATTTGGTCCAGTGAATGTCATGTCTATTGCAAAGAAGAAATATGCGTTGGTCATAGTGGATGAGTTCACCAGATACACATGGGTGTATTTCTTGCACATAAAAAGTAAAACTGCATCTATCTTGATTGATCATGTCAAACATCTGGATAAATTGGTCAAAGATTCTGTGAAAACCATAAGGAGTGATAATGGCACTGAGTTCAAGAATTTGATAATGGAAGAGTTCTGCAAAAACCATGGAATTAAGCAGGAATTTTCTGCTCCTGGAACTCCACAGCAAAATGGAGTTGTTGAAAGGAAGAATAGAACTCTCATTGAAGCTGCACGTATAATGCTTGAAGAAGCAAAGCTTCCAACTTATTTCTGGGCTGAAGCTGTGCAAACTGCTTATTTTACTCAAAATGCAACACTCATTAACAAGCAAGGAAAAACACCATATGAGATGGTGAAGAAAAAGAAGCCAAATCTGAAGTACTTTCATGTATTTGGATGCAAGTGTTTTGTTCTCAAGACTCATCCTGAAGAGCTATCTAAATTTGATCTAAAAGCTGATGAAGGAATCTTTGTTGGATATCCACTTTCCACAAAAGCCTTCAGAGTCTATAATTTGAGAACAAGAGTGGTCATGGAATCTATCAATGTCTCTTTTGATGACAAGAATATTACTGGTCTTGAAGATTTTATTGATCATGATCAGCTGAGATTTGAAAATGAAGACTCAAATTCTGATACTGAAAATCCTGACAGTCTAAGTCCTGATACTGTAAACTCTGATGGATTAAACTCTGATGTTATTGAAACTGTGGTGACTACGCCAAAGGAAGATGCACCTATGCAGGGGGAGCATACTCAAGATCTTACCACATCTCAAGAAGCATCAGAACATACATCTGGCTCTTCAAGTTCTATTCGTCAAGTTCTGATAAGCCAAATTCTGATAGTTCTGAAAATCTAAATTCTGAAGAATCCAACTCAGAGAGCATAGTTTCAGGGGGAGCATCAGAAAATGAAAATGAAGACAGCATGGATCATGGGGAGCATCCAGTTCTAGAGAAAACCTTCCATCTGCAAGGAAGTGGACTAAATCACATACACCTGATTTGATAATTGGAAATCCTGATGCAGGTGTCAGAACTAGAACAGGTACTTCAAACGAATGTCTTTACAATTCTTTTCTCTCTCAGACTGAGCCAAAGAAAGTGGAAGAAGCTCTTCAAGATGCTGATTGGGTGCAAGCAATGCAGGAAGAGTTAAATGAATTTGAAAGAAACAAAGTCTGGACCCTAGTGCCAAGACTAAAGAATAGATCTGTTGTTGGTACAAAGTGGGTGTTCAGAAACAAAACTGACAGTGATGGCATAATTATAAGGAATAAAGCAAGGCTGGTTGCAAAAGGATATTCTCAACAAGAGGGAATTGATTATGATGAAACATTTGCACCAGTTGCTAGGTTAGAAGCCATAAGGATATTTTTGGCTTATGCTGCTCACAAAAAGTTTACTGTCTTTCAAATGGATGTGAAAAGTGCTTTTCTCAATGGAGAATTGGAGGAGGAAGTATATGTTGAACAACCTCCAGGCTTTGTAGATTCCAAACATCCAGATTATGTCTACAGGCTTGATAAAGCACTTTATGGACTTAAGCAAGCTCCTAGAGCATGGTATGAGACCTTAGCTCAGTTTCTTCTGGAAAGTGGATTTAACAGAGGGACTATAGACAAAACATTGTTCTACCTCAACCATGGAAAGGACTTACTTCTGGTCCAGATTTATGTTGATGATATCATTTTTGGGTCTACAAATGACAGACTTTGCAAGAAGTTTGCCAAACTGATGCAGTCAAGGTATCATATGAGTATGATGGGGGAACTTAACTATTTTGTGGGCCTTCAAGTCAAGCAAAATGAAGAAGGCACCTTTATTTGTCAAACTAAGTACACCAGAAACTTGCTGAAGAAATTTGGAATGCTAGATTGTTCAAGTGCATCCACTCCCATGGCCACTGCCACAAAACTGGATAAGGATACTGGTAAATCAGTAGATATTGCTGATTACAGAGGTATGATTGGCTCTCTACTCTATCTAACTGCTAGTAGACCTGATATCATGTATGCTACCTGTCTTTGTGCAAGATTTCAAGCAGATCCAAGAGAACCTCACTTAACAGCTGTGAAAAGAATTTTCAATTATCTTAAGGGAACAGATGATCTGGGATTATGGTATCCCAGAGAATCAGATTTTAAACTAATAGGTTACTCAGATGCAGATTTTGCAGGTTGCAAAATTGACAGGAAAAACACAAGTGGAAGCTGCCAATTTCTTGGAGGCAGATTGGTTTCTTGGTTTAGCAAGAAACAAAAGTCAATTTCCACATCAACTGCAGAAGCAGAATATATTGCTGCAGGAAGCTGTTGTGCACAGATTCTTTGGATGAAGAATCAGTTACTGGATTATGGGTTAACATATTTCAAAATCCCTATTTACTGTGATAATCAAAGTGTTATTGCTATGACAGGTAATCCAGTTCAACACTCTATGACAAAGCACATCAACATTAGGTACCACTTCATCAGGGAACATGTAGATGAAGGTACAGTGGAATTGCACTTTGTTCCAACAGATCAACAACTAGCAGATATCTTCACAAAACCATTGTGTGAAGCTACTTTTACAAGATTGGTAAATGAACTTGGAATGGTTTCAGGTTCTTTCTCTAAATCTGCTTAGTTTTGTTCTGTTGCATCAGACTTTATGATCAGTATTTACAGAATTCAATGTCTTTGTGTATTATGTGCTTAATTGAAAAATATGTATAAGTACTGACTGTTGTCTGATCAATGTTTCTAAACTCTGATAGTGATATGTCTGTTTAGGTAACTATTCAATCCTATGAGGATAATTGTGCTAGATACTGACCTAGTAGTCTTCAATAAATAAGGGATCCCATGTAAGAAGTAATTATTTCTGTGGAAATCTATTGACACAAGCAAATTCTGATAATTGAGCTTAGTTGAGTTTACTTTGTCTATCTTATTACTAAGTCATAAACTAGAATAATGCTGCTCATCTGTTAAATTCTGATGCTAGTAAATCTGTTGAATGTACTAAGTGCTGATAAACCTCACTTATCAAAAGAAAAAGAAAGTGAAACAAGGATTAAAAATTAGGTACTCCTTTGAGATCTAGAGTAAAAATGTGGAAGGGAAGACCCAAGTGCATTGCTGGTATTAAGTAATATGCATCAGAAAAGCAAATAAAATATTTTCTTGGTGACTTTTCACACTCTATGATTACTGGAGAAATACTCTGATAATAACATAAATTCTGATAAGCAGTCGTGACTCACTTACACTGAGAAGCCACTGTAAAATAGAATTTAAAAAGATGCACAAAATTAGCACAAAATAGTTGAGGTGGACTCAAGCATGAATTCATTCAATAGTAGGTTTCAGAATATTGACAGGTTTTTAGTAAAGTTTTAGTTATGCCTTATTTCTAAGATGTACTGAAGTAAATCAGACTTTTCTCTTTGTCTGATATTTAGCTTAATGCACACACTAACCATTCCATATGAATGATGAAAATCACTGTGGGGATCTATGTTGTTTTAGATAAACAGTCATTGTGTCACATTGCAGAAATTCTGAGGACAATTTCTGATTGCATGTTCTGATGATTAAGTTCTGAAGAATATAAATCAGAATTTGTGTGAGGACTTACTAAGATAGGCATTCCTTTTTCGAGTTAAGAAATTAAGTTCTGATGACTGTTAAGTTCTGATATAAGTCTAAGTTCTGATATTACAGTCTGATTCTTTACTTGACTTATTTGTGGATAAAATTTGACAACAGTCTCAGTTTAAACCAGAATATGTTGAAGTGGAAGATTAATAGTCACTATAGTTAGGGATAGTGGTACTCGTACATGAACAGTCAAATTTTACTTGCTTCTTGTGCGCATTAAACCATGTTTTCTCTTTCCAATGAATGTTTTTCTTTTTCCAAGTCTGGGGAGACGAGGTGGAATTAATTCTACCTGTCAACATTAAATTTCTTTACGTCTCCTGGCATTCTCTTGCCTATATAAACAACCACTTCACATCAGCCTTCCCATCACCTCTTTTATCACAAACTCACATTCATACTTTTTCTATCAAAAACACCATGGTCAATTACAATATGTTTTTGAACTACGAAATATTCAACATGGAGCTGAGCTGTGCCGATTGGCAGCAGAAATGGCACGTTACTGCCATTCCTGATGAGATATGGGACTCTGTTCCCCAGGAGGTACTCACCCACCTCCTGTTCTTCTACATGGACTACCATCGCCATCTGGAGCGATTGGAGGAGGAAAGGCTGGAAGCTCTCCGCCAGCAAGAACGAATCATACGACTCGCTATTCTGTTTGTCGAGAGTAGGAAGAAGAAATGATTTATTTTCTTCTTCCTGTTTTTCTTCATCATCAGCCCTGCCCTGCTTCTTGAGCTAGGACAAAGGCTGTTGACGTTAGGTTTAGCAGCTTAGGGAAATCTTGTACAAGTTCTGATATAATTTAAATTTCATGAATGTATTCTCTTGATATATTAATGAAATTTGTTTTTTTTTCAAGATCTTGTCTCTGAGATATTTTGTAATGTATTGATAAATCCTGATACATATTCATATTCTGATGACCACATAAATTCTGTTTTAACTTAAATTCTGATTTTCTTTTATCAGTACTTGCTCGTCCGATTTATTATGGTCATTTTCACTCAATTTTTTTTTCAGAATATTGATGTTGCAGTGAAAAATAATTCAATAAGTGGGAACATTTTCCATTTTGAATTAAAACTGTTTCACCTTGATTAATGGAATAACTGGGTAAGTGGAACGGTTTTTCCTTGAAAAACTGCAAGTGGGTAAGTAATGATTACTGTTTTCTCGTGCCCATTAACTATTCGTTTTTACTGCATGTCTGACAGGTGTCCAACGGTTACATTTTTTTTAAAAGTATAAGTAAGACAGAGAGAAGATTTTTTAATCTTTTATTTCCTTTCATACTTTTTCTCTCTACTTGCTTCTACTCTCTTTCTTCTTCTAACGTTGGTTTTTCATATAGACATTCTATCAAACACCTAACAGGCACTTAAACCTCTCGATTACTTTCATGGCACCTAAGGATTTAATCATTGATGGAGCTAAATTTGTTCCAAACAATTATGCTGCTATTCTTGATAATGCTGAAGCTCCGTCTGAATTGTATTTTGTGCAAGACCTTCTTGCACAGAGTGAAATCGGGTATGCATTGACCCAACCTTCAGTATTCTCAAGCCAACAAGTTCTGACACTTTGGAGGACTGGAAACTTTGATAATGGTGGTCCAAATGGTACTCCTAGTATTGTTTTCGAAGTGGGTGATTCTTCATATGCAGTCACTCCTGGTACAATACGCAAGGCTCTACATCTCCCAGAAGGATGTACTTTTTCAATTCCAGAGGAATCAGCTCTTCAGGAGTTAATGGCCAGTTTGGGGTATGAACAGAGTTTGGCAAAGCTTGGGCAGTTGAAACGGGCTCATATCAGAAGGGAATGGAGTTTCTTCTTCGACTGCATCACTAAAGCTTTTGGGAACAAGTGTTCGAATTTTGATGCCATCCCCATAATGAGTCAGCACATCGGGTATGCCATTATAAACCAAACTCATTTTGATTTTGCAACTGCTATAATAGGTTTTATTGGGGATAGGATGACAGAGGATAGGAATATTGTCTACTTTGCTAGATTCTGTCAACTTATATATACTTTTTGTACTGATGAACCTCACTTAGTCAGTTCCTTAACTCCACCTTTTAAGGTTGCAAAATGATACTTTAATGACCTGGTAAATGCTGACACTAAGAAACCAGTGGTTAGACCTTTACAGATTCCTCAGTCTGTGAAGCAGATCTTAGTAAATGCTGATCCTGATTCCTATAGATCTGTTTATCCTGATGTCCAACCAACAACCACCTCCCATACACCACAACAACCATCAGAACATACCACTCATTCTACTCAACCAACCTTCAGACAATATATCAAATCCTATCTCTCCACTTCAAAGACAGTTCAACCTTCATCCTCAGAACCTCCTGTGAAGCCTTCATCTTCCAAGCCTAAGAGGACAAAGACTGTTCCTCAAACACCTCAAAGGAGAAGGGAGATTGCTTTGAGAGATGAATCTGACAGTGAGGAACATGTTTCTACATCAGAACCTGTTGTCAAAGAAGCTGAGAAAGTGACTTCTCAGACGGATTCTGGAATTGGGGGATCTAGGCTTCTCAAGAGGCTTAGAAGAATGACTGTTCCTGAAACTCCCAAGGAATCCATATCTACAAAGAGATACAAGAAACAGAGGGCAAAAAGGCCAGTTTCAGATTATGAAGAAGCAGCAGCTAAGGAAGGAGATCAGGAATCTCTGATCTTACAAAAACCAGAATCTGCTAAAGCCGCTGATTCTCCACCAACTCCATCTCAGGAAGCTGTTCCTGAACAGGTCAACACACCATCTGTGTCTCCTGCTCAAAAGTCTGTATCTCCTGTTAATATAGGCACAAGTGTTGATATTGATATCCAGAACTTGGTTGTGCCTGAAGTAATTCTCTTAGAAGCTCCAACGGCAACTAATCCATCAACCACACCTGTTACTGATGCTGTTCAAACTCCAGAGTTATCTACTACACCTTCTCTGCATCTAGATGCTGATGATCAGAATTTAGGTGAGCATCAGGATATGGCTGTTGATCAGAACTTAGAACCAGATCAACACTTAGAGGATGCTGACGCCTCCATTGCTACTCACACTGTTGTTTTATCAGAAGATACTGATTCTTTAAGTTCTGATGCTGCAAATGCTGGAGATACTGGTGATGCTGCTCCAAATGTAGATGCTAATGAAGCAGGTCCTTCAGGACATGCTCCTCAACAAACTATTCTTAAATCTGAACTTGTTAAGAAGTTTGTTACCAGAGAAGCACCAGTGCCTTCGAGTGAAACTCCTGCAGGACAGGAGTGGACTAAGGAATGGAACTCAGTTTCCTGTGTTCCAACTGCAAAGCATCTTGCTGAGCACTTAACAAAAGCTGATGAAATGTTAATTTCTGATGATTTCAAAACCCAGCTTAGAGTCACTGCATTGAGTACTAAACATCTTCAAGGTCTCCATTCAACTACTCATGCAGAGCTACACAAGATTCATGAAGAATTCATCAAACAGGAACAAGTTCAAAAGATTGATAAGAAAAAGTTCTTCTAACCTACCTTTGACAGGATTGCTTATATTGAGAAGACTCAAGAGAAACAACAAGCTCAGATTGATGATATTCTGAAAAATCAAGCTTCTCAGCAATCTCAACTTACTGAAATCCAAGCCTCAGTGGAATTGCTTGTCTCTCTTCTACTACCTGCTGATGCCAAAAAGGGGGAAAAAGTAATTAAGTCCAAATGCAAGACTGACAAGACACTGAAAGGGAAGGATGATGAAAAGGATGATCGAGGAAACCCTGGAATGGGTAGAGGTCATAGTCAAGGTAGAGGTTTCTCATCAAGAAAAGCTGAAATCACAAGTCACAAGACAAGTTCTGATGCTGGAAAAAGAATTAGTTCTGCTACTGGTAAAAGGATAAGTTCTGATGAACTTTTAGATCTTGATGAAGAAATGTCAAGACAGTTATTTCTTCAGGAAAATCCAGGAATGGACTTGGAGAGTTTAATGGAAGAAGAAGCCAGACTTAAATCAGAGAAAGTCACATCTAAATCTGAAGCTTCTGGTAAAAAGACACTTCCAAAACTCAAAGGCATTGTGATAAAAGAAAGGACAAATACTGAAGCAACATTGGCTAAATCACAACCGCAGATAGATCCAAGATCCAAGGGTAAAGAAAAGGTTGGTGAACCTATCAAGGTTTATGTGCCTCCTGAGAATGAAGAAATCACTGATGAAAAGGATGATCTTGCTCTGACTTCAAGAAAAGTTTCTAAAACAACCTCTGACATAGCCCAAGTTGTTCAGAGTCAAGAGACTGTAAGTTCTGATATTTTGAAGAAGCAAGTAACCTCTAACATGGCTCAAGTTAACTTGATATCAGAAGATAGACCAAAGACACTCCTACCAGGATTCACTAAAGCAAAACAGACTCAACCTTTGAAGACTGCTGTAAGTGGTTTTGAAGCAAGAGTAGTTACAGGAAAGGAAGCAAGAGATAAAACTGGATTGGGAAGTGCTAATGAAAGAAGAATACAGAACACTACCAATGATCCAACTTCCTTGAGTGAACCAGGTATTGGAGCAACTCCTGAGAGATTGAATCAACTGAAAATTGTACAAATGGTTTACCATACCTACTTGAAAGAACACATCTTGTTGTACTTCATGACAGATGGTAGGGTTTATCATATAAGGCAAAATGCCATTCCATTGAAGTATTTTGAAGAACTGGAGCATGTACTATTCTTACTTCAAGTGAATGACAGATTAACGGAAAGTGCTGCAAACTATTTGAAGGATCAGATTCAGGGACAGAAAAGGCTTTATTCTGTTAAGTTTGACAACACATATCTTCCAAAGTACAGAGATCACAAGGGTGATATAGTTGAAATGAAGCCCAACACTGCTAAGATTATAACTACCTTTCTAGGTTACAGGGCTGTGGAATTCAATCTTGACTCTGATAAAGCATATTTGATCAGACTGGATCAGGATATAAGAAAAGCTAAGATTAATGATCTCAGGGCTGCAATCTTTCAAATTGGTGAAGATACTGCAGAGCTTAAAGATGCTAAAAGGAGGATAATTGATGAACTTAGATATGCTGAGAAATGTTTGTTGAAGAACTATCTCAGAACAACTCCTGACATTAGAGAGATCAGAAGATGAAGCCAAGTCAAGATCTACAACTGCTTAAATTCTGATATTTGTACAGACTGAAGCTGTTATCAGAAGTTAAATGTTGGTAAAGCTTTAAGGACTGTAAGTTGTAGTTATCTAGTCTAATTCTCATGCATTTGTACTTAATATTTTTGACATCATCAAATATCTGTTAAACTTGTATATTATGCTAATTTACAAGTTGGGGGAGATTGTTAGATATATTTGATAATGTCATGGCTAATATGATTTATGTTTAGTTTTCAGATATTACTTAAACAGGATAAATCAGTACCTACTGGAAGTCAAGACTTAAGGATATCAATACTTATATTATCAGGAGATAATCATCAGAAGATGGATATCAGAACTTAAGTGCTGAAGGACGCTCAGATAAGGACAGTAGCTGATTAAAGAAAAGAAGATCGAGATAAACATAAGAAGAGATATGCATGAAGAAGAAATTCTATGAAGAATGGAATACTTGGAAGAAAAGATATCTGATTGATATATTTTAGGAAGCAGAATTATATTCCATATCAATTAGCGATTATCTTGTAACTGTGTAGTATATAAACACAGACATAGGGTTTACACTAAAAGTGTTATCATATTCGAGAAGATTATTCATTGTAACCCTAGCAGCTCTCGTGATATTTGTTCATCACTGAGAGGTAACAGTTCCATACTGTAACAGAGTTTATTGTTTCAATAAAGTTTGTTTTCTGTTACTTGTGATATTAAAGTTCGATTTGATTGTACTTTACACTGTATTCACCCCCTCTATAGTGTGTGTGACCTAACAATATATTATTCGTTTATTTAAAACTGTAAAGCATGGCATCATAATCACAACAGTAATTAAAGCATGAATATCATAAGATAAGATTTCGAAAACTTGCCTGATGTCCAAGCTCTACCTTGATGTATCCCTCTCGGTCCTGGAACCTCTACCAAGACATAATATAACCTCAGTTAGTCGGGTTAACCAGTGATCGACTTATTCTAAGTAGACTCACTCTACCCGATCTTCACTCTCTCGGGTTCATTTAACTTACGATATCTCACACCTCGTTACTGTCCATTTAAAATCTCGTTCGAAACACCTATGTGTTTTTCTTACAATCCTTAACAACTCTCGTGTTTTGATCATCTCCAAATTATATTATTAACTTGGCCAAAATGGGCGGTCAAAGTAGTACTTCCATAGTTGACTTTTCACTGAATTACTATTACGCGACTTGCGCTTCACCATTTTTAGTAAATCAGAAAATTCGTAATTAAATACGAAACCACCTCAAGGAGCTTCTTGAGTATTTTTAATATTTATAAAAAATATTTAAATTTAGAAATTTCAAGTTTAAATAGGTGAAACACATTTTAGAATCCAAGTCAACTACGGAGTTGTACTATTTGCGCTAGTTTCACTAAAACGCCTCTATCTCCTTAACAGTTAACTCAAATAACACACCTTTTTTTTGAATGAATGATCTAAAGAACTTCTAATTTGCAAATAAGAAAGAACTTGGCTCTGGTTAGAAGTCTCGTTTTCCCGTATTAACAGAACAAGGCAGTAGCTATGCAATGGCTATGCGAGGCAAAGTGCCTTCGCGCAACTTTGGTTCCAACATTTATATAAAACAGAAAAATTAACATTTTTGCTCAAAATCTTTTGGAGAGTCTTCCTTCCTGTCCATTTTACTTATTATAAAAATTGCATAGCTCGAATCATTTTCAAAAGGGTTTAAGTGTAGATTTTAAGGGAAAACATTTCTGCAGAATCGCTTCTTGAGTCACCGTCACGAAAACGCTCGTTTCTCACAACCGTAAATCGTATCAAGGCGAACCATACATTCTTACAAACTAGAAAACCATATCTTTACATTCATGGACAGTGGTTTGGGAAAATATGAGTTTTTTATTTCGGAACATAGCTCTAAATATAACCTTATTACAAACAGATATTATAACGGCTCTATACTAAGCGTTTCCCGATTTTAAATCATTTAACCACTTAAACCAACAACAAAATCAAAAACTCAACATATTTATAACCTCATCAGTCCATATACTTCAAGATTTAACCAACAAAAATCAACCACAACAATCCATCATCAAGATTTAACAATCCAAACTCCATTCTCTAAGGATCATGTCATTCTTGAACATATCTTCTAACTATGCTTAAAACTCAAAGAAATACAAAGGGTGGAGAGTGGTTATACTTTCTTTGAATCCTTAAACATACTAACAAGAGCTTTTAAGCCTTATGAGACCCCTGATCTATGCTTATCATCCTTAAACTTGCAAGAGAAATCAAGAAAACAATTTAAAAAAATTCAGAGTTACTATTCACCTTCATATTTGAGCAAGGATTTGGATATGTTATACTAATCGGATGGCCATGAAATTTTAAACGTACCTCATACATATATTGAAGAACTTTTGTTCCAAATTTGGTGATTTTTAGATGAGTAAATCGTGATATTTGAATTTTTCTTTCCTTGGTGTTCATGCTGGGTAGTTTTGAAGAAATGAAGAAGAATGTGTGTTTTGCTATCTTGTTCTCTACTTTTGTGTGATATAACTGATGTATATGAATATATGAACGTGTATTGATCAGTTGTAGAAGGCTTTAAGGTCTTTGTCTTGTAAAAGTTGTCAAAGTGTGGCCATACTTCCAACTATTCACACACTATTCCATGTACTATGCTATTACACTATTCATAACACTATTTTAGTTTGCTACTAACCAACCATTTGGCTTTCTAATTGTCTTAGTTAGCTTCTAATCTTCATAGTTGCATGGTGTGCATGGATAATAACTTTTCATGTGCCAACTTACGCCTTTCGTATGATTTCCTTAAGTAAATTCGATTATTTCCGAAAATGATTCGTAGTGCATTCCTTACTAATGCATTCCTTCCTTATTATTAATACTTGGATTAAATTATTATTATGAAATTCTAATCCTTATAATTCCCTTGGTATATTATATTTCTCGTATTCATTTATATCTCATAATTTCCAAAACAATTAGTAAAAGGTAAAATTTTCGAATTCTGACGGCTTTTGCATTCACTTATTTTCTTAGTACGAAAACTTACGTCCTCGGAACTTCAAAACTCCAACACTTATATAGGGTGAGATATAAGTCCTTACATGCATCCGTAGAATCACTATTCATTAAGGTTTTAATTATACCAAAAATTTGGGTTATCACAAATGTCCTCATCAATTTTCTCCCAGTTGATTGAAATCAACTGCTCCTTTTCAGCTGCTCTTAGATTGGTTGTTGCTTCATTTATCAAATCAATGCTATCTTTGGCTGGTGGCTTGGTGAAAGTAATTGAAGGCACAATTACTTTTCTAACTTCAATATTGAGCACTTTTTTCTCCCCCTCACTCCTAGAATTCTCTTTCTCCCCCTTTTTATCAGCAAGTTGAGTAGAGGAGGTTTGTGCAGCCACAAGTTTCTGAAGCAAGTCTGTCTGTTGTGCTTGGTGTAGATGAATTGCTGTTAGAGATGCTTCCATTGCTGACATTATTGTATCTAAGGCATCTACTTTGAGGTAAGATCAGAATTTTTCCTGAGTTGTCTCTTGATGTCAAGCATTGTAGCTTCTGGAAGTTTAAAGTCCATCTTGTCAGAAATGGCCTTTTTCATCTCATCAATATCACCTTTGATAGTGTTGACTTCTCGAGCATGTTGAAAACCTTGAATTTGTTGTAGTTGTAGAGAAGCAAGATGTGCTTGAAGGAGCTTTTTGGTGTTGGCATTTGTGGTGGTTTGAAGAGCAGAATTTGTCTGATTTATGAGTTGAATTAGGGTTGTCTTGAAGTAGTGTTCATCACAGTGTTTTGAAAATGCCCAAGATGGCATGCCTGATCTTGAACTAGAACCTACTTCTCCCCCTATGTCCAATGGCTCTTCTTCATTATCTTCACCTTCACCTCTAAAGAAATCTTCTGAACCACCAGTCTCATAATCAACATCACCAGTTGTAGAGGGAAAAGCTGTGATGGCATCCTTAGCCCTTAGCATTGACTGTGTGGTGTGTACCAAGTTAAGCATCCTTTCTGTATTGTCATTGCCCTGTTCAGCTAGAAGTTGATATGCTGGAACAGGGTGAGTAAATGTCTCATCATCAAGGGAGGTGGATTCTATAACAGCTTGAGGTTGCTGAGATAGTCCCTCCCTGTCTGCATCCTGGATATTCATTAACACACTTACAATAACATCCATCCTTATATCTTCAGTACTTGCTTTTCTCTCATTTTCTCTCTTTTGTTGCATCAAGGTCTCACCTTGGCTCCCCACCCTCACACCCTCACCTTCACCATCTAAGGTGGGACTCCACACACTCTCTTTTGCCAATCCTGAAGAACTAGATTACATATTTTCACTCTCCTTTTTCCTGGGAGCAACCCAGACTCTCACTCAGTTCACTTCCTTCCCTCAATCCTAGGAGTGATTGTACTACCACTAAGTCTTCTGCACTTGAGATAATTGATGAGGTTGGAAGCTGTGCAGAGACACTCGACAAATAAGGGATATTCGTCGGGTTAGCAGTTTGACTATCCGACGGATAACTGTTGTTAAGCTTATCCATCGGGATACAATCACTACTCGATGGATGAACAATATCCATCGAGAGAGTAGGAATAAATGAGTTTGGAGTGGAAACTATTGTGGACTCTGTGCAGATTGATGAAAATTTTGGCACAGATGTCTCAATGGTTCTTGAAAGAATTGGCAAGTGAGCCAACAAATCATCCAAAAGATGATGCTCACTTGCACTAGATTTTGGCTTCCCCAACAGAGTTAAAGAAGGGGAATCAGGAATTGATGTGTTGATATTATCCACATCCAGAGAGTTTGTGGGAGAATTTGGTGTTTGGGGTGCTTCCATAACTAATGATTTTGGCTGTGACTCCACATTTATTGGAGCCACATTAAATTGACTTTGAGAAGGTGCAGTGACTGTGTCTTGAGAACTAGTTTGCACAGTGTGTGAACCCTGTGCATCCCCAAGGGTTTTTTGTTTCTTCTTTCTTGTATAGGTTTGGGGTGAGCTTGTGTCCCTTATCCTTTTGGCCTGTGCTATTGGCTGAGAGCTTTGTTCAATAGTCACATCCTTTTGGGAGGATGCAACTAGAAATGAGCTAATTTCCTTATTAAGCATTGCAGTCTGTTGGGAAACTGCAGTGTGGCTAGGCTGGGAAACACTCACCTCTCCAACCTTATCCTTAGGGTTTCTTTGATGTTCACCCTGTCCCTCACCTACCTTACCCACCTTCACACTTCCCTCTTTAGATTTGGTGGATTTTGCAACTGACATCTTTTGAGAGATACCAGAGGGGGCTTTCTTTGACTTGGATTTAGAAATTTTGGATTTGGTAGCTTGGGTAGGCAACTGTTGGGTCATTGACACAGTTGCCATAGCTACACTAGATTGCAAAGAAATTTGTGAGATTGGAATAGTAGAGACAGATGAACTTACCTCACTTACCTGAGGTGCTTCCATTACGGGGAAATAGAATAGTGGCACCTCTTTATGATGGTTTGCTCTGTTCAAATATGCAATAATTCTTCTCTCTTGAACCCAACAATCTAGTTTGTTGGTTGGGTTCTCAAACACAATTCCCCCAGAGAGGTGGTTAGCTAACATCATGAAAAATCTAGCATAGTAAATATTTTTACCCCTCTTATTTAACTCTCCTAACTTAAATCCCAACTCAAACAAAACAAGATCACTAAAGTTAAAGTACTTATCAGTAACTAGCATGTAAAGCATGTTAAGCATAGAGATATTGACAGAATCAAAATTACTGATTTTACCAGAGAATACCTTAGTAACTACATCACATAGATAACTCCATTCTTTCCTAAGACCCAATCTCCTAATTTTACTTAACTTAGAAGTAGAGAGTGCATAGTTCATGGAGTTAAGCATATTAACAATGTCAGTGTCCGTGTGTGGTGAAGTTACAGTATTATCAGGAATTTTGAAACATGCTTTAACAACATCACTGTTAATACAGAATTCTTTACCTTTAATAGTGAGTGTGATGGTCTTATCAGTTGAGTTGTACACAGCAGTTGACCACATTTCCTCAACAACCTCACAGAAGATGGTGGGTGATTCTAGCATGGCATAGTTGAGTTTGTAGTTCTTCACAAAATCCATCATTTTGTGGTAGTCACCAGACTGTTGAATCCCCTTGTTTACTAGAGCCGTGAAGTTGTTCTTCTCATAGATGAATCCAGTTTGTGACATGATCTTGAAGACTGGTGCCATTGTTAGAGAGTGGAAATTACAGAGATAGAGATGATAATTGCTTTTGAGAAAGAGAGAATTTAGAGCAGATGATTTGAGAATGATAAAAGAAAAGTAATGGAAATGAATTAAGCTTTTATACTATCTCAAAAATAAATGTCGAAAATAATAAAGTAAAATAAAGTGACCAATAAGAATTGCCCAAAATAGCCGTTTAAAAATAAATTATAAAAATTCCTTCAATTATCCGTCGTGTTATACTTATAAACTGTAAGTATACTCAATGGATAAAGTTCAGGGAATTAACGGCTAAGATTCAGATAATTCGACGGATGGGGATAAATCAGTTATCCGTCGAGTCATAAAATATTCCTGAAAAGTAATTGATTTTATTAATAAAACATATACCGACGAATGATCAAATTCGATGGATAATGATCATCCGTCGAGATGTAAATTTTGACTTAGCCAAAATTTCATCCAAGACTGTAAAACCAATTAAATTTCTGGCTTCATTACAACTTGAAAATTATCTGAAAAGATTTTAGAGTAATTTAGCATACCTAACTCACTTACCAACCTTGAAAAGGTGGATTCATCCAGTGGCTTGGTAAATATATCTGAAAGCTGCTTTTCACTTGGAACAAAATATAGTTCCACAGTACCATTCATTACATATTCCCTTATGAAGTGGTACTTGATGTTTATGTGCTTTGTTCTTGAATGCTGTACTGGATTTTCAGTGATGGCAATTGTACTTGTGTTATCACAAAAAATGGGAATTCTTTCCACTTGCAGACCATAGTCTAACAATTGGTTTTTCATCCACAAAATATGTGCACAGCAACTGCCAGCAACAATATATTCAGCTTCAGCTGTAGAAACTTAATTTTGCTTTTTACTGAACCAGGACACAAGCTTGTTTCCTAGAAATTGATAGGTTCCTGTTGTACTTTTTCTATCAATTCTACAACCTGCATAATCTGCATCTGAATAAACAGTTAGATCAAAACCAGAATCTCTAGGGTACCAAATGCCAAGTTTTGGTGTTCCCTTGAGATATCTGAAAATTCTCTTAATAGCTACTAAGTGAGATTCTCTAGGGTCAGCTTGAAATCTAGCACACAAACATGTAGCAAATATTATATCTGGCCTACTAGCTGTTAAGTACAGAAGTGAGCCAACCATGCCCCTATAACTTGAAATATCCACAGACTTTTCAGTAGTGTTTAATTCAAGCTTAGTTGTAGTGGCCATGGGAGTTTTTGCAGATGTGCAATCCATTAGATCAAACTTCTTTAAAAGATCATAAATGTATTTAGTTTGACTAATGAATATTCCATCACTAACTTGCTTAACTTGCAAACCAAGAAAGTAAGTTAGTTCTCCCATCATACTCATTTCATACTTACTTTGTATCAATTTGGCAAATTTTTTGCAAAGTTTTTCATCTGTAGAACCAAAAATAATGTCATCTACATAAATTTGAGCAAGTATACTAGAGCCATTAACATTTCTAAAGAAAAGAGTTTTGTCTACAGTACCTCTAGTGAAGTGATTCTCTAAAAGAAACTTTGACAAAGTGTCATACCAGGCTCTAGGTGCTTGCTTCAGTTCATAAAGTGCTTTCAAAAGATAGTAAACATATTCTGGAAAATTTGGATCTTCAAAACCAGGAGGCTGACTCACATAGACTTCCTCCTCCAAATCTCCATTCAGAAAGGCACTTTTGACATCCATTTGATAGACTTTAAAATTGGCATGGGCTGCATATGCTAAGAAGATTATGATGGCTTCAAGTCTTGCAATAGGAGCAAATGTTTCATCAAAATCTATTCCTTCTTGTTGACAATAGCCCTTAGCAACCAATCTAGCTTTGTTCCTGACTACTATGTCATTTTCATCCATCTGGTTTTGAATACCCATTTGGTGTCAATTGGATTCTTTCCTTTAGGCTTGGGCACCAGCTTCCATACCTTATTCCTCTCAAATTGGTTTAGCTCCTCCTGCATAGCTAAAATCCAATCAGGATCCAACAAAGCTTCTTCTACCTTCTTTGGTTCTTCCTTAGAAAGCTGCTATATAGACATTCTTCTTGGGTTGCTCTTCTTGTTTGAACTCTAGAAGATATATCACCAATGATGAGCTCAAATGGGTGATCTTTTGTCCATTTTCTTTGTTGAGGTAGATTAGCTCTAGATGAAGAGGCCTCATTGTTTTCTTGATGTATGATTAAGTTTTGATTATTAGAAATTCCCCCGAGTTAATGGATCTTTGATTTGAGAAAGAGGAGCTTTCTGTAAGTGATCTATTTTGACTCCTAGCTTCTTTTGATGACCCGACGGATGGTGAATTTTGAGTATCGACGGATGAGGCTGGTTGTCTCCCGACGGATAAGGCAGATTGTCTCCCGACGAATGAAGCATTATGCAACTCGACAGATGTTGAATTTTATGCTTCATTGGTAGTAGATTTTTCTGCATTATCCTTTGATACTGTTTCTTGATCACTTTCATCATCACTGTCATCACTAACCATCTCCACATTATCAAATTTGAGGCTCTCATGGTAATCTCCATCTTGCAGTCCTTCAATCTTTATATCATCAAACACAACATGTATTGATTCCACAACAATGTTGGTTCTTAGATTGTAGACTCTATATGCTTTACCAACCACATATCCAACAAAAATTCCTTCATCTGCTTTAACATCAAACTTCCCATTCTGATTAGTTTGATTTCTCAAGTTATAATATTTGCAGCCAAAGACATGAAGAAAATTTAGAGTTGGCTTCTTGTTCTTGAACAATTGATAGGGAGTCATGCATTTTTCTTGATTAATCAGAGAAATTTTTTGAGTGTAGCATGCAGTATTTACAGCTTCAGCCCATAAATATGTTGGTAATTTAGATTCTTCAAGCATTGTCCTGGTAGCTTCAATAAGTGATCCGTTCTTCCTTTCTACTACTCCATTTTGTTGTGGAGTTCTTGCTGCTGAAAACTCATGCAAAGTCCCATTTTCTTCACAAAATGCTCTCATGACAGAATTCTTGAACTCAGTTCCATTGTCACTCCTGATTCTTCTAACTTTAAAATCAGGATGATTATTGACTTGCCTTATGTGATTGATGATGATTTCACTAGCCTCATCTTTAGACTTTAGGAAATATGTCCAAGAGAACTTTGAGAAATCATCTACAATTACTAGGAAAAATCTTTTCCTTGAGATGGACAACACATTGATTGGTCCAAACAAATCCATGTGTAGCAGTTGCAAAGGTTATTCAATTATTGAATCAAGCTTCTTTCTGAATGATTCTTTAATTTGCTTTTCCTTCTGGCAAGCATCACACAGTCCATCCTTAGATAACTCCACTTGAGGAATGCCTCTAACCAGTTCTTTCTTTACTAGTTCATTCATGGTCTTGAAGTTTAGATGGGATAGCTTCTTGTGCCAAAATCAACATTCATCTTGACTTGCTTTGCTGAGAAGACAAGTAACAGATTATGCATTTGATGAGTTGAATTCAACTAGGTACACATTTCCTTTTCTCACACCAGTAAGAACCACTTTGTTGCTCCTCTTGTTAGTCACAACACAGGCTTCTGAGCTGAAGGTTACTGAGTTGCCTTTATCACAAAGCTGGCTGATACTCAACAAATTGTGCTTGAGAAAATCCACCAAGGCAACCTCATCAATGATGACATTATCTTTTGAAATCAAGCCATATCCCACAGTATAACCCTTGCTGTCATCTCCAAAAGTAATACTTGGGCCAGCTCTCTCCTTGAACTATGTGAGCAGGGTAGAATCACCAGTCATGTGTCTTGAACAACCACTATCCAAGTACCATAGATTCTTTATGTTTTCCTACACACATCAAAATCAAATCAAGTTGATTTTGGTACCCAAGTTTCCTTGGGTCCTGCCTTGTTAGCTTTCTTTTTCTGTTTCTTAGGCTTTACCTCATTTGACTTGAGGATATCAGATTCATCATTAGTCATTTGAGTTGGACCTTTGAAACCATTCATTACAACAGAATTATCATGCATATTTTGATTAACAGGGAATGACATACTACTAGTGAACATGTTATTCCAGTAAGGCATGCTAAATGCAGCATAATAAGGATTAGGTGCAAATGGCATATTAGCAAACTGTGCATTCATATTCTGTGTAGACATAACATTCATAGGTATAGAAGGCATGACATTCATGTTGGGAAAATGAGGTGGCACAGATATGGAAGTAGGCATGCCAGTTTTGAAATTAACAGACAAATGATTTACACTACCATACTTGACACAGATTTTTCTAGGAGCATATTTATCAGGTGTGTAGTTATTATGCTTATTAATTCCTTCTTTACCATTTCTATTATTTTTCCTTTTACCCTCTGTTTTAATCTCAATCTTTTCCGGTCTGTCACTCAATTGCTTGACAGTCATATGACCAACTTAGCCTTTTTCTCCTTCTTCACTTGACTGGATTCTCCTGAAATAAAATTCTTGGAAACTGATCCATATTTCTCATTTAACTTGGTAAGTTTGGCTTTACTCACAGGTTTGCTCACAGTCAACGGTTGAGGATTTATATCACTCGACGGATAACCCTTTTTGTTATCCAACGGATGACCCTCATCATCCGTCCAGTCTACATCTGTTAGCAATCCTTCAACCAAATTGGATTCCAGCTTCTCCTTATTCTTCTTCCAGGCTGCATCACAAAAGGACTCAATAGCTTGAACTTTGGTGATTTGGGCGTGAACATCTCTAGATGTTTTCCATGCCTTAATCACCTCATGTTCTCGTTCAAGCTGCTTCTTCAAGATCTCTTCTTTCTTCAAGGACTCAGTTAATTCATCCTTAGCAATTTTACACTAAGTTCTCAATTTTTTAAATTCAATGAACTGAGACTCTAGCACATTATTCCTCTCACTTAAAAACAAATTATTTTCTTTGATTTTAGCATTTTCCTTAGTAAGAGACTTAAGTGTAACACGCAAATGATATAATTCTGTAGACATGTCATTTATTGTATCATTACACTCAGTTTTAGATAAATGTGCAAGGTTAGTGGTGATTACCTGATTACTTGAAGAACTTGTCTCTATTTCATCAGACTTGGCCATTAGGGCTAGATTGACATAGCTGACATCCTCATCCTCATCCACACCATCTGCTGCCCAGTCATTTTCTTGTGTAATGAAATCCCTTTCCGTTTGTTTGAGCAATTCAAAGTAGTTCTGTTTATAAGCCACATGCTCAAACTTCTTTTTGCTGGAATTTGACTTTCTACACTCACTGGAAAAGTGCCCTGCTAAGCCACATTTGAAACATTTGAATTTTGATTTATCCATCATGTTTCTATTTGGTTTGGCTGCTCCAAAGTTCTTCTTGAACTTGAGTTTGACAAATCTTCTGGAAAGAAATGCTAGATATTTATCAATCACTTCCATGTCATATTGGCTCAAAGAATCTTCATTTTCTGCTACCATCCCCTTGCCCTTATTTTTACAGACCTTTGAAGTTGATTCAATAGCCTCCATCTTTATCTCCTTCTCTTTTTCTAACTCAGCAACTAGTGCAATGGATCCTCCTTTCTTCTTTCCTCTCTCCATCCTCTCATCTTGCTCTATTTCAAGCTCATAAGTTTTCAGGATGCCATATAGTCTCTCCAAAGTGAACTCCTTGTAATCTTGAGAGTTTCTCAATGAGACTGTCATAGGTTTCCATTCCTTTGGAAGAGATCTAAGGAACTTAAGATTGGAGTCTTTTTTCTGATAGACCCTTCCATGCAATTTCAGAGCATTTAGTAGTTTTTGAAATCTACTAAAAATGTCGGTGAGAGACTCACTATCTTCACTAAGAAATTGCTCATATTGCTGAATTAATAGCTGCATCTTATTTTCTCTAACTTGTTCAGTGCCATCACAGATAATCTGTATTGTATCCCAAACTTCCTTGACAGTTTTGCAATTGATGATGTTGTCAAACATGTCACCATCAACTCCATTGAACAGGATATTCATAGCCTTCTTATCTTTCCTGACTTGTATAATATCAGGATCAGACCATTCATGCCTTGGCTTGGGGACATATGGCTCATTTCCAGTTGCAGCTCTCATTGGTACATGAGGGCCTCTTTCTATGCAATCTACATAGGCCTCATCTTGAGAAAGTAAATGAAGATGCATCTTTACCTTCCAGTGATGGTAATTATCTTTGTCCAGAAAAGAAATCTTGACTCCAACATCCTTCTTGTTCATCTTGCTGTTTTGTTGTGATCTTTAAACTTTTTGTTTATCAAGAGATTGCTCTGATACCAATTGTTAGTCCCTAACAATGTAACAAGAATTACAGAAGTGGGGTTGAATAAAATGAAACTTTTTCTTGGTTTAAAAGTGTTCTAACTTAAAATATATATCTGTGTGAATTGATTTGCAAAGTGCGAAATAATAACTTGGAATGAATCAAAACACAAGTAATTAAAAATACAAGTCTTTAAAAATTTTCTGGTGGATTTGAATGTATCCACCAGAGATATATATTATATCAAGAGAACTCTGTGTAGCAAGATTTGCTCACAGCTGCTTACAAATATGAACAACTAAGTTTGCAGAGAAATGCTAAAAATACAGCTTACAAATGTTTCTCTCAGAATTTCTTGCTTAGTGTTCTTGTTGTTCTATTTGCTACTTCTTGGTTTATATATGACCAAGATTACAGAGTAATAAGACAAGTTAATAAAACAAAACCTATCAATTCTAATACTATGCTGCTTCATTACTCTATTCTAGCATCTTTGAATATCTTCATAATAGCATGAAAATGACAATGTTTCTTTGTTCTCTAAAACCCAGTTGAATAGGCTTCCACGTTCCTTTTTCATACACTCGACGCATGTGACTGTTTTGTCACTGTCAACTGATGTTTGAATTGATTATCCATCGGGTACATGATCATCCGTCGGGTTGCCTAGTTGATCATCCGTCAAGTGGCATTGTTGTTTCGTCAGGTAGCAATCTGGCACTTGACTTCATTTCATTTATACAAAATTACAAGACATCATCTATGTATAATTAATCAACATATTCTGCATATCTAATTAAAGTCAACATGACTTTAGTGCTACTACAAAATCTAAACAAGGTGTATGCAGAAATGTGCTACAGACTCATTATTACATAAGCTACTCACTCGATTGATAATTGATCATCATTCGTCGGGACTATATTGAGTCATCCGTCGGGACTATATTCCTTATCCGTCGAGTGCTACATTTTTCACTAAGTAAAATCTACTAAGGTGTTTGGTTAATGAAATCATCAAGTTCACAATATATCCATATTCCGTGTTTGAATTCTTATAACTCACATGATACTTGTAGATAGTTGTCCTTTTGTTTAATTTCTCAAACAAGAAATATGTGAAATAAAATAGAAAAAAAATTATAATATGCATTATATTTAACTAAGTATTAATGAATTACTGTATTTTAATATTTTAATTATTATTAAAAATGTTATATTAAAAAATTAATTCAGCATATATATATAAAAATTAATAATATTGTATAATTTATAATTATAACTAAATGTTAGAAAATATAAAAACTAGGTTAGTTTGGGAAGAGTTGAAAAAAGTAGATAATTTTGAGAAAAAATGAACAAAGTAGGTTAGTTTGGAACCTTGGTGAAATCTTACGATCCCGGCATAACATCATGATTGAAGGTTCAAAACTTAAGTTACAATATTTAAGGCAGTCGATAAGTCGAGTGAGCTCGGAGCTTGTCTTGTTTACTGATTCAATCCGAGCCAACATTGCCCGTGGGAAGGAAGGAAATGCTGCCGAGTCTGAAGTTGTAGCTGCAACTGGATTGGACATTGTTCAAAAGTTTAATAGTGCTCTGAAGCAGGTGGTATATAGACTATCAAGCACTTGATCATATCCCGATCAGCTTTGTGTAAGCCTACTTGGGTGTTGAGTATCAACACTTTATTTTTTATATATCCGCACATTATGCACTGTACAAACCGTAACACCAAGTCCACTTGTATAATTTATCGTTGGAAAGTATGATTTACTATTGCAGGGCAGCAGGGGTATGATATAAGTGTAGGTGAGAGGGGAACTCACATGTCTGGGGAATAGAAGCTATGCATAGCTGAAGCTATAGTGGAGATTGAGGCGACACTGGAACTCCGGAGTCTCAGAAAGTGTATAAGGAGAAATATAACAAAATTTTGGAGAGGATAAGCACAATTGTGGTGGCTCATAGATTATTAACTCTAGGCGTGCCTCACTTGGTTGAAATTCAGCCAAATAATTTTTTTCATGAAAGAGTTTGAAGCATGAAAATTAGAAACAACCACTACCATATACAATATATTGACACTTAAATTATAGATGAATGTTTTGGATGGTTAATTACTTATGATGTGTCATCTGTGGATGGTTTTCTTGCCTGTGTTATCACGATGGTGTATGCATTTAACCAGGTAACGGACAGGAGGTCCCTTCCGAATGATCTGATTTCATTCCAGAATACAATTACTATCAACAATGTCATGGGTGATTTTAACACTTTTTTGTATCCAACTGAAACTTATGGAGATATTCCAAGGCGAACAGCTAGTATTGAAGAGTTTAAAAATTGTGTAAATCAGCTTGGTGTTACTGATTTGAGATACAGTGGCCAAACATTAAACTGGTAACGTTGAAAACCCTGTGTTGCGTAAACTTGATAGGATACTTCTTAATGATAAATGGTTGGATGCTTTTGATCTCTAGCTTGCGGCTTTTCTCCAGTGAGGGTTATTGAATCATTGCCCTGCATCTATTAGTCCGGGGTGTCAAAGGGAGCACATTCTCAAACCATTCCAAAATTTTCATCACTTGCTGGATAATGAGAATTTTCTGAAGGTTGTTAGTGGAGCATGGTAGGTGGAGGTGTCAAGGAACCCGTGGTTTGTTTTAACAACCAAATTAAAAAAATTCAAGTTAGCTATTAAAAAAATGAATACCGATCAGGGTAACTTGCACCCGTTGGTAGCTACAGCGAGAAATAATTTGCTCAATTTTCAAGCAAGTTTACCGGATGTCCCATCTGGAGCTCAACGTGTTCATGAAAATTTCATCTGTTTAGAGTTAAGCTCTGCTTTAGCTAAAGAAAAGAAGTTGTTCCATCAAAAATCTAGAATTAATTGGCTTAAATTTGGCAATCGTAACAATAAGATCTTCTACAACTCTTGTTAGGGCAATGGAACTCCAACAAACTTTTAAGTTTGCAAAATGATGATGGACGTACAAGTTGTTTATTCTCACAAAGTAATCTCTGATGTGGCTGGTAACTATTTTAAATCCTTGTTGGGTAACTCGAGTAGGGTTCATGATTTCCCAAGCCATCTTTATTTCAACTCTCTCTGAGGATCAAACTGCAGATCTGGATGCCCCTATTAGTTCATCGGAGATTTTTAATATGTTCAAAAAGACGGGAAGGAGCAAAAGCCATGGGCCAGTTGGCTTCACGGTTGAGTTTTTTGCTAAGGCTTGGGGTTCTATAGGCCATGATGTTACTGCTGCGGTTTGGTATTTTTTTGAAAACACTTTTATTCCCAGAATCGTGAACTCCACTGCAATAGCTCTGGTTCCTAAACTTCCTAATCCAACCAAGATGATCCAGTTCAGGCCAATATTGTCCTGTAATTTCTTATGTAAGTGCATTGCAAAGCTAGTAGCACTTCGTATGAAAAAGGTGATGCCTTGCCTTATTTATCTTAATCAAACTGCCTTCGTCCTAGGCAGGAGTATTGGTGACAAACTGACAATGTTCTTTTAGCCCAGTCTCGCTGTAAAGACTATCATTTAAATAGTGGGTCTCCTCGGTTTGATTGTAAATTAGATGTTCGTAAAGCTTTTGATTCGCTGAATTGGTCGTTTCTTTTTAATACTCTGAAGTGTATGTGGTTTTCAGATAAATTTGTTGGCAAGATTAGGTGTTGTGTTACATCTTGTATGCTCGCGGTAAAAATTAATGGGTCTTTAGAAGGATACTTCAATGGTTGCTCGGGTCTCCGTCAAGGTGACCCGCTTTCACCTAATTTGGTTGTGCTTTACATGGAGGTGTTGACTCGTTGTATCAATGAAGTCACTGCTAGTAGAGAAATCCTCGTACCATTGGAGATGTAAGAACGCAGGTATCTCTCATCTGGTCTTTGCAATTGACGTTCTCTTGTTCTGTAAAGGTGACATAGATTCTTTTCGGATTTTAATGGAGGGTGTTTACAAATTCTCTAACTGCTCAGGGCTCTTTTCTAATCACTCCAAATCTTTGTGTTTCTTTTGTAATGTCCCAGATGATGTTCAAGAGTTCACGCTTAATCTTACGGGTTTTTCCAGGGGTGCTCTCCCTATTACTTATTTGGGTTTACCTCTTGTTTCGCTTAACTTAACTAAGAGGGACTGTCAACCTGTGATCCTCAGACTTTGTGGTTATGTGGAACACTTGACCAGCAAATTTATCAGCCAAGAGGTAGAATTCAACTCTTAAAGGCTGTGTTGTTTAGTATTCGGGGTTATTGGGCTTTGAAATTTAAAGGCCCAAACGATATAAACAATTATCTGACTGATATGGCAATGGGACAGTCTCTTATGTAAATGGGACAGACCCTTTACGAATGAGACAGATAATGAGACAGTCTCAATTATTCTGCAGAAAATAAATTACTGAAATAAAAATGCAATAATAAAAAAATAAATCAATGCAGAACACCAAGAGTTTTCACTTGGTTCGGCCCCTACACCTAGTCTTTGGCCTACATCCAAGTCCCCATGTCAACTAGCATAGACAATGTATTATATCAACTTTAATAAAAGAACTTACAATCTCTTCCTTGATTATAAATATAGCACCTGAAAGAAACCCTTTCCCAAGCTACCTTACTACCTAGCCCACTGCTATTCCTTAGCCTTCTAGCTACCTTGCTATACTTTGAAATCAAGCTTGCCACAACCCGGCACAAAGTTGATATGAATACACGCAATAGATAACAATGAAATATTACAACTCAAACTAGGCTTCTTGTTTGACTGGATATTCAAAAGATATAACACAATAATGGTGTTTCAGATTATAAAGATAGAACATAGAATCATTAGGTGTAATCTGAAAACATGAGATGCGTCTTTTTTTTGATAGAATATTCAAGAGAATGAAATAAGAAGAGTTTTTCAGAGAATAAAGATAGAACGTGGAATAAGCACTCTTGTTGAATCTGAAAAACAAGATGTGTATTTATACACACAAATCTAACGGGTTTGATTTTCAAAACAAAGAAGAGATAAGATTGGATAATCTATTTGTTTGAAAATATTTGAATAAGTCTTTGTAAAACAACCCGTTAGTTGGTTGTAAAAGATAAACCTTAGAAAGGATGAGATTAGAATAGTTCAAATAGGTTTATCAAGATAGAGTTTGTTTTGGAGATAAACTTGTTTACCCAGTCAAATAGAATTACACCAAACCCTATCACTTACAACAACTAAGTCCCATAATCTGCATTCTCTACGTACATCTTGAATTAGGTCATCATCAGAATTCTGCAAATCAACATTCTCCCCCTTTTATGATGATGACAAAGAGAACAATTGCTCCCCCTATCAAAAACACTTTAAGCTCTGTTCAAGATGTTAGTAACAAGAGAATAGCATATGCAGATTATATCTTTATGCAACAGATATAACAATAAGTATAGAGCCAAATGAAAAACAACTATTTCTCCCCCTCAACATCATAAAAGGGATAATAGAATTAATCAGACAAAGAACACATACCAAGTTCTCGACGCATCAAACAAAATCTATCTTCATCTTAAGGCTTAGTGAAGATATCTGCACGCTGTTTCTCAGTAGAAATATAAATAAGCTCAATATTACCTTTAGAAACATTATCTCGTAGAAAATGGTGATGAAAATCAATATGCTAAGTACGAGAATGCATGACAGGATTTTCAGAGATAGTAATTGCAGAGGTATTATCAAAATAAATAGGAATATTTGAATAAGAAATACCAAAATCCTGCAATGTTTATTGCATCCACAAAATTTGAGCACAGCAACTTCAAGCTGCAATGTATTCTCCTTCAGCTGTAGAAAGAGCTACTGAATTTTGCTTTTTGCTATGCCATGCAACTAAACAATCTCCTAAAAATTCACAAGCACCACTTGTGCTTTTTCTACCAACCTGTGACCCTGCATAGTCAGTATCTGAAAAACCGATTAAGTCAAAGGAAGAGGAACTAGGATAAAATAATCCCAAGTCACTCGTACCTTTTAAATATTTAAAAATACGTTTAACGACATTTAAATGAGATTCTTTAGGTTGAGATTGAAAACGAGCACACAAGCATACGCTATACATAATGTCAGGTCATGATGCAGTTAAATATAACAATGAACCAATCATACCTCGAAATTTAGTGACATCTACAGGTGTACCCTGTTCATCTTTTGTAAGCTTAACTGAAGTACTCATCGGAGTTGATTTAGGTGTGACATGATCAAGTGCAAATCTTTTGAGAAGATCCTTAATGTACTTGCCTTGGTGAATAAATATTCCTGCATTAGACTGATTAATTTGCAAACCTAGGAAGTACTGCAATTCACCCATCAAACTCATATCAAATTCCTTATGCATGCAATCAGAAAACCACTTACACAAAGATTCGTTAGAAGATCCAAATACTATATCATCAACATAAACTTGAACTAAAAAAAAGTTATCACATTTATGAAAAATAAAGAGAGTTGGATCAAGTGTACCACGAATGAAACCATTGTTCACAAAAAACTGACTGAGACGCTCGTACCAACAACGAGGGGACTGTCTCAATCCATAGACAGATTTCTTGAGCTTGTAAATATAGTTAGGGTACCTCTCATGAATAAAACCTCGAGGCTGCTTCAACTAGACTTCTTCCTTGAGATAGCCATTTAGAAAAGCGCTCTTGACGTCCATCTGGTAGAGCTTGAACTTCTTGTGTGCTGCAAAAGCCATTAAGATTCGAATAGCTTCTAATCGAGCTACTGGAGCATATGTCTCATCGTAATCAATTCCTTCTTGTTGGTTGTATCCCTGAGCAACCAAACGAGCTTTGTTGCGAATAATGTTGCCGTCTTCATCCTTCTTATTCTTGAAAACCCAACGAGTACCAATGATCTTGGCATCCTGCGAAGGTGGGACGAGTTCCCAAACATCACAACGCTCGAACTGATTAAGTTCTTCTGGCATAGCAACTGACCAATGTTCATCTGCCACTGCTTCTTGAGTGTTCTTTGGTTCAAACTCAGCAACAAAAGCACAGAATGCACACAAATTGTGAAATCTGATTCGAGTAGAAATCCCTTGATCTAGATCAGTGAGAAGATTATCTGGTGGATGATTCTTCACAGTCCTAGAAGACTTAGGAAGTTGTATATTACTCATCTCTTCCTCATTAGAATTGTCTGCCTGGAAATGAATAGGAGTTGTCTCATTCAAAAGAGACTGCCTCATTTCTGCTTGTGAAGATTTATCCAGATGAGGGAATTCACATTTGAAACACTATCAGGAGTCTTTGGAGAGCCAGAAGATTCATCTGAAGCTTGAGTAGATCATGAAGAATTATCAGAAGACTGCGAAGAACCTGGAGAGTCTTGTCTGTTCGACTTATCAGAATGAGACTAACTCTTTTCAGAAAGAGACTGTCTCATTTGGGAATGAGACGGTAGATCCGCAGTATCTTCATCAATTGGAGATATATTCCTTGAGGATTCATTGAAATCAATATTGATGGATTCTTCTACTTTGTTCTTGATAGAATTATAAACACGATAAGCTTTGCTTGTTGTAGAATATCCCAAGAAAATTCCTTCCGTAAATTTTGCATCGAACTTGCCTCGATTATTTTGAGTATCTAAAATAAAACATTTTGAACCAAATACTCGAAAATAACTAATATTAGGAGTCCTTTTCTTAAGCAATTCATATAGAGTTTTAAGCAAAATAGGACGAATAAGTACTCTATTTAAAACATAACAGGAAGTGTGTACCGCTTCAGCCCAAAATTTTCTAGGAAGCTTACTCTCATGTAGTAGAGTTCTGGCAGTTTCCTGTAATGCTCTATTCTTGCGTTCCACTACTCCGTTTTGCTGAGGAGTTCGAGGAGCTGAGAATTCATGAGTGATTCCTCTCGATTTACAGAAGGTGATAAAATCCTTCTCGAATTCACCTCCATGGTCACTACGGATAGTCTTGATCTTATATGAATACTTAGTCTCAAGGTTAGTAATAAGATCCTTAGACTCAACAAAAGCTTCATCTTTAGTATGCAAAAATAGTACCCAAGTAAAGCGAGAATAATCATCAACTATAACAAAAGAATAATTTTTACCTGTTAGATATATTTGTGATGTCATGTCTAATATGATTTGTGTTTAGTTTTCAGATCTTATTTAACAGGACAAATCAGTACTTAACTGGAAATCAGTACTTATACTAAAGTCAGGACTTAAGATATCAGAACTTAAGTTGTCAGAACTTAAGTTATCAGGAGATATTTATCAGGAGATAATATCAGGACTTAAGGAGACGTTCAGATAAGGAAGGCGGCTGATTGAAAGGAAAGAAGATCAAGACAAACATAAGAAGAAATATGCATGGAGAAGAATTCTATAAGGATAGAATACTTGGAAGAAAAGATAACTGATTGATATATATTAGGAAGCAGAATTATATTCGATATCAATTAGAAGATTATCTTGTAACTGTATAGTATATAAACACAGACATAGGGTTTACACTATATGTGTTATCATAATCGAGTTTATTAATTATTGTAACCCTAGCAGCTCTCGTGATAATTTGTTCATCACTGAGAGAGGACAGTTCTTTGTAACAGAGTTTATTGTGTTGAATAAAATATGTTTTCTGTTAATTGAGTTCTTATATTCGATTTGATTGTAGTAAACACTGTATTCAACCCCCTTCTACAGTGTGTGTGACCTAACAAGTGGTATCAGAGCAATCTGTTAACATACATACAGTAAAGATCCAAAAACAATCATGTCTGAAGAAGTACAAACTCCAACCAAGCCCACCAAAACTGAAGAAACTCCAAAGACTCAAATCCATAATCGATATGAGACAATTAGGGTTCCCATACTGACACCTTCTGAGTATCCCATATAGAAGGTGAGGATGTCTATGTTTCTGGAAGCTACAGATCCAGAAAACCTTGACAGAATTAATGAAGGACCACACAAGCCTACCAAGCTCTCTGTTATAGTTGCAGATCAGCCAACACAGACTGTACCAAAGGAGAAAAGTGAATATACAGCTGAAGATATCTCATCTATTACAAAGGATGCAAAGGTAAGACATTTGCTGCACAGTGTCATTGATAATGTCATGTCAAACAGGGTAATTAACTGCAAGACTACAAAAGAGATATGGGATGCCTTGGAGACAAGATGCCAGGGAACTGATTCAATTAAGAAGAAAATGAGGACTATACTCACTCAAGAGTATGAGCACTTTGACTCAAAACCTGATGAGTCATTGACTGGTTTATATGATAGATTCATCAAACTCTTGAATGATTAGTCACTGGTGGATAAGGAATATGATTTTGAAGATACTAATCTCAAATTCCTTTTAGCTCTTCCTGAAAGTTGGGATTTGAAGGCCACAACTATAAGAGACAACTATGCTCTTTGATGAAACTACTCTTGATGAAATTTATGGTATGCTCAAGACTCATGAACTTGAGATGGATCAAAGAAGCAAGAGGCATGGGAGAAAGTCAAGGACAGTTGCTCTTAAGGCTGAGGAGGAATCCCCTAAAGTGGTTGTCTCAAAGAAAGGCAAAGGAAAGGCACTCATCACAAAGTCTGATACTGAGTCATCAAGTCCTGATAGTGATGAGGATTCAGAAACTGAAAGTCTATTTGAGATGGACCCTGATGAAGAGATGATGAAGCTATGTGCTCTTATGGTGAAAGGAATCATAAAGATTGCATACAGGAAATTCAGAAGGGGAAAGAAGTTTTCCAGGAAAGGTGCAAGTTCTGATAAGAAAGGTTTCAGAAAATTTGAAGGCAAAGGAGGAAAGTCTGACAGAGGAGATTACTCAAATGTCAAATGCTACAACTGTGGTGAGAAAGGCCACATATCTCCTGACTGCAAGAAAGTGAAGAGTGACAAAGGCAAGGCTCTTGTCACAAAGAAGAAAAGCTGGACAGACACTTCAAATTCTGATAGTGAGGTGAACTATGCCTTGATGGCAAATGCTGATAGCAATTTTGAAGCTGCTGAGTTAAAGGTACCTCAAACAACCTATGCTTTTCATACTGATGATATTACTGAGTTGAGAAGATATCTTAAAACCATGTTCATTAGTTATAGAGATCAAACTTTAACATGTGAAAGATTAACTTCTGAAAATCTTACTTATAAAAAGAGGAATGATTATTTAGAAAAAGAGTTAGTTATGTTCCATCAAACTCAGAAAGATAGAGATGATGCTTTCTATGTTAGAGATGAAGTGCTTAAAATGAATGAATCTCTAAAAACTGAGTTAGAAAAGGAAAGAGAGATTATCAGGACTTGGACTAACTATGGCAGAACAACTCAGAATTTGTTAAGTAGTGAAAACTGGAAAGAGGGCTTAGGTTATGGAGATGATAAGAATGATAAAGGAACTATAGAAATTGAGCCTATAGTTGTTAAACAAAAGCCAAAGGTAAATCCTGTTAAGTTTGTAGCTGTAAAGTCTGATATTGATAAATCAGAAGTTAATGAGAAATTAACTTCTGATAAACCAAAACAGGATAAGCCAACTGAAGTAAACATAGGCTTAATGACAAAGAAGCAGCTTAAGCATAAGCTGAAAGATGTTAAGAATGTAAACAAGGTAAAGCCACCTAGGAAAAATAGGAATGGAAAAGTAGGTGTGAATAAAAGTAATGATTATAAGCATGTTCCTAATGCTCCTAGAAAGAAATGTAATAACTGTGGAAATTCTAACCATCTGTCTTCTTTTTGCAGGAAGAATAAGAACATAAACTCCTTACCTTCAAAATCAGGAGTTAAGAGTCAGTTTGTTAGATATAGGCCATAAAATCCTTGTTTTCATTGTGGTAGTTTATGGCATTCCATTTATACTTGTAAGGAATATCATAGTTTGTACTATGATTATTATCAAATAAAACCTTCTTTAAAGAAAGTGAGCATTATTCCTTCTAGTGTAAGTTCTGATGCAAAGTCTGATATTGTAAATTCTGATAAGAAAACTGTTAACATAAATTCTGATACTAAATCCGCTGCAAATGTTAACAAACTTAATAAGGCCAAAGGATCCAAGCAAGTCTGGGTCCTTAAAACTAATCATTAGTGGTCTTTGTGATTGCAGGGCAACAGAAAAAACATCATAGTTCTGGACAGTGGATGTTCAGGACATATAACTGGAAATAAAGCCCTGCTATCAGATTTTGTGGAGAAAGTTGGCCCGGGTGTTTCTTATGGAGATGGAAACATGGGAAAAACTCTGGGATATGGCAATATCAATCTTGGGAATGTCATCATTAAAAAAGTAGCTCTAGTCTCAGGACTTAAACACAATTTCCTGAGTGTTAGTCAAATCTGTGACAGAGGTTATCATGTGGATTTCTTTGAAGAACACTGTGAAGATGTTAGCAAATCTACAGGCAAAGTTGTTCTGAAAGGATACAGGCATGGTAACATTTATGAATCCAAGCTTTCAAAGTACTAATGGTTCTGCAATCTGTCTGTTAAGTAGAGCATCAATTGAAGAAAGCTGGAATTGGCACAAGAAACTCTCTCATTTAAATTTCAACAATATAAATGAACTAGTCAAGAAAGATCTTGTGAGAGCACTGCCAAAATCAGTATTTGCTCCTGATAGCCTTTGTGATTCCTGTCAAAAGGCAAAACAAAGAGAATCTTCATTCAAGAGCAAGACCGAATCTTCAATTCTTGAGCCTTATCACCTACTATATGTTGATCTATTTGGTCCAGTGAATGTCATGTCTATTGTAAAGAAGAAATATGCTATGGTCATAGTGGATGAGTTCACTAGATACACATGGGTATATTTCTTGCACACAAAAAGTGAAACTGCATCTATCTTGATTGATCATGTCAAACAACTGGATAAATTGGTCAAGAATTTGATTATGGAAGAGTTCTGCAAAGAGCAAGGAATCAAGCAGGAATTTTCTGCTCCCGGAACTCCACAACAAAATGGAGTTGTTAAAAGAAAGAATAGAACTCTTATTGAAGCTACACGAACTATGCTTGATGAGGCAAAGTTACCAACCTATTTTTGGGCTGAAGCTGTGCAGACTGCTTGTTTTACTCAGAATGCAACACTTATCAACAAGCATGGAAAGACACCATATGAGATGGTGAAGAAAAAGAAGCCAAATCTGAAGTATTTTCATGTATTTGGATGCAAGTATTTTGTTCTGAAGACTCATCCTGAACAGCTATCCAAATTTGATCTAAAAGCTGATGAAAGAATTTTTGTTGGATATCCACTTTCCACAAAAGCCTTCAGAGTCTACAATTTAAGAACAAGGGTTGTCATGGAATCTATTAATGTCTCTTTTGATGATAAGAAGATTATTGGACTTGAAGATTTCAATGATCATGATCAGCTGAGATTTGAGAATGAAGTTTTAAATTATGATTCTGTAAATCCTGATAGTCTAAATCCTGACAGCCTAAATCCTGATACTGCAAACTCTGATGGGTTAAACTATGATGTTATTAAAACCGTGGTGACTATGCCAAAGGAAAATGCACCTGTGCATGGGCAGCATATAGAAGATCCAACCGCATATCAAGAAGCATCAGAATCTAGAACAGGCTCTTCAAGTTTTGATTCATCAAGTTCTGACGAGCCAAGTTCTGATAATTCTGGAAACTCAAATTCTGAAGGATCCAACTCAGAGAGCATAATTTCAGGGGGATAATCAGAAAATGTTGATGGAGACAGCATGGATCATGGGGGAGTATCCAGTTCTAGAGATAACCTTCCATCTGCAAGGAAGTGGATTAAGGCACATACACCTGACTTGATTATTGGAGATCCTGAAGCAGGTATAAGAACTAGAACATCAACATCAAATGAATGTCTCTATCACTCTTTTCTTTCTCAGACTGAACCAAAGAAAGTGGAAGAAGCTCTTCAAGATGATGATTGGATGCAAGCAATGCAGGAAGAGTTAAATGAATTTGAAAGAAATAAAGTCTGGACCCTGGTGCCAAGACCAAAGAACAGATCTGTTGTTGGTACAAAGTGGGTGTTCAGAAACGAAACTGATAGTGATGGCATAATTACAAGGAATAAAGCAAGGCTGGTTACAAAATGATATTCTCAACGGGAGGGAATTGATTATGATGAAACATTTGCACCAGTTGCTAGATTGGAAGCCATAAGGATATTTTTGGCTTATGACGCTCACAAAAAGTTTACAGTCTTTCAAATGGATGTAAAAAGTGTTTTTCTTAATGGAGAATTGGAAGAAGAAGTATATGTTGAACAACCTCCAGGTTTTGTAGATTCAAAATTTCCTCATCATGTCTACAGACTTGATAAAACACTTTATGGCCTTAAGCAAGCTCCAAGAGCATGGTATGAGACATTAGCTCAGTTTCTTCTGGAAAGTGGATTTAACAAAGGGACTATTGACAAAACATTGTTTTATCTCAACCATGAAAAGGACTTACTTTTGGTGCAGATATATGTCGATGATATCATTTTTGGTTCTACAAATGACAGACTTTGTAAAAAGTTTGCCAAGCTAATGCAGTCAAGATATCAAATGAGTATGATGGGAGAACTTAGCTATTTTATGGGCCTTCAAGTCAAGCAGAATGAAGAAGGAACTTTTATTTGCCAATCTAAGTAAACCAGAAATTTATTGAAGAAATTTGGAATGCAAGATTGTTCAAGTGCATCCACTCATATGGCCACTACAACAAAATTGGATAAGGATACTGGTACATCAGTAGATATTACTGATTACAGAAGTATGATTGGCTCACTACTCTATCTAACTGCAAGTAGACCTGATATCAAGTATGATACCTGTCTTTGTGCAAGATTTCAAGTAGATCCAAGAGAACCTCACTTAACAGATATGAAAAGAATTTTCATGTACCTTAAGGGTACAGCTGATCTGGGATTGTGGTATCCTAGAGAATCAGACTTTAAGCTAATAGGTTACTCATATGCAGATTTTGCAGAATGCAAAATTGACAGGAAAAGCACAAGTGGAAGCTGCCAATTTCTTGGAGGCAGATTAGTTTCTTGGTTTAGCAAGAAACAAAAGTCAATTTCCACATCAACTGCAGAAGAAGAATACATTGCTACAGGAAGCTGTTGTACATAGATTCTTTGGATGAAGAATCAGTTACTGGATTATGGGTTAACATATTCTAAAATCCCTATTTACTGTTATAATCAAAGTGCTATTGCTATGACAGGTAATCCAGTTCAACACTCGATGACAAAGCACATCAGCATTAGGTACCACTTCATAAGGAAACATGTGGATGAAGGTACAGTGGAATTGCATTTTGTTCCAACAGATCAACAACTAGCAGATATCTTCACAAAACCACTGTGTGAAGCTACTTTTACAAGATTGGTAAATAAACTTGAAATGGTTTCAGGTTCTTTCTCTAAATCTGCTTAGTTTATGTTCTGATACATCAGACTTTATGATCAGTATTTACAGATATTACTATCTTTGTGTATTCTGTGCTTAAATTGAAATTTTCTAAGTGCTGATTTTTGTCTGATGTGAATTTCTAACCTCTGATAGTGATATGAATATTTCTGTGACTATTCAATCCAATGAGGATCACTGTGCTAGATGCTGACCTAGTAGTCTTTAATATACTAATAATCCCATGTTTGAAGTAATTGTTTATGTGGAAATCTTTTAACACAAGCAAATTCTGATATTGAGCTTGGTTAAAGTTTACTTTTTGTATCTTATTACCAAGTCAAAAACTAGAATAGTGCTTCTTATCTGTTAAGTTTTGATGTTAGTAAATCTGATGGATGTACTAAGTGATGATAAGCCTCACTTATCAAAAGAAAAAGAAAAGAAAAGTAATAAATATCAGGTACTCCTTTGAGATCTAGAGAAGAATATATGTGGAAGGGAAGACCCAAGTGCATTGTTGGTATTAAGTAATATGCATTAGAAAAGCAAAATAAAATTTTCTTGGTGACTTTTCACATTCTCTGATTACTGGAGAAATACTCTGAGAATAGCATAAATTCTGATAAGCAGTTGTGACTCACTTACACTAAGAAGCCACTGTAAAAAGGAATTTCAAAAGATGCATAAAATAAGCACAAAACAGTTGAGGTGGACTCATGCATGAACTCATTCTATAGTAGATTTCAGAATAATGACAGATTTTAAGCAAAGTTTTTAGTTATGCCTTATTTCTAAGATGTACTGAAGTGAATCAGACTTTACTCTTTGTCTGATATTTAGCTTAATGCACACACACACACTCTATATGAATGATGAAAATTACTGTGGTGATAAATGTTGTTTTAGATGAACAGTTTAAGTGTCAGTTGCATAAATTCTGAGGACAAGTTCTGATGGATGTTCTGATGATTAAGTTCTGATGTACTCATATCAGTATTTATGTGAAGAATAACAGGAATAAACATTCACTTTTCGAGTAAAGGAGTCATATTCTGATGACTTTTAAATCATGATAAGAATCAAGTTCTGATGTTGACGTGGCAGTATTTATTTACTTGGTTTATTTTTGGTCATTACTTGAAGGGTCATATTTTTACAGAATATTGGTTTATGTGAGATAAAGCAGTAATAATCATTTGTTTAGTGGGAACAGTTTTTTTTAAAAAAAAATTGAACGTGCAATGTAATTATTACTTATTTATCGTGCCCATTAACTTTTGCCTTAACTGCTGCATGCTTGACAGGTGTAAAGGTCTGTTCCACTTCTTATTAACTGCTGTCACGTGGGGTGTCTAAGTAAAAGAGATAAAAGATTTTCAAATCTTTTATTTTCATTTTTATTCTACTCTCTCTCTTTTCTTATTCTCTCTCACATTTTCTGACGATTTTCTTTACAGATATTTTCTCAAACACCTTATAGGCACTCTAACTTTTCACTTATTTCTGATGGCGCCTAAGGATTTAATTGTTGATGGAGCCAAGTTTGTCCCAAATAATTATGCTGCAATCCTGACCAAGGCTGAAGCTCCATCAGATTTGCACTTTGTGCAAGATTTATTAGCTCATAGTGAGATTGGGTATGCTTTGACCCAACCTCAAACTATTTCAAGCCAACTCAACAGCCATCAGAACCTACCATCTCTCATCAACCTCAACCTTCTCAACCTCAACCTACTCAACCCTCCATCGGGACATATTTTAAACCATCACAGTCATCTCAACCTCAACTTTCAGCACATCCTGTGAAGCCTTCATCTTCAAAACCCAAGAGGACTAAGATAGTACCTCAATCTCAACAGAAGAGAAGGATAATATTCTGAGAGATGAGTCAGACAATGAGGAACAGGTTCCCATATCAGATGATGTTGTTGTAGAAGCTGAGAAGGTCTCTTCTCAGAAAGATACTGAAACTGGGAGTTCTAGGCCCCTCAAAAGGCTTAGAAAGCTAAATTCTGATGATGAAGCTCCCAAAGTCTCTAATTATGTAAAGAGACTTAAAAAGCAAAGAGCCAGGAGGGTTGTAAGTGTATCATCACACTCTGAAGCAACTCTGGAAGAAGCAGCTAAGTAAGGGGGTCGGGAATCTCTGATCCCAACAGAACCTATAGTAATTGAATTACTTCCTACCGCTGAATCAGCTCAAAAGTCTCCTATTCAAGAACAAGGGAATATTCCAGAGCAAGTGCTTACACCTCCTGTGTCTCCTGTAATTGATCCAGTACATACTGAAGACCCAGGTACAAGTGCTGAAATTGATATTCATAACTTGGTTGTGCCTGAGGTTCTGTACTTGGAAGCTCCACCAACAACACCAATTCTAGATGCTGATTTCAATGAAGATATTCCAACCACATCAATTCTGAATCTGGATGATGAAAAACAGATTTTAGGTGGGCATCAAGATTTGGTTGTTGATCAGAACTTAGTTGCAGATCAGAACTTAGAGGATGATATTGAAGCCTCTATAACCTCACATACTGTTCTTTTATCAAAGGATGCTGATGCTGCAGGCTCTGTAAGTTCTGATGCTGATAATGCTGAACTTACTGGTGAAGCTGTTGTAAATATAGATGCTGATGCAGCCGGTCCATCAGGACATGCACCTCAACAAGCTCCAAACAAAGCTAATTTAATCAAGAAGTTTGTTAGAGAGGATGCACCAGTACCTTGGAGTGAAACTCCTAGAGGAAAGGAGTGGACTAAGGAATGGAACTCAGATAGTTTTGTTCCTACTGAAAAAATTCTTGCTGAGCACCTTGCCAAAGCTGATGAAATGCTGATAAATGATGATTTCAAGGCACATCTGAGAGTTACTGCAATGAGTACTAGGCACCTTCAAGGTCAACACCCAATAACTCATGACAAGGTGAATAAAAATCAAGAATCTTTGATCCAGCAAGATATGAATATAAAATTGGAAAAGAACAGATTTTTCAAGCCAGCCTTTGATAGAATTGGGTATATTGAAAAAACTCAGGAGAAGCAACATGATTAGATTGATGAAATTCTACAGAATCAAGCTTCTCATCAAACTCAACTCAATGAGATCCAATCCTCAGTGAAATTGCTTGTCTCTGTTCTTTTACCTGCTGAAGCCAAAAAGGGGGAGAAAGTAATTAAGTCCAAATGTAAATCTACCCAATCACTGAAATGTAAGGATGATGGAAATGATGACCAGGGAAACTCTGGAATGGGTAGAGGTCATGGTCAAGGTAAAGGATCTTCATCAAAGACAACTGAAATTTCTACACAAAGAACAAGTTCTGATACTGGGAGAAGAATAAGTTCTGATACTGGTAAAATGATAAGTTCTACTGAACATCTGGAACTTGATGAAGAAATTTCAAGGAGATTATTTCTTAAAGAAAATCCTGGAATGGACTTTGAAAGTCTAAAGGAAGAGGAAGCTAGACTTAAAGCAGAAAAAGTCAACTCAAAATCTAAAGCTTCTGTTGTTGAAAAGAAACTTCCAAAACTTAAGGGTATTGTGACTAAGGAAAGGATAAATTCTGAGACAACCAAAGCCAAATCACAAGTGGAGGTATATCCAAGATCCAAGGGCAAAGAAAAAGTTGATGAACCTGTAAAGGTATATGTGCCAGTCATGGATGAAGAAATAATTGATGAAGAAGATGCTAGTCTTACTCTGATAAAAAAGAAGATTTCTTAAACAACCTCTGACATGGCTCAAGTTGTTCAGAGTCAAGATGTAGTAAGTTCTGATATGACAGTGAAGCAAGCAACCTCTGACATAGCTCAAGTTGGCCTGATATCAGAAGATAAGGAAAAGGAAACCTCTAACATTGCTCATGTTAAACCTTCAAAGATGCTACTACCAGGATTCACCAAAGCTCAACAGACTCAACCTTTGAAGACTACATCAAGTAGTTTTGAAGCAAGAGTTGTTACAGGAAAGGAAGCAATAGACAAATCTGGATTGGGTAGTTCAAAAGAGAAGAGAGTAAGCAATACTACCAATGATCCAACTTCCTTAAGTGAACCAGGTGTAGGAGCAACTCCTGAGAGATTGAATCAACTTGAATCTGTACAAATGGTTTACCACTCTGTTTTGAAAGAAGATATCATGTTATACTTTATGACATATGGGAGGGTATTCCAGATCAGGGAGAATGCAATTTCATTGAAGTATTTTGAAGAACTGGAACATGTTCTATTTTTGCTTCAAGTGAAAAACAGATCAACAGATGGTGCTGCAGGGTGCTTAAAATCAAATATTCAAAGACAGAAGAAGCTTTACTCTGTAAAGTCTGACAGCCCATAATGTCCCAAGTACAGATCTCATAGTGGAGAAATTGTTGAAATGAAGCCTAATACTGCTAAAATCATCACTATATTTTTTGGTATTAAGGGACTTGAATTCAATCTTGAGTCTGATAAAGCCTATATCATCAAACTAGATCATGATATAAGGAAAGCTAAAATAAATGATCTCAGGGCTGCTATCTTTCAAACTGGTGAAGATACAGTTGAATTGAAGAATGCTAAAAGGAGGATGATCAATGAACTTGAATATGCTGAGAGATGTTTGTTGAAGAACTATCTCAGAACAACTCCTGACATCAAAGAGATCAGCAATTGAAGCCAAGTCAAAGATATACAACTGCATAAATTCTGAAGTGTATACAGACTGAAGCTGTTATCAAACCTTGAGGATGGTAAAGCTACAAGGACTGTAAGTTGTAGTTATCTAGTCAAATTCTCATGCATTTGTACTTAATGTTTTTGACATCATCAAATATCTGTTAAACTTGTATATTATGCTAATTTACAAGTTGGGGGAGATTGTTAGATATATTTGTGATGTCATTTCTAATATGATTTGTGTTTAGTTTTTAGATCTTACTTAACAGGTGAAATCAGTACTTAACTGGAAATCAGTACTTATACTGAAGTTAGGACTTAAGATATCATAACTTAAGTTGTCAGAACTTAAGTTATCAGGAGATATTTATCAGGAGATAATATCAGGACTTAAGGAGACGTTCAGATAAGGAAGGCGGCTGATTGAAAGGAAAGAATATCAAGACAAATATAAGAAGAAATATGCATGAAGAAGAAATCTATAAGGAATAGAATACTTGGAAGAAAAGATAACTGATTGATATATATTAGGAAGCAGAATTATATTCGATATCAATTAGAAGATTATCTTGTAACTGTGTAGTATATAAACACAGACATAGGGTTTACACTATATGTGTTATCATAATCGAGTTTATTAATTATTGTAACCCTAGCAGCTCTCGTGATAATTTATTCATCACTGAGAGATGACAGTTCTTTGTAACAGAGTTTATTGTGTTGAATAAAATCTGTTTTCTGTTACTTGAGTTCTTATATTCGATTTGATTATAGTAAACACTGTATTCAACCCCCCTTCTACAGTGTGTGTGACCTAACATTACCTCCCAAACTTACATACCTTTCTGGACCAAAAAGATCTAGATGAAGAAGCTGTAAAGGGTCAGTTGTTGACACACGATTCTTAGCAGTGAAAGATGTCTTTACCTGTTTTCCTAGCTGATATGCTGTGCAAGGTTCAACCTTCTTGAATTTCAGCTTGGGTAGACCTCGTACCAGATCATGAGAAGATATCTTCCGAAGAAGATCTATGTGAACATGACCTAGACGTCGATGCCAAAGATTCTGCTGATCTTGAACAGTAGCAAGACAAATTTCCTCCTTCTGTTCATCAAAATATAACACAAAAATATTCCCTTTTCTTTTGGCAACTAAAGCAAACTCGTTAGACTTAGTACCAATATAACATACATCTTTATCGAACTTAACCTTATGACCAACATCAGTAAGTTGACTTACACTAATAAGATTGTATTTCAAACCATCAACTAAACGAACGTTAGAAATAGCAAACCTGTCATTACCAATGGTGCCTTTACCAATAATTCTGACGGTGTTTGAATCTCCAAGAGTAACTAAGCCACCTTCCTTGGCAACTAGAGATAGAAACTTGGATTTATTACATGTCATGTGATGTGAACAACCACTGTCGATGATCCATTTATTTCGCGGAACATGGACCTTCAAGCAAACCTGCAAAAATTGCTTTATCTCTTAGGTACCCACTTAACCTTGGGTCCTGGTTGGTTAGTATCACAAATCTTATATAAATGTCTATCTGATTTCTTAATCCACATCTGAACAATATTAACAGATGTATTAACAGATTTATATCTAGCAGACGATTTATAAGATGAGTTAGAGGAGTGGCCCTTGATACCACATAATCTAGATTCAGATGTAGGGTGACCAGCTTTGCCACAATCTCGACATTTCTCAGAAGGCATCTTATACTTCATAGGAGTTCGCTTGTAACCTCCTTGAAATGCACGTTTCTTGATTGATTCACATCCTAAACCCCCTTTATCAAGAGAAGATTTTTGTTCACCAAGAAGAGCATTCAAAGTTCCTTCTCCATGAAAACATTTCGCTAAATCCTTTTCAAGCTGTACCACTTTCTGCTTTAATTCCGGAACCAGGGGATCAGGAGCACTGCCTCCTTTAACAGTTTCTGGATCAACAGAGATTGACTCTTTCTTCAAGGCTTCAAGACATACATCTTTCATCTCAATCTCATTTTTGAGATATTGATTTTCTTCAGTAAGTTTTGAAACCCTTTCAAGCAAAGATTTGTTTTCAGCAACTAAGGCTTCTTCCTTCATGGGGTCATCCATTTCACTAAGAACTTCACTTAATGCTTGTTTTAAATAAGCATTCTTTTCTTTTAGCTTCTTAACCTGTACCTGCAGATTTAACATCGATGAAGATATATTTGAATTATACTTTATATTTTGTACCTCATCATTGTCACTGGAGTTGTCCTCGAGTCCTGCAAAGCAAAGTTGAGCAACTTCATCGTCTGAATCAATCTCCACGTCAGATTCATCATCACTCCAAGTAATTAATGCCTTCTTTTTGTTCTTCAGCTTGTAGCAATCCTTTTTGAAGTGTCCTTTCTTTCCACACTCAAAACAAGTATCCTTGCTTTGATTTGTTTTATTCTCCTTGCTCGGATTAAATTTGAAGTCCTTCTTTGGAAACTGTGACTTCATAGGTCGTTTGGAGGCATTCCGTTTGGCAAGAAATTTATGAAACTTCTTTATTAGAAGAGCAATCTCTTCATCAAAATCATCAGGAGATTCGTCTGCATCTGCATTAAGTGCAAGCATCTTCTTACGAGGAGCTTCATCTTCTTCATCATATCTGCGTAGCTGATTTTCGAATTCTTCCAATTCATTGAACAGTATTAGAGTGTCCATAGTCGAAAGCAGTGTTAAATCCTGCAGAATGGTAACCTTTGGAGCAAATTTCTTTGGCATTGCTCTGAGGATTTTTCTATTGATCTCAGATTGAGGAATGATCCTTTCCAGAAGTGAGATAGAGTTCATCAATGTAAGGAATCTCCCTTGAGCATCTCGCACGCTTTCATCTCTTTCCAACCTGAAACCTTCATAGTCACTCATGAGCATACTGAATTTTACTTCACGTACCTTAGACGTGCCTTCAGGCTGACTTTGATCGTATCCCAGATCTGTTTGGCAGTAGTACATGTTGATACTTTTCTTAATTCTGTAGCTACCATGCCATTGAGAAGTGAGTTAATAGCTTTAGCATTGGAGTTCATTGCATTCACTTCCTCAGGAGAGAGATCCTTGAGGGATTTTGGCTTCCCATCTTTCATAGGAGTTGTAAAACCATTTTCTACAGCATCCCATTCGAATGCATCACGCTGGAGAAAGATTTTCATCCGGAACTTCCAGTCATTGTAGTTTTCAGCACCATGAAGCAGTGGTGGATAATTGTTTGAATACCTATCTGGTTGAGCCATGGATCGCTAGCAAAATAAACACTAAAAAGAGAATTAAATGCACCTACTCTGATACCAAATGAAATTTAAAGGCCCAAACGATATAAACAATTATCTAACTGATATGGCAAATGAGACGGTCTCTTATGTAAATGGGACAGACCCTTTACGAATGAGACAGGCAATGAGACAGTCTCAATTACTCTGCAGAAAATAAATTACTGAAATAAAAATACAATAATAAAGAAATAAATCAATGCAGAACACCAAGAGTTTTCACTTGGTTCGGCCCCTACACCTAGTCTATGGCCTACATCCAAGTCCCCATGCCAACTAGCATAGAGAATGTATTATATCAACTTTAATAAAAGAACTTACAATCTCTTCCTTGATTACAAATATAGCACCTGAAAGAAACCCTTTCCCAAGCTAACTTGCTACCTATCCCACTGCTATTCTTTAGCCTTCTAGCTACCTTGCTATACTTTGGAATCAAGTTTGCCACAACCCGGCACAAAGTTGATATGAATACACGCAATAGATAACAATGAAATATTACAACTCAAACTAGGCTTCTTGTTTGACTGGATATTCAAGAGATATAAAACAAGAATGGTGTTTCAGATTATAAAGATAGAATATGGAATCATTTTGTGTAATCTGAAAACATGAGATGTGTCTTTTCTTTGATAGAATATTCAAGAGAATGAAATAAGAAGAGTTTTTCAGAGAATAAAGATAGAACGTGGAATAAGCACTCTTGTTGAATTTGAAAAACAAAATGTGTATTTATACACACAAATCTAACGAGTTTGATTTTCAAAACAAAGAAGAGATAAGATTGGATAATCTATTTGTTTGGAAATATTTGAATAAGTTTTTGTAAAACAACCCGTCAGTTGGTTGTAAAAGATAAACCTTAGAAATGATAAGATTAGAATAGTTCAAATAGATTTATCAAGATAGAGTTTGTTTTGGAGATACGTTTGTTTACCCAGTCAAATAGAATTACACCAAACCCTATCACTTACAACAATTAAGTCCCATAATCTGCATTCTCTACATACATCTTAAATTAGGTCATCATCAGAAATCTGCAAATCAACGGCTTCTCACAATTTTCTGCCCAAAAGTGTTCTACAACAACCGTGGAGCAAGTTTTCACATTTTGTTTGGAGTGGTACTGTATCAGGCCGTTGTATTTTCAAGGTCGTTTGGGCGGAATGTTGTTTGCCTAAATCTGAGGGAGGCCTGGGCTTCAAGGACCTGTTTGTTTGGAACCAATGTGCAGTTTTACATCAATTGTGGCGTATTGTTAATCTGAAAGAATCTCTCTGGATAGAATGGCTTCATTCATGCATTCTTCGCAATAAAGCCTTCTGTACTATGCAAATACCTTCGAAATGTCCCTGGAGCCTCAGGAATATATTTTATGCCCGAGAGGAAGCCGTTCATTTCATTTCATACTTACCAGGTGGGCATGTCGTTTGAGTTCTATTGTGACGTGATCCATGGCTAAACGATAAGTCGGTCCTTCATCACTTTCCTAAGGACATTATTTACACAATGGTATCCACTGACCTTGCTAAGGTTCGTTCTATCCTTGTTGACGGTCGACATTGGAATTTTAATCCAGCAAAATGATCATATGCAACATTTGCTTGCTATAGAGTTGCAATTTTTGTGCTCTGGTGTAAACTTGTATAGAGAAGATAGTATTCTTTGAAACGGCTACAATGGTTTAAATGTTTCATTGGCTATAATTTGACAATCTTTACGACCTGTTAATGCAAATCCTTCTCCCTGGACTCATATGATTTGGCATAGTTTCGCGATTCCTAAATGTGCAATTTTGCTTTGGCTAGTTATGAAGGGCCGGCTTGTTACACGAGATATAATACGGAGATTAAATATGAATGCTTTCCCAGATTGTCTTCTCTTTGATGCATACGGGACTCATGGATCTGTTTGCTTTATGTTCTTATACCACTGTTATTATTGCATCTTGGAAGATGGAGTTTCTTGGATGCAAGTGCATTGGCAAATGTCCAAGTGTTGTGTATGCGAAAACACTTATGCCTTGTTCGGAAACAAGCATTTCATTTGAATACATGATTTGAGTTGTCATTTCAAATTCTCATATTTGCACTAAAATTTGAATGTTTTGAATTTCAAATGAAATCCAAATCCAAATTATTTTACTCATCCAAACATGTTATTTGATCAAATCTAGAACTTCAAATGAAATACAATTTTACCAAACGGGCACTTAGGAGATTTGGATACATCGTAGGAATGAGAATCGGGAATGAGAATGAGAATAAAATGGAAACCCATAAATGTGTTTGATTTACCCAGTGAATGGAGTTCACGTTTGCTACCACTAAATTGTTAAAACACTTGAATTTAATGTTCCGATTCCCGTTAATTGGACAAATTAACTATCAACTAAACACCCCTTAGTAATTCTTTTAATGGATTCAAGCTCAAGTAGTTGGTGATTCTGCTACAACTCCTTTCAATCTTTAACAATGAAGAAGTGCCCACAATCTTCCAATTTTTTCAGGCCAAAATTTTGTCCCACAACATTACTCGACAGTGATTTAGTTAATGAAAAAAGTGAAACATGTTTAATATTGGTCAGTACTGAATGGGTGAATGTTGGTGGTTTTAAGCTCTGGAATCATACTTGTTTTGACTTTGGTGACACTGAAATATAATAAAATCATTGCTGGCCTCTTATGTATCAAAATAAAATTTTAAAAATGTGACGTTTTTAAAAGTTTTCAAATTTCAAATTTACAAAGCTGGCATGAAAATGCCAATTCAACAAAAATGGAAAAGAATTCTATGCGTTCCACAACATTTGAGCAGAGCAAATGAATTGCTTATCAACTTTTCATTGCAAGCATAATAATTGCTTACCAACTTTTCTTTCATATAAAATAATAAAGGAAAAAATAGTTTAATTTAAAATTTATTATAAAGGAATTAAATTATTATCTAGCTTATTATGATATATAATACGCGTTATTAAAAAATATAATATAAAATTTAATAAGTAAAACAACTAATAAAAATGAAACATGGTGATGAATATTAAATTAGATTAAATACTTTGTTAAGTTATATCGAAAAGAGGATATGTATATAATTAAAAATTATTATTTGTCTTTAAAAATTTATATTGGGATTCTACATAAATTATTTTAAAAAATACTATACAATCTTATATAACATGAAATACAACACTTGCAGGTGCAATATTGCATAAATATATAACTAACATAGAAATTTCATGGAACATTTCATTTAATAAGCAAAAAATGTTAATATTAATAAAGTTCGGGCAATATTATCTGTAAACTCATAATTGTAAATTTTTAAAATAAGTCTGAAAAGATAAATATTTTTCATAAATTTCCTTTAATATCTAGGTCAAGAAATTTAATCAATTATTTTGTGCAACCATAATTTGTATTATAAATAAATAAAAAAAATAGTTATATTTTGGGTCTAGAGACTGTAGATAGCAGGCACTAGGGTTTAGTGGCGAATAAACACACACACAGTTGACATACAGGACAAGCATTATACCCCCTTCCCTATCGGCGCTTCTCATCATTGGCGGCTCTAATTGCCCACCTAATTCATCTTCAGACACAGCAGGTATACATCGATTTATATGTTTTATCACTATATTACTACATCAATTCCTTTGATTAAACTACTTCATTTTATCTCTCTTTCAATGTATGTCCATGTATATATTGTAAGCCCCCTTTCTTGTTTCTTGTGTTTCAATTTAGAGGAATCGTATCGTATTTTCCAGATTTGATTAAATAGTTACTTGTACTTGGATTTGTTGTTTGCTTTATACATATGTTATATGTTTTGTTAGGGCTTGAGTAGAGTTATTTTTTATTCATGTATCAAATGTTTGACCGTTAGGTTGACCTGTAACGTATTTGTGAGTTGAGGAGCAGTTTTCTATATGTTTATATTAGGGCCATTGAATATGGACTGATTTTTAAGACTATGGACTGATTTCTACCGTAGTTACTGCTGTCCACAAGCTACAACATAGTTTTCAAAGTTGTGCTTATGAGCTAGGTGAGCTGAAGCACAGTGTGACCTCGCTTAAGTAAGCAACGCAGCACATAAGCCCGCTTCATTATATTTGGTAGAGTTTGGACAAAGAAGTAATCTGGCCAGTCAGTTAAAAGCAGAGCTAGAAATCTTACGGCCAAGTAATACCTAACTTGGTTCAAAACCCAGGAGCTTGAGAAAGAAGAGATAATGATGATAGGACAGACATATAATTATCACTAAATTGATTTAGTTGAGTTGACTAATAAAATATAATTTAATATAGACTATCACTATTTATTTAATTGTTTTGCTTAAACAATTAAAATATAATTAAATATAATTTGATTAAAAAATTATACGATCAGTGAATTAGCTGGTGCTCCTGTAAAGTGTAAAGGTAAGAAGGAAAGAAAGGGAAGAAGGTAAGTTTAGCAGTTATGGGATTTAATGTTGTTAGCAACAGAATCATGACGGGAGAGATTCAGGTTGTGGAGGATTAATTAGTTTGTCATTAGATGTAAATACATTTGTTCAAAGTACTGTCTGTAAATGTGCTTTAGATTTTTGGAGCTCTCAATCCGACTAAAGGCGGACAGCTGCAGCCCTTTTTTAACCTGCACAAGAAATTTTGTGAACTAGGAACCCTGGACTTCACTAATTTCTGATTACATTTGTGCCTTGTGCCCGAATTCAAGCTGAACCAGCTTAACTACATTTCCCCTACTTTTCTTTTTGACATTACATTCCTTTTACGGTCCTTAATTGTTAAAAAATCTGAGGTTAGAAAGTTCATAATTTGTTTGGCATGCTGTTTACTTGGTTATAGCTTTTAAGCCTTCTGCCCCTTTGTGTGTCATTAACACTGTTTGCAAGGAGTATTAATTTTTTATTAAACGAGTAAATTCCAATTTGCAAGCTTTAACTTTGATCTCCTCTATCTTTAGGAGGAAAACTTTGATTATCGTTTGTGCTAATGAAGTCAGAGTTTTAGATCTGCCATTGCTTTGTCAAGAGGCAAAAGACAATCTTGTGTCAATAAAAATCAATTCATACTAATCTGTTAATTTACAAGCAAGGAAAACGCTTGAACAATTGATAAATTAGAAAAATCAGTCTCCTATCTCATCGTTACTCGCTTAATCCTTTCTAAAGGGGAAACCAGTGAGAGACAAACCTAAATTTCGGCCCGACCAACTTCCGAAACTCGGTCAAGTTTTACTAATAAGTCTCGGCCGAATCAAAGCTAGTAGTTTTTTTAATTGAAGATCAGTTTTAGGAATATTTTTTAGACCTAATATTTTAAAGTTCGGAATCTCCCACTGCTTCAGGAGGCACAAAACAATTATATGTCAACCCATGACCATTAAAATCCACATCTTCAATCTTCCATGTTTCTTCAGTTATTCCTCTCTGATTTGTGCTTGCCCGCATCTAAAAAGTAAAAAGTGTACCTACAGTTCTCCCACTACATTGATTCCATCAACACCGCACAATTATATATCCCAAACCACTTATACTTTCTTAATGGTGGATTTTGTTTGGTACATTAAACTAAGTTATATTATGATTAGCTAGGATGTGAGTTTATATTTTGGTTAATATATTAGCATATGCATATATGTAAGGTACATGAACTTTTTTTTATTCAATGGTTTAGTTGTATCAGTATTAATTTAGTCAGAATTTTGTGTTAGCAACTGCAATTAGTATTGGAGGAAATGGCTACCAATGAAGCTAAGAAGAAACCTAACGCCAAGGGTGGAGGTGGAGGTTAGTTTGCGTTTGTTTTATTAATTTGTAATTATAAAGATTTCATGTTTTATGCACTGTTATAGTCTCTGGTTTTCAATATATGATGTGTGTGGGTTACAAATGTGTAATGGTTAGGTGGTAAGAAGAAGGAAGTCAAGAAGGAAACTGGACTTGGTCTGTCCTTCAAAAAGGATGAAAACTTTGGTGAATGGTACTCCCAGGTAATACTTACATGTTTCTTTCGAGGTTTCCTTATAGTTGTCAAACATCACATACACTATGAATTATTTGTAAAGGCTAGTAGCAAATATATAGTTTTGAATCTGAAACATCTCTACTAAATGGCTATCATTTATTTTCTTCTTGCTAAACTTCGAATATGTGAGTCCTATATGATCAATTATGATTAATTTTACCCATTCTTTGGAATGAAGAGCCTTATCTTACCCTTTGGTTCTTAATTAATCCTTTCAGGTGGTTGTTAGCGCTGAAATGATTGAGTACTATGATATTTCAGGGTGCTACATCATAAGGCCATGGGCCTGGAAAATCTGGAAGCTCATGAAAGTGTGTAATTATTTCTGTTTCCAGGCTTGAAAAATTTGCTGTACAGTTGTTTTATACTAAGATGTAGTATCATCTTTTTGTGTTGAGCTCGAGATAAATTTTAGCTGTAAATCTTCCTTTGTCGTTATTCCCCACTACCAGGGCGCCTAATTATTTTCTTATTTTATCTTAATGTAAGGAATTTTTTGAAAAAGAGATTGATAAGATGGAGATCGAGGATTGCTCTTTCCCACTCTTCGTATCTCCTGCTGCACTGCAACGTGAAACAGATCATATCGAGGGTTTTGCTCCAGAGGTGAGTAGTGAATTAGTTTTTCTGATTTTCACAGTGTAGTTGCTTAGTCATTAGGTGGCTGAACATTGATTTTTCCTTATTGTATTATGTGTCTACATTGTACTTCTATGCACTTTCTTACCCTGTAAAGTAGTTAAGAGGTATTATGCACTTACCTTTCAGACTGTTTTACTTGTTAGGTTGCATGGGTTACAAAATCTGGAGAATCTGACCTAGAGATACCAATTGCAATTCGCCCGACCAGTGAAACAGTCATGTATCCATATTTCCCAAAGTGGATAAGAGGACACCGGGACTTGCCTCTGAAGCTGAATCAGTGGAACAATGTTGTCCGTTGGGAGTTCAGCAATCCTACTCCATTTATCAGGTTTTCTTCTTGTACTATAGTTTTCATTTGCCATGGGTGATATATCGAATGGGAATAAAGTATACTTGCACGCCCTAAACTTTATTTTTACCTTAGAATCGTTTTTGGAGAACTATGCCACTATTGGCACCTTTAGTTTCTACTACTGTTGATTTATTAACAAGCACTGTGGATCTAAAATGCAATCTCAGTATCAATCTTCCATTGGGGAAGATGATTAGAGAAAATATACAATAGTTCTTTTAGAGCAGAAAAAATAAGGTTAGTTCAACATATTTATCTTCCCCATTTAGTATTTTATAACTTAAGATGACATGCTCAGGTCAACACAAAAGTTTTGGAGCTCCGAGTTGGTTGTTTTTTCATTTAATATCACTTCTTAGGGTCGGAAAAATCAGGCAAAATTATATTTGTCATTGTCTTGTAAGTGAACTATATTAGTTCCTCTTGTTGACTTAGAAAAGTGACTTGTATGATAATGCAAGGAGGCAGACAAGCCTGATCATAATATATCTCTGTAAAAGTTAGATAAATAATATTAGGTAAACATGTCCAAAATACCTCTCATCTAATCGTTTCAAGTGATAATTATATTCTCTTAACATTTCCTTTCTTTTTCTTCCTATTCTGACTGTAGGAGTCGAGAGTTCCACTGGCAAGAAGGTCACACGGCATTTGCAACAAAGGAAGAAGCTGATGTTGAGGTACTGTGTTGTCCAGATTAGTTAAAGTTCTTGCATTTTGTGTCTCTTTACCCTTACCGCATAAGGTTAAGGTTAAATGCATATTCCCGCTGTTATATACTTTTAAAGATTTTTTGGAGTTGATTTTGAGTTTGACTCTCCTCTGCTTCAATGCTTCGATTTATAAGTTCTAGATTAAGTTTTTTCTTGACTGCAGATGCATTTTGGAATCACCGATTGTGCATCTGGATTTATCTTATCAGTTTAATTTCATCATTGTTATAGGTACTTGAGATACTGGAATTATATAGAAGGATATACGAAGAGTACTTGGCAATACCAGTTGTGAAAGGTAAAAAGAGTGAAATGGAGAAGTTTGCTGGTGGCCTTTACACAACATCTGTGGAGGTAAAAGATGTGGCTTTTGCGGCAAAAGCTGCCTTGTCTTACATTTTCATATAGTAAGTAGATACATTTGATTCTCTATTGTGGCATGTTCTGTAACTTTTGAATCATAGGCTTTTATCCCTAATACGGGCCGGGGTATACAAGGAGCCACTTCTCACTGCCTTGGTCAAAATTTTGCGAACATGTTCGATATAAAATTCGAGGATGAGAAGGGCAATAAACGCATGGTCTGGCAGAACTCATGGGGATACTCCACCCGAACAGTAATTTTTCTTAGCTCCTGTTGAGTCCTTGTATTTCTCTATACATGTAGGAACTTAGCTTTTTTTTTTTGTTAAAATGCTGTCCATATCCTGCAGTTTTTTGCCTTATGAATAGTTCACGTACTTACCAAAATTTTTGCTCACATACCTTTTAAAAAAGTAATTGACCTAGAATACCTTTTTTTAATCGTAAATCGTAATCCACCATTCCACCTCATGTTTCATGTTAAATATATAATATATATTCTAAATTATTGTCCACTGCTTTTATATAGATTGGGGTTATGGTGATGGTTCACGGGGATGACAAAGGACTGGTGTTGCCTCCTAAAGTGGCCTCATCCCAAGTCATAGTGGTTCCAGTGCCCTACAAAGATGCAGACACACAAGCCATTTTAGATGCCTGTTCTGATGCCGTGAAGACATTGACTAAAGCTGGTTTACGGGCCAAAGCTGATCTTAGAGATAATTATTCACCTGGCTGGAAGTACTCACATTGGGAAATGAAAGGTGTTCCTTTGAGGATTGAAATTGGACCAAAAGATTTGGCTAATAATCAGGCAAGTTTTTCTGAAATTAAAGGTGTTCTTTTGATGATTTGAAGGCACTACTGTTCCTCATTTATGCTATTGCCAAGTTCATATCCGATAAGTTTTCTATTCATTCTTATTAACATGACTAAGGACCGTGTTAGTCGTTAGGTGATGCTTATCATTAGTTAAGTTTTTGAATTAAAGTTAGAAGAGCTACTGTTATCTTCCATGGGTATGTTAGGCTACAAGAATCCTGGTCTTGGAATTTCTTAAGAACTCTCACTTCTGTGGATTGACATATATCAGTCTGTTAAGAAATTAAATGTAGTATTTCTAATGCCTATAATTTGTTTTAAAGGTATCAGGTTCTGTTGAACATGTTGGTGCATATCAGTATTTTAAGAGCTCAATTTTTTAAGAGGGAGCTACTCTAATCTTTTGTGTCAGACAGAGACTATAGATCCTAGTGCTCATGTAAATCTGTTCTAAATTGTTACTTTTGGGAAATCGATCGCAGTTCTTGAAAAAATCTTATTGCTAAATTTCTTATTAGCAGCTGGGTTCTTTTTAACCTGTTAGTGCATTGTAATGTTACAAATACTCAAGCATAAATGCAAAACAAGTGTGAATATATTAATATAGTTTCTTGATAGGTGCGCGCTGTTCGACGCGACAACTTTAAGAAGGTGGACATTCCCATGGCCAGTTTGGCGGAGCAAGTCAAGGACTTGCTAGATGATATTCAAAAAAGTTTATTTGATTCTGCAAAGGAAAAACGAGATGCTTGTATTGAGAAAGTGGCGACTTGGGATCAATTTATTGAAGCACTAGGCAAAAAGAAAATGATCCTAGCTCCTTGGTGTGATGAAGAGGTAAATAGTGCTTTCTACAAAGAATTCTGGAATACATAGATATGCTTGAGATTATGGTGATTTTGACATCCGAGCTCTTTTTCTATAAGATTTACCTTCTCAATCAGCATTAATGTCTTAAAGCAGACGTTATTGGTTATATGCCAAATACTTGATCTTCTCTTGTACTTTCATTTTTACGACAGGTATATTAATTTAGCAAATACAAGTATCCGTGTGATGTCTTTATTTTAATATTCTGTTTGTTTTTCCGTATTTTGTGCAGGAAGTAGAAAAAGATGTTAAAACCCGAACAAAGGGTGAGATGGGAGCTGCCAAAACACTGTGCTCTCCACTTGATCAGCCTGATATTCCCTCAGGTTAGTGTTGTCTTTGGTATTTTTATTATAATGTGTTCTTATTCCACTTGTTTATCTCAATTCTTATTATTTTTGTGATATCTGCTAGCATCACACATAATTAAGGCTGATCAGAGACCTTTTATCTCTGTTGAATTTCGCCGCCATATACAAAAAGGACTTTTTTTATATATTACTTTGATATTATATTAATATTATACTTGGAACTAAAAGGACTAAAGCTTTTATTTTTATGACCCTCATCATAAATTTTTTGTAGATTTCATGTTTATTCTGAATAACCACGCAGATTAGTAAGTACACAAGAAAAATTATTGCATTTAACAAAGATGCATAGTCAATGGCAAAAGTTATAAATTACTAATGAAGAGTACAAAAAATCTAGATATGGCCTATGACAAGTTTTGTAAACTCTTTTATCCTACATCCTTTGTTAAGGATGTTTTCTTGTTTTAAATTTCACGGATGCTCTTATTTTGGAGTCAGAAACTGTTTTAAAAGATTTGTAGACAGAAATTCAAGTTGTTGCATTGACACATGTATGTATTACATTACTGCAAATTTTTTACTGCAGGCACTCTTTGCTTTGCCTCGGGTAAGCTAGCAAAAAAGTGGAGCTACTGGGGAAGGAGCTACTGAAGTGATGAAAAGTCTTGACCTCAGGACCAAGTATCTAGTTCAAATTTGATTTACAGAGAAAAAAAGTTGATCTGGGATGACATTCTTGTTAATTTGAAAATATATTTCCAGAATGTTCTGTATTTTGCAAGATTTATTATCCTGCAAATCTTTATTTTGCTGCAAATCTCTTAACAAATGTTTGGAACATCCGGATATATGAAGATACTTTTGTGTAACATTGTGTTCTCTTTTACAGAAACTTCTTTTTTTTTTCTCTTTTTGAACGTGACTTTTGTACTGTATGTTCATTTGGAAGTCTTTTGAGATATAAAAAATACATGCAATTTTGAACTCTTGATAACTAATAAACAGACTATTTGTTCGTGTGCTGCATATTTTTTATTAGTGTACAGAAACTAGCAAATCAGATACAATATATTAAAATGTTACTTTTATTTGATAGCAATATCAACTGAACATTCATATACACTAATATCTGTTTTAGAAGACTTTAGCAATTCCAGATTGAATGGCCTTATTATTCTACAGTCTTTTCTTTTCTGATTGAATAATTTGTGGTTCTTCGACAGACGCTTAAATCAAGAAATTTATGTGTACTGCACTGTCTGCACTTGAGTCTAATACTAGCCCAGACTATATATACATTCAGTTCGCAAAAGACTAACAATACATGTGATTTCAACTTTCTTCCCCTATCGTGTAGTTGTTACTTCTGCTGGCGATTGATATTCTGTTTTTCCCAAGATATCGGTGATGAACCAGGGTGAAGTGCCTGGAATTATGGGTGTAGACCTGACCTTGTTTACTTGGTTCTTTTCAGTCTATACCATATCACATGTATTTTGTGCCTTGGTTAGTATGCACCTTTCTGTTGCTATCCGTTTTTAAATTATTACTGGTGGTTCTAGAAAAAAAATTAGTAGCCGTGAATTTGGTTGCTAGAAAAAAAATTAGTAGCCCTGAATTTGGTTGCAGGGTGTATAGTAAAACTAGATGCTGGACCTTAAAATTCCAAATTTTACTCGGATCCTTGCTTTGGTCTAACCTGATAATGTTCCTTGCAACCTCTGTAATCTTCAGGTGATAGTTGTTTGACGGAGGAATCTCGTAACAACAAAGTTTGAAATTTCTCGCCGGAATTAAGATATGTGACGGTGGTTATTTGTCGGGAAATCAAGCGGTGTCTCGTGTTTGTGTCTTAATTGATGGTTGAGATTGATTAGGGTTAGTATTGACTCCTTATCAGCTCTCAACTTCTTACCCCTTTCAATGTGTCTACGTACCCTTTATATAGATATATAGCCTGACATAATTTTTCGGGAACAAGAAATCTAATGGGCTTAGATTTCCTATTCCTGGGCCTGTTAGAACACCTTTCAGAATCTATCTTCCGCTTGCTTTAGAAATTTTCAACTATGAGGCCCAAACGCGAAGGTCCAAGACTCGTTCGTAATTGTAGGAATTCACGAATAGTGCATCTCCTTGCGCAAGGATAACACTCCGCTACAGCTTTCTCCATTGATTTACGAACACAAGTATAGCCACGGTTCACCCCCAATGTCGGACGAGTCCCTGTCCTCCGAATGAGGATAACCAACCAGATAGTAGAACATGTGATCCCAAGCTCTTGGGTGCAAAGTGCAAGATGACTCCAAAATTCTCCAACGAGGACACTCGTTGAATATAAGAACAGAGCTCACAAAACACACACTAATGTTCACCTCGCAGCCCCAACAAGGACACCCGTTATATACAGGAGTAGGCTTTCAATCATCAGGCAGTACCCCTGTAGACATCCCCCTCCTTGACCGACTCAAGGAGGGAATTCTTCAGAGAGTACCTACAACAAATATGTTAGTGAAAATAATTCTCCATTGTTCCTTCCATGCTTGCACCCATCTTGAGTTTGCTCTCGCTACCTTGTCCTAGATGAGGACAACCCCATCCTCTAAGTGAATCCAAAAACATGCATCTTCCAAGCCCAGGACGCGTCCTCACCTTGTGCGATGCACACATTCTCCCCTGTATTGTGACCCAAACATGTACACAAATCATCTTCTGTATTTCATGAGATGCCCCCTCTTCCTCTTGTATTGCAATCTATTGTGCAAGACATGCCTGTACAATAATAAGACTAAGTCAAATTGATAACCCTAAGTAAGTTGTATTGTAATATAAGTTTGCATTTTGTATTGTAATACTTAAATCTGTAAAAATGAAAATAGAGCAGACTGAAGTCTTTTTCTATAAACAGTATCAAGTCTAAGAATTCTATCTGGAAGAAGATCAAGAAAATCATGCCTCAGAAGAATTATGAATAAGCTCAGAGTTGAATAAATCTGTTTTAAGAAAAATGTTCTAAGTCAAGATCTCTACAAGTCACAGATTAAATGTTATAGAGAAGTCACTCAAGAACTCCAGAATGAATTATAGAGAAGTCAGGAAAGCTACTAGAGAACTCAGAGATATCGACAAGCCAAATTGAAGACATGAAGATTGGAGATATCGACAAGTCATTTCTTCACTACAGAACTCTAGAGATATCGATAAGTTAAAATATCACTAGAGATCTCTGAGATATCGACAAGTCAAAATATCACTAGAGAGATATCTATAAGTCTATTTGTCACTAGAGATCTCTGAGATATCGATAAGTCTATTTGTCACTAGAGAACTCAGAGATATCGATAAGCCAAAGTGAATACATGAAGATGAGAGATCTCGACAATTCAAATTCTCTTATAGAGAACACAGAGACTTTGTTAAGTCAAAGCAACTGTAGAGTGATTAGAGATCTCGATAAGCCAATATACTTATTGAGATGTCAAGTTCTCTATATACCAAACTGGAGATCTCGAGGTAAATCTCAAATTATAAAGTGCATACCAGTTCAATATCCAAGATTATCAATCAATAAACAATTCAATCAGTTGAATTGACAAGTCTGCAAAAAGCAGTTTGAAGAGTACAAGATCAAAGACCAAGATTAACTGGCAAAGTAAAGTCACAGGCGTGCAAGATTAGCAAAGATACACTAAGCCATAGATAGAATGATTTGATTATCTAAAAATAGGGTTTAATACATGTTGTTGCATGCAACCAGTGTTTACTGATCTATAAAGTAAACACTGGATGCTTTGTAACCTGTAACAATTTAGATCAGAAAAATCTTGTATTCTCTCAAGGAAGAAGCTAAGCTCTTTACCAACAAAGAGCCTAGAAATTTTGTAGCAAAACATTCTTAATTTTAATATAAAATTAAGTGAGTTTTAAAAGATGTGTGTTCACTGTTTTATCTGTCTAAATTCAGTACTAACACATTTCATTACAAGATTTAAATTTATTTTGTTCACAACCATAAACACTTCAAGAAAAAGCAGAAAAACATAAAAACACATTCACCCCCCTCTGTGTGTGATTCTTTACTTAACAAGTGGTATTAGAGCAAAATTTGAAAGTAAACAAATTCAAGATCTTGGAAGAATGAATACACAGAAAATCAGTAGCATCAAAATCTCTACTTTTGATAAAACTAACTACACTCTATGGAAGAAGAAAATGTTGCTGTTTATCAGGATGGCCAATCCATTATATATTCAGATTCTCAAAAATGAGCCTTTCACTCCTATGGTAAGGGTTGAGGAATCTACAGATGGAGACATGGTCATTCCATCTCATTATGCTCCTAAAGACCCTTCTGAGTACACTGAGCCTGAGAAAGAGAAAGTTTCCCTAGATAGTGGCTTGCAGCTGATATTGATAGAGTCACTTAAAAATATAATATACCATAACATTGTCAACTGTGACACTGCTAAGCAGATCTGGGAAAAGATTAAAATACTTTGTGAAGGAACTCAGGAAGTTAGATCTAATCAAAGAAGGATACCGATTTCACAGTATGAGGTTCTTATGGCTAAGCCAAAGGAAAGTACCACTGATGTATTTGAAAGGTTTAAAAAGCTGATAAATGACTTGTAGCTCCATGATAAATATTATGAAGCAGAAGAAGTGAATTTGAAGTTTTTGCTCACACTCCCTGATCATCTGGAACAAAAAATGTCTGCAATCAGAGAAGGGAGAGCCTTAAGCAGGATATCTCTGGAAGTTCTATATGGAATCTTAAAAATATATGAATTAGAAATGATTCAAAGGAAATCATTAAGAGCTGGTCAAGGGCATACTATGGATGGTTCAAGTGCTCTAATTGTCGATGAAAGCCAGACCTCTAATGATGAACCAAGATCCCAGACTCCAGTTGCCTTAACAAGTGAGCAAAGAAATAATGATTCTCAGGAACAAGTCATACTGGAATTGGAAGACGATGAGTTCTACACCCTGGATGAACTTGATGGGCTAGATCAGTCAATGGCCTATCTGGCAAGAAAGTTCTCTAACATTAGAGTAAAGAAGCCAAGATTCTTCAATGGTAAAGGACAATCATTCAACAAAGATAATAGCTGGAAAGGAAAAGGGAAGTACACATCTGATAGTAAAAATGGTTACAAAACTGGATATGTTGACATATCAAAAATAAGGTGCTACAACTGTAATGAGCTAGGCCATTTTGCTACAGAATACAGGAAATCCAAGAAAGCGAAGAAAGACAAAGCTTATCTTGAATTGGAAGCAAAGTATGAAGCTTTTCCGAGGAAACAACAAAACAAAACTTATATTGCAAAGGGAAAGAGTTGGGATGACTCTAATAATGATGAAGACGAGGAAGTTGTAAATTATGCACTAATGGGCTTGAAGCAAGGAGAGTCATCCTTATCAAAATCACAAGTACCAACTCTTACCACCATTGATTTAAATGTGAGTCAATATAAGGAAACTGTAGAAAAGATGAGCACATAAATGTTTCACATTCATACAAGTATGGTTGCTGGTAATGAAGAGGTTAGAAGAATGAAAAAGATAAATGAGAAGTTTGAAATGAGAAACAAGAAACTGAGTTGTTGTTGGTAGAGCTTGAAGTTATGAGACAGGAGAATGCATATATGAAGAACAAGCTCAAATGTGCAAGTGAGATTGAAGCAGTGTTAAAGGAGAAGCTGGAAAAGAATGATGTCAAGTTAAAGTCCTTCATGAATGCATCTGAGTTGGTTGGATAATACCATGAGAAGAACAATCCATGTGCAAATATTACTATTGGTCTTGATTATGATGCCTTGAACAACAGGAAGAAAGCTGTAGGTGAAAAGGGAAAGCAAATGAAAATGAAGATGTTCCAGCTATGTTGAAAAAGGTTGGCGCACCTATGTTCAAAGCATGTGAAATAGATTTCAGTGAAGAGGAGTTGATTATAAAGCAAGAAATTGCTGATGAAGACAAGGAGAAGAAACATGCAGAAACAACTCAATCTACCAAAGTTGAAGAGAAGCTCATGGACAACCAAGGTTCCAAGACACATGTCAAGGAAACAAAAATTAAAGATGCAAGAAAGAAGAAGAAAAATAGAAATAGGAAGATTGGAATAAACAAAAGCAACAATTTTTCTTATATTGCAGATGCTCCAACAAAGAAATGTGAGAAATATGGCCCTGTGAATCACCTAACTCACCTTTGTAAAAAGGTTGTTAGCAAGCCAGTTGAAGAAGCCTGCAAATACAATGAAGCAGATGCAAATGATCCCTACTCATTTTGTGACAAGTTTGATTGCATCCCTTGCAACTTGAAAGTGATGAAAAGTTGCCACAAGCTGAGAGTAGACCTCAAAGAAACAAAAAATTGGGTCTACAATAGATAGAGAAAATGCACAACAGTCAATGAATTCTATTTTATCAGAAACAACTCATTCTACTTCTGCTAAATCAGTTAACAAGAAGAAAGTGCCCAACACTGCTTGGGTTGCTAAATACACTTAAATCTCATTGTGTGCAGGGCAAAATGAAGAAGGTCATATGGATCATAGCACCACCCATCCACCTTTATGAGGGCGCGTCTTTGGTGGTGGACATTTCATCCTTATGTAAAAAGCCTATTAAAATTTTAAATGTGGTTGACAGCCGTCACACACGTCACATTTTCCCCATTTTTTCCTTTTTGCCTATGAATACCCCTCATTAGTAAAACTCTAATATTTACCATTTTTCTCTCAATTAAACCGTCGTCGCTGTAAAAAGATTGAAGTTCAAGAATCCGACGATTTCACAGATCATTTTGTGATTTTCCTTCCTTAATCGAACCCACAACTTCAAAGGTACATAAATCTCTCTTCATTTCTTCATTTCATCAAGTAAATCAACTTCAATGTACATAAAACTGTTCATGTTATTTATTTTTCATGATTGTTCTTCGTTCACTCTGTATGTATATGTGTGTATATATGGTAAACTGTCATATTTTGCTTGTTATGATTACTGATTACAAGTTTTTGAAGTTTAGAATATTTCCTCTAAAACTAATGATAATCGATTTACATCCCTTTGTAACAATGAAGACATCATGGACACGTGTATCACTGAGGACGTGTCCTTTCATGTGTTTGCTTTAGCTTTTAATCATGCTTCACTGTAACTTTAGATCACTGATAGGAGATAAGTAGGACTCATTTTCTATTGAATGTTTTCCATCTTTTCTTCATAAGTCAGGGCGTGTCTTTTCTTCTGGACGCATCCTATCCATTTTTCCTTTCTTTAAATCATGAACGCGCCTTTAGCATTTTTACTTTCTTGTTTCAGCTGGAAGGAGAGGGCATGTCTTCGTCCTCATTTCATCCATTTGAGACTTTCAACAACCGACTGAGTTTTGATTCTCTATTTTCTTTCTCCTTCACTCCACCGTTACCTGACTCCCACAAAACTCAATCTTTCCTTGAAACCGAGGCCCGTGCCTTTGAAGAAATTAAATCACTAAATTCTATTATGTCTTCTTCCAACCACGATCTTGTAGACGATGTCCCCTTAATCACGAGGGTAGGAAAAAAGAAGTTAAAACGCAAGAGAACCCCCCAAGCTACACATAGCTCAACTACTGAGGATTGGACTAATGATGAAATCATCCATTCCTCTAGCAAATCTCAACCTCATGCAATTTTTTCTCACTCAGAGCGAACCCTTCACCAAACCGTGAAAAGGAGGTCAATGGGGGTGCATCTCCTTCTCAAGACACGCCACCTACCCATGACGCGCCTTCTCCTCACAGTGAGAGTAAATTTGAGAAGAGGGCCCTGAGCCTGGAAAATACCCCATCTCTCCTTAAAAATCAGATTCTTCACTTGAACATTGGGAGCCAACTGATAAGGAACTGGAATTTGATTGGAAAGAACTTAAGGACCTTCCTGAGGCGGAGAAGAATGTTTGGAGGAAGAAGGAGAAAAAACTTGCTTGTGTTGGTCTCAACTCTACTGCCACAGATTTGGAGATTGGGTGGAATATGAAGTATTATGATATGAAGGGTATCTGAGCGCGTCCTCTTCGTAAGATGAGGCCACACATCTTCAACATAGAGAACTTGAGGATCACTAGGATGGTACTCACCCCAAAGCTCATTTCTCTTGGCGTGGGCGCGCCCTTGCATCCATATATTAAGAAGATTCTAAGGTGGTATGATGTAGCTCCAATCCAACTTACCCCCAATTCATACATGATGACATGGGCCTTGTACATCATGTATCACGACCTTGAGCTGGACGCGCCTTCCATGATGGAATTCAGTTATTTTTTTAGTATTAAAAAATCTATCATAGGATATCATTTGTTTGGTTGTCAACAAATGGCTCAATAACAAAGGGTTTAACAAAGGCAAGGTTAGCCATGAGCGAGATGGGAATAAGCTATTATTTTATGTATATGATGTAAAGAGAGCTCGTGTGCGTTTCAACTTAGAACCAAGTAAGTAACATATCTAGGGTGCGTCTCTTTTCCCTTTGTTAAGCTCAATTTTCTTTCTATTAGTTTTTATTTCTTTTCTTCAGACAAAAGAACTCAAATGGAGTTGACAGGAAAGAAAAATAAAAGAGCTGAAAAGGTTCTGAAACATGTGGAGAATCATTTCAAACTTAAGGATATGATCACATAGGCCAATTTAAAAAGGGTTCTATTTGTAAATATCATATATCTTACAATGGGAAACCCGTCCCAACAGCTTCTGAAAAAGCTACGGACTTAACACTACCAAATTAGTTCAACTTGATATCAGCAGAAAACTGGACTTGAACAAGGTAAAACCAGTGGTTGGGGGACGTGTCTTACTGTATAGGACGCGTCTTATTTTATTATGCATATTTACTTACTTTTTTTTATTTTCTTTCATATACACATGTTTGACGCGACTAACCTCCAGGATGCGTCTTATGTTTTTAATGCGAATTGTATGTTGTTCCCAGTTCCAAGTTAGTCATTTATTGTTGGACGCGTCTTTCTTTCAGGACGCGCCCTCTTTCCTTGATTAATATAGATGTTTCTTTAGTCATTTATTACTGCTTTGTTCTAACTTTTCACATGTTTCCTTGCTGAAATGACTTCTCTCCCCAAAGGCTTTGCCATTGATGCTGTTAGAAAACAGAAGGCTGGAAGGACACACCATGTGGGCACTAAAAATGATCCCAAGACTAAGAATCCTCCTGTGGTTATTTCTCCTCCCCCTCCTTATCAAAAAATAATTGACACCACACTTATGAACACTCTTAATAGTGAGGGCGCGCCCTTCAAGCGACAAAGGGTAATCCCTGATGAACATTCAATAGTTCACACGCACTTAGGCGCGTTCTCAACTGGCTTTTTCTCCAAGGAATTAAAAAACTAGGGTTTTGGAACTGAGGAACAAATAGATAAAACTATAATGAGAGCTGCGGTTGAGCTTCACTTTCACACAAAGCAAAATGCCAACATGGCTTCTAGGCTCAGGGCGCGTTTTGCCAGTGCTGACAATGCCAAAAGTCAAGTTGAAGATAAAGTCAAATATTTAGAGAAACATATCACACTTTTCACCAAGGAGAAGAAATCTGAGATTCTTGACTTGTAGTTGGAGAAGGCGCGTCTTGAAGGACATGTGACCTCTATGGAAAAGGCTGTTGATCAAGTTGTTGCCATGAACTCCACAATGCAAATTGACTTAGATGTTCTCAATGATGATAGAGTGCATGGTTGGAAGACGGAGAAGAAACTGGTGCATCAAGCTGGATTTACAGCTGGCTTTGAAGAATGGTGTTCTGGATTTATTAGAAATGATCCAGAACATACTTTCTCTAAGATTGATGAGGAATCCCAGAAATGGGTGAGTGGTTTCAGGGTTAGAGCTGCAGATTCTCTAAAAATCAAGAGGATTTCTTTAGGCTTGGAAGAGGAAGAAGAGGGTGCGTCTCCACCCCTTTCACCCCTTCACCCCTTCAAACCTAACCTCATTTATCTCCGCCTATAACGATAACCAAGATGGCAATCAAGGCAAAAACCAGGATGCGCCTCCATCTTATGACGGGTCATCGTTTAGCTTATATTATTTTTTACGATTATGGGAGCAGGTCCCTCTAAGCCTTGTAATTTGTAAACCTATGATTTTATTTTCCTTGATGTTTTGGATGATAATTTATTCAAGGTCTTTTATCTTGAGTTACTTTATGTATGGTTTTTATTATATTCTCTCTATACTCCTGCATCAATATATTCCATGGAATCGTCATGATCCTACATGACATGTCATAGGTTGGGAGTAAGATGTGTCCTCCTTTTTCTTAGTATGCATAGAATAACCTCTAGGGCATTCTTCCCAATAAGGGCGCGTCCTCCTTAAATTTACATCCAATACTTCTGCTTAATCTATAACATTGCTTTGTTCTCCTAGTATCAATATAAATCGACTTATATTATTTTCTTAACTTGTGACTTGCAGTTTCAACACTGCAAGTCAATTGTTGTATTATGAGGGCGTGTCCTCCTTTAAGGGCGCATCTAACCCCGCTTTCATTTCTTATAGTTAATCATAGTTTGTTACAAGTGTTATAGATTGCTATCAACATGTGTTCCATCAGGATGCATCATTATGCCTAAACGCGTCTAATTTTTTTTAATTGCTTTATACTCGTATGTTGCATTCAATAAGAATATTTGAGTCAGTCAACTCAATATCACCTTGAGGAGGGCACGTCTACCTTCTAGGGCGCGTTACCATTTTTATAAGCAAACTACAATATTTAAGTAAAACCTGTGACTCTTCTCAAGAAACAAATTTTATGGCACGTCATCCCTCATGAGGGCGCGCCCTACTCATGTAATGCTCATATATAATGCTCATATAAAAGTAAACAAGAGTAAACAAATAACAACCACTAAGAAGTGAGGAAATTTTCAAAGTATTTATAAATAATGTGCTTCAGTGTCAGAATTATACCGGTCCCATGACTACCATGCTCTATGGAAAAATTATTCAGAAATATGATCCTTCAACTAGTTCCAAGGTAAAGTAGTACATGCACTACCCCCTAGGCTAGGAGGAATTTTATTGCTTCTAGTCTACTATTCAGGCATAACCTTAAATTAACCGAAAACATAAATAATAAAAATAGGTAAAGGGCCGTAGTTGTGCCTTACTGATAATACTTTCGAAGGTGTTCCACATTCCATGCTCGCAGAACAAGCTTCCCTTCCAAGTCTTCAAGATGATAGGTCCCTTTCCATAATAAGGCTTTTATCTTGTATGGTCCTTCCCAATTAGCTCCAAATACTCCATGTTGAGGATTCTTTGTGTTTCACATCACTTTCCTAAGAACCAGATCTCTAACTTTTAGTTGTTGTCCTTTCACTTTCTTGTTGTAGTACCTCGCTGCACGTTGCTGATACCCTGCAAGCTTTAGTTGAGAGTTCTCCCTTGCTTCCTCTAATAGATCAAAATAAAGCCTCTGATTAACCTCTGCGTCTCCTTCTACATAATGATCTCTGTGAAGCGATCCCGAACCAACTTCCACAGGCACTGTGATGACTGAGAATTTTTCGACGTAATTAAGTCAATAAAGTATGTTTTATGTGAAGATTATAATTATGTGATTAAGTGTTGGTTAATTGTCGTTACTGTGTATTAGAATCTAGGAGCGTAAGTAAAAGCGTTCCAATTTAAAGAGTCAGCTTAGCAGTTAAGCTGTGTTGTCGGGCCGTCGGGTAGAACGGAACCCGTCATAATAAGGATTTAAAAGTATATGAAATGTGAAATATGTATGATTGTGTGAAATGGATGTTTAAATGAAGTATTTCATCCTAGTGACGTGTCGGTCGATAATGATAAAGAGAAGCGTAATTGAAACGCTGAGCGTCGAGTTGTCAGGCAGAACGTGACTCAGAACGCGCAAACAAGGATAATATTAAAGAAGGATAATTTCTATGATCAGACATGAGTTGTGATGTATTCGTATATATGCTTGCTTGTCTGTATGCATGATTACGTGATCTGTTGACATTTTTATGAATTTAAGGGAATTGTTTGATTTAAATAAAGGTTTATTTAACCTTCGCGCATTTTTATAAAATCATATGAGTAAGATAGATGCAAGAGATTTGTTCTGTTATCTTCGTAATAATCCTGTAGACTTTCTAAAAATGATGGTCGGATTTATTTGGTGATCGTTACATTTTAAATTGATTTTTATGTGATAAAATGTTATTATTAGCACAAACTTGTAAAAATCATATAAAATCAACCGTACGCTCAAAATCTTATTATGAGTAATGGTTGGAAAGCTAATTTCGAGACTCACGTTTTAAAATTATCATTCATATCAAATTCATCTTTTCCAAGAGAGATATTTGCAGATTAAATTCATTTTCTTTTAAGAATAAAAAGTGAATCAGAAATGAGATACCTAATTACCATACTACCCCTCCCTTGGTAGTATATAATCACACCCACCTCCTCTTTTCTTTCTTTTTCACCCGAGCTTTTCTCTTCTCTCTCTTTTTCTCTCATTTCTTCATCCCTCTCGGGATTTCTCTCTCTCTCACTCTCAGTACACTCTCTCTTTAATCTCTCACTTGTTCTTCACTCTTTTTCGGTTATAGAACCATGATTGTGTGAGATTTTGTGTTATCTACATATATACATACATGCATGTCACTATCTTCAAGCTTTTGAGAAAATCCAAAGTTGAATTTGGTGGTTTTGAATTCGGTTTTCATGAAAACAAAAGGGTTTGTGTTTTTAAATGATTTAGAGTGAAGATATGTGTTTCCATGTGTGTTTTATGTTAGGTCACACACACTGTAGAGGGGGTGAATATAGTGTATAATACAATCAAAACGAACTTTAATATCTTAAGTAACAGAAAACAAACTTTATTGAAACAATAAACTCTGTTACAGTATGGAACTGTTACCTCTCAGTGATGAACAAATATCACGAGAGCTACTAGGGTTACAATGAATAATCTTCTCGAATATGATAACACTTATAGTGTAAACCCTATGTCTGTGTTTATATACTACACAGTTACAAGATAATCGCTAATTGATATGGAATATAATTCTGCTTCCTAAAATATATCAATCAAATATCTTTTCTTCCAAGTATTCCATTCTTCACGGAACTCCTTCTTCATGCATATCTCTTCTTATGTTTATCTTGATCTTCTTTCCTTTAATCAGCTACTGTCCTTATCTGATCGTCCTTCAGCACTTAAGTTCTGATATCTAACTTCTGATGATTATCTCCTGATAATATAAGTACTGATATCCTTAAGTCCTGACTTCCAGTATAAGTACTGATCAACGGTTAAGTACTGATTTGTCCTGTTAAGTAAGATCTGAAATCTAAACATAAATTATATTAGCCATGACATTATCAAATATATCTAACATTTTACTTAAGAAAAATTGGTGGTTGATGGTTGGAAACCCCCGAATGGGGGCACCACCGAGATTCCACCGCCACCGGTGATGAACTCTGGTGAACCGGTGGTGAGCAATGATGTTAAAAAAAACTGAGCTCTAGTATCTTTAAATCAAATATTTGTGTTTGCATGTGGTATTTTGATAAAAGGCTGAATGGTTTTGTAGTTTACAAGTTACTAAGTTGATTTTTTTGTTGGAAATGGATGTTAATCTAGCTTAGTGATTAAAAGATTAGTGTGGTTAAGATGCAAAAGTTTGAAATTGAGTTTGCATGTGAGAATTCTTAGAAGAGGCCGATTGGTTCTTGTTTTTCTTGGAAAATCATGTTGATTTTGTTGATGTTAATGACTTATTGATAATTGTTTTTATAATTGTTAGTGTAATGAGAATAAGTTATGGTTAAAAGTCCAAATTGATGCATGCATATTGTGATTCTTTGAAATTTCGAATGCTTCTACTTGATTAAGTTGAATTAAGTGTTATATTGAGTGATCATCCATGATTACATATGAATTATGAGTTTAAATGAGTTGTAAGAATGAAATTAAACTACTTTGGAACGATATACTTGATGCATGTCAAATGAGGGTTATGCATGTTTGATTCTTGATTGTGATAAGTGTTAAGGCCGAATAGGCCATAGGAATTAAAGGTCAAAATATGATTTTTGGCAATTGATAGAATGATTGAGTGTTTATAAGTGAAAATCTTTGATTTTGCTTGCTGGATTATTGTTTTAGTTCGAATTAAAGATAAAAGAAAAAGGGAAAATGAGTTGATTTTAACAGCTATAAGTGATAGCTATGGTCGTAAGTAATTAGCTATGAATAAAATTGTGTGTTCGTATAAGTTATAAATGTTTGATTTGGAGAATAATCAAGATTTAGCGAGTATAAGTTGGTGATCGAGTATATATAGAGATATAAAGGCTATGAGAAAAGAATGTGTTATGTGCTATGTGCATGTGTGTATATAAGCTATACTCGTATAGTTCGAGTCAGAAGTATAATCAGACTATCGTATTGAATGAACGTTCCGGGAACGAGAGTTGAGAAACTAATTGAGGTTTTGGTTTTGATTGTAGATTCGAAACGTGAGGGCATTCAGGCTAGGAAAGGGAAAGGTATACTAGGTGGCAGTAGTTCAACCTTTGTGAAACAGGAAAGCGAATTCAGGAAAGTAACTATAATTACTTGTGTAAATGGTTATAGCGAGAATGTTGTTCATACCATGTAGAGTATTGAACTATTAAAATAATGAAACCCTGTTATTGATTTGAGATACTGTTAGATATATTTGATAATGTCATGTCTAATATGATTTATGTTTAGTTTTCAGATCTTACTTAAACAGGACAAATCAGTACTTAACTGAAATCAACACTTATACTAAAGTCAGAACTTAAGTTATCAGTACTTAAGGTTCATGAGATATTTATCAGGAGATAATATCAGGACTTAAAGAAACTTTCAGATAAGGAAGGCGGATGATTGAAAGGAAAAAAGATCAAGACAAACATAAGAAGAGATATGCATGAAGAAAGAATTCTATGAAGAATGGAATACTTGGAAGAAAAGATAACTGATTGATATATTTTAGGAAGCATAATTATATTCCATATCAATTAGCGATTATCTTGTAACTGTGTAGTATATAAACACAGGCATAGGGTTTACACTATAAGTGTTATCATTATCGAGAATATTATTCATTGTAACCCTAGCAGCTCTCATGATATTTGTTCATCACTGAGAGAGGACAGTTCCATATTGTAACAAAGTTTATTGCATTGAATAAAGTCTATTTTCTGTTACTTGTGTTATTAGAATTCAATTTGATTGTGCTATACACTGTATTCAACCCCCTTCTACAGTGTTTGTGACCTAACAAGTGGTATTAGAGCCTATCTGTTAACATACAAACAGTTTGAGATCCAAAAATAATCATGTCTGAAGCAGAAACTCCAACCAAGCCCACCAAAACTGAAGAACCACCAAAGACTCAAATCCATAGTCGATATGAGGCGATTAGAGTTCCCATATTGAAGCCATCTGAATATCCCATATGGAAGGTGAGGATGACTATGTTTCTGGAAGCTACTGATCCAGAATATCTTGACAGAATCCATGAAGGACCTCACAAGCCAACAAAACTCGCTGTTGTAGTTGCAGGTGAAACAGCAAAATCTGTACCAAAGGAGAAGAGTGATTACACTGCTGAAGATATCGCATCAATTTCTAAGGATGCTAAGGTACGACACTTGCTACATAGTGCCATTGATAATGTAATGTCAAACAGGGTAATTAACTGCAAGACTGCAAAGGAGATATGGGATGCCTTGGAGACAAGGTTCCAGGGAACTGATTCGATTAAGAAGAACAGGAAGACAATACTCACTCAAGAGTATGAACACTTTGACTCAAAGCCTAATGAGTCATTGACTGATTTATATGACAGATTTGTCAAACTCTTGAATGATTTGTCACTAGTTGATAAGGAGTATGATATTGAAGATTCAAACCTTAAATTCCTGTTAGCTCTTCCTGAAAGTTGGGATTTGAAGGCAGCAATTATAAGAGACAACTATAATCTTGATGAAATGACTCTTGATGAAATCTATGGGATGCTCAAGACTCATGAACTTGAGATGGAACAAAGAAGCAAGAGGAAAGGACGAAAGTCAAGGATAATTGCTCTTAAAGTTGAAGAAGAATTCCCCAAGGCAGCTACCTCAAGGAAAGGTAAGGGAAAAACGCTCATCATAAAGTCTGATACTGAGTCATCAAGTTCTGATAGTGATGATGACTCAGAAACTGAAAGCTTGCCTGAGATGGATGCTGATGAAGAGATGATGAAGCTGTGTGCTCTTATGGTGAAAGGAATCACAAGGATTGCATACAGGAAGTTCAGGAAGGGAAAGAGGTTTTCCAGGAAAGGTGCAAGTTCTGATAAGAAGAATTTCAGAAAATCTGAAGACAAAGGAGGGAAGTCTGACAGAGGAGATTACATAAATGTCAAATGCTACAACTGTGGTGAGAAAGGCCACATATCTCCTGATTGCAAGAAAGTGAAGAGTGACAAAGGCAAGGCTCTTGTCACAAAGAAGAAAATATGGACAAACACTTCAGATTCTGAAAGTGAGGAGAATCATGCCTTGATGGCAAATGCAGATATGGCAAATGCTGATAGCATTCCTGAAGCTGCTGAGTTAAAGGTACCTCAAGCTACTTATGGCTTTCATACTGATGATATTAATGAGTTGAGAAGATATCTTAAAACCATGTTCATTAGTTATAGAGATCAAACTTTAACATGTAAAAGATTAACTTCTGGAAATCTTGCTTGCAAAATGAGGAATGATTATTTAGAAAAAGAGTTAGTCATGTTCCATCAAACTCAGAAAGATAGAGATGACGCTTTCTATGTTAGGGATGAAGTACTTAAAATGAATGAATCTCTAAAAGCTGAGTTAGAAAAGGAAAGAGAGATTATCAGGACTTGGACTAACTCTGGCAAAATAACTCAAAATTTGTTAAGTAGTGAAAACTGGAAAGAGGGCTTAGGTTATGGAGATGATAAGAATGATAAAGGAACTGTAGAAATTAAGCCTATAGTTATTAAACAAAAGCCAAAGTTAAAACCTGTTAAGTTTGTTGCTATAAAGTCTGATACTGAGAAATCAGAAGTTAAAGAGGAATTAACTTCTTACAAACTAAAACAGGAAAAGACAACTGAAGTTAACATAGGCTTAATGACAAAGAAGCAGCTTAAGCATAAGCTGAAAGATGTAAAGAAAATAAACAAGGTAAAGTCTCCTAGGAAAAATAGGAATGAAAAGGAAGGTGTGAATAAAAGCAATGATTATAAGCCTGTTCCTAATGCTCCTAGAAAAACATGTCATAACTGTAGAAGTTCTAACCATCTGGCTTCTTTTTGCAGGAAGAATAAGAACATATACTCCTTACCTTCAAAGTCAGGAGTTAAGAGTCAGTCTGTTAGATATAGGCTACAAAATCCTTGTTTTCATTGTGGTAGTTTATGGCATTCCATTTATACTTGTAAGGAATATCATAGTTTGTACTATGATTATTATCAAATAAAACCTTCTTTAAAGAAAGTTAGCATTGTTCCTTCTAGTGTAAGTTCTGATACAAAGTCTGATAGTATAAATACTGATAAGAAAAATGTTAACATAAACTCTGATGCTAAATCCGCTGCAAATGTTAACAAACTTAATAAGGCCACAGGATCCAAGCAAGTCTGGGTCCTTAAAACTAATCATTAGTGGTCTTTGTGAATGCAGGGCAACAGGAAAAACATCCTAGTTCTGGACAGTGGATGTTCAGAATATATGACTGGAAATAAAGCCCTGCTATCAGACTTTGTGAAGAAGGCTGGCCCAAGTGTTTCTTATGGAGATGGCAATATTGGAAAAACATTGGGATATGGCAATATCAATCTTGGGAATGTCATCATTAAGGAAGTAGCACTGGTCTCAGGACTTAAACACAATCTGCTGAGTGTTAGTCAAATCTGTGACAGAGGTTATCATGTGGATTTCTTTGAAGAATACTGTGAAATTGTAAGCAAATATACAGACAAAGTTGTTCTGAAAGGATACAGGCATGGTAACATTTATGAAGCCAAGCTTTCAACAAGTAATGATGGTTCTGCAATCTGTCTGATGAGTAGAGCATCAATTGAAGAAAGCTGGAACTGGCACAAGAAACTCTCTCATTTAAATTTCAACAATATAAATGAACTAGTCGAGAAAGATCTTGTGAGAGGACTGCCAAAGTCAGTATTTGCTCCTAATGGCCTTTGTGAGTCTCGTCAGAAGACTAAACAAAGAAAATCTTCATTCAAGAGCAAGACTGAATCACCAATTCTTGAGCATTATCACCTACTACATGTTGATCTATTTGGTCCAGTGAATGTCATGTCTATTGAAAAGAAGAAATATGCTATGATCATAGTGGATGAGTTCACCAGATACACATGGGTGTATTTCTTGCACACAAAAAGTGAAATTATATCTATCTTGATTGATCATGTCAAGCAACTAGATAAATTGGTCAAAGATTCTATGAAAATAATAAGTGATAATGGCACTGAGTTCAATAATTTGACAATGGAAGAGTTCTGCAAAGACCATGGAATCAAGCAGGAATTTTCTGCTCCTGGAAGTCCACAACAAAATGGAGTTGTTGAAAGTAAAAATAGAACTCTCATTGAAGCTACACGAACTATGCTTGATGAAGCAAAGCTTCTAACCTATTTTTGGGCTGAAGCTGTGCAGACTGCTTATTTTACTCAGAATGCAACACTCATTAACAAGCAAGGAAAGACACCATATGAGATGGTGAAGAAAATGAAGCCAAATCTGAAGTATTTTAATGTATTTGGATGCAAGTGTTTTGTTCTTAAGACTCATCCTGAACAGCTATCCAAATTTGATTTAAAAGCTGATGAAGGAATTTTTGTTGGATATCCACTTTCCATAAAAGCCTTCAGAGTCTACAATTTAAGAACAAGGGTTGTCATGGAATCTATCAATGTCTCCTTTGATGATAAGAAGATTACTGGACTTGAAGATTTCAATGATCATGATCAGCTGAGATTCGAAAATGAAAACTTAAATTCTGATACTGAAAATCCTGGCAGTTTAAATCCTGATACTGCAAACTCTGATGGATTAAACTCTGATGTTATTGAAACTGTGGTGACTACGTCAAAGGAAGATGCACCAGTGCAGGGGGAGCATACTGAAGATACAACCACATCTCAAGAAGCATCAGAACATACAACTGGCTCTTCAAGTTCTGATAGTTCTGAAAACTTAAATTCTGAAGGATCCAACTCAGAGAGCATAATTTCATGGGGAGCATCAGAAAATGTTGATGAAAATAGCATGGATCATGGGGGAGCATCCAGTTCTAGAGAAAACCTTCCATCTGCAAGGAAGTGGACTAAATCACATACACCTGACTTAATTATTGGAAATCCTGATGCAGGTATTAGAACTAGAACAGCTACTTCAAGTGAATGTCTCTATAATTCTTTTTTTTCTCAGACTGAACCAAAGAAAGTGGAAGAAACTCTTCAAGATGCTGATTGGGTGCAAGCAATGCAGGAAGAGTTAAATGAATTTGAAAGAAACAAAGTCTGGACCCTAGTGCCAAGACCAAAGAACAGGCCTGTTGTTGGTACAAAGTGGGTGTTCAGAAACAAAACTGATAGTGATGGCATAATTATAAGGAATAAAGCAAGGTTGGTTGCAAAAGGATATTCTCAACAGGAGGGAATTGATTATGATGAAACATTTGCACTAGATTGGAAGCCATAAGGATATTTTTAGCTTATGTTGCTCACAAGAAGTTTACTGTCTTTCAAATGGATGTGAAAAGTACTTTTCTCAATGGAGAATTGGAAGAGGAAGTATACTTTGAACAACCTCCAGGCTTTGTAGATTCCAATTATCCTAATCATGTCTACAGGCTTGATAAAGCACTTTATGGCCTTAAGAAAGCTCCAAGAGCATGGTATGAGACTTTAGCTCAGTTTCTTCTGGAAAGTGGATTTAACAGAGGAACTATAGACAAAACACTGTTCTATCTCAACCATGGAAATGACTTACTTTTGGTTCAGATATATGTTGATGATATCATCTTTGGTTCTACAAATGACAGACTTTGCAAGAAGTTTGCCAAACTGATGCAGTCAAGATATCAAATGAGTATGACGGGGGAACTTAGCTATTTTTTGGGCCTTCAAGTCAAGCAGAATGAAGAAGGCACTTTTATTTGTCAAACCAAGTACACCAGAAATTTGCTGAAGAAATTTGGAATGCAAGATTGTTCAAGTGCATCCACTCCCATGGCCACTGCAACAAAACTGGATAAGGATACTGGTAAATCAGTAGATATTACTGATTACAAAGGTATGATTGGCTCTCTACTCTATCTAACTGCTAGTAGACCTAATATCTTGTATGCTACCTGTCTTTGTGCAAGATTTTAAGCAGATCCAAGAGAACCTCACTTAACAGCTGTAAAAAGAATTTTCAAGTATTTTAAGGGAACAGCTGATCTGGGATTGTGGTATCCCAGAGAATCAGACTTTAAACTAATAGGTTACTCAGATGCAGATTTTGCAGGTTGCAAAATTGACAGGAAAAACACAAGTGGAAGCTACCAATTTCTTGGAGGCAGATTGGTTTCTTGGTTTAGCAAGAAACAAAAGTCAATTTCCACATCAACTGCAGAAGCAGACTACATTACTGCAGGAAGCTGTTATGCACAGATTCTTTGGATGAAGAATCACTTATTGGATTATGGGTTAACATATTTTAAAATCCCTATTTACTGTGAAATTCAAAGTGCTATTGCTATGACAGGTAATCCAGTTCAACACTCAATGACAAAGCATATTAGCATTAGGTACCACTTCATAAGGGAACATGTGGATGAAGGTACAGTGGAATTGCACTTTGTTCCAACAGATCAACAACTAGCAGATATCTTCACCAAACCACTGTGTGAAGCTATTTTTACAATATTGGTAAATGAACTTGGAATGGTTTCAGGTTCTTTCTCTAAATCTGCTTAGCTTTTATTCTGATGCATCAGAATTTATGATCAGTATTTACAGATATTACTATCTTTGTGTATTCTGTGCCTAATTGAAAATTACTTAAGTACTGATTGTTGTCTGATGTGAATTTCTAAACTCTGATAGTGATATGAATGTTTCTGTGATTATTCAATCCAATGAAGATAAATATGCAAGACCTAGTAGTCTTTAATATACTAACAAATCCCATGTTAGAAGTAATTATTTATGTGGAAATCTATTGACACAAGCAAATTCTGATATTGAGCTTAGTAAAGTTTACTTTGTCTATCTTCTTACTAAGTCAAAAACTAGAATAATGCTTCTCATCTGTTAAGTTCTGATGTTAGTAAGTCTGATGAATGTACTAAGTGCTGATAAGCCTCACTTATCAAAAGAAAAGGAAAAGAAAAAGCAATAAAAATCAGGTACTTCTTTGAGATCTAGAATAAAAACTGTGGAAGGGAAGACCCAAGTGCATTGCTGGTATTAAGTAATATGCATCAGAAAAGCAAAAATAAATATTTTTCTTGGTGACTTTTCACACTCTATGATTACTGGAGAAATACTCCGATAATAGCATAAATTCTGATAAACAGTCGTGACTCACTTATACTGAGAAGCCACTGTAAAATGGAATTTCAAAAGATGCATAAAATGAGCATAAAACAGTTGATGTGGACCATGCATGAACTCATTCTAAAGTAGACTTCAAAATCATGACAGATTTTGAGCAAAGTTCTTAGTTATGCCTTATTTCTAAGATGTACTGAAGTGAATCAGACTTTAATCCTTATCTGATATTTAGCTTACTTCACACACATACACTCCATATGAATGATGAAAATTACTGTGGTGATAAATGATGTTTTAGATGAACAGTTTATGTGTTAGATTGCATAAATTCTGAGGACAAGTTATGATGGAAGTTCTGATGATTAAGTTCTGAAGAAATAAAATCAGAATTTGTGTGAAGCATTGACATAGGCATTTTACTTTTCGAGTTGAGAAATAATGTTCTGATGACTGTTAAGTTCTGATATAAGTCTAACTTCTGATATTACACTCTGATTCTTTACTTGACTTATTTGTGGAAAAAATCTGAAACAGTCTTCCTAAAAATCAGAATATGTTTGGGTGAAATATTAACAGTCAATACAATAAAGGTTAGTTGTACACGTCTATGCACAATAATTTTTACTTGTTTCTTGTGCGCATTAAACCCTGTTTTACACTTCCAATGGTTGTTTTTATTCTCATCAGTCTAGGGAGACGAGGTAGAATTATTTCTACCTATAGTCTTTCAATTTTCCTTGCGTCTCCTGACATTCCATTGGCTATATAAACCAACACTTTATTCCAGCCAGAACAACTCATTTCATTTTCTCTTAATCTCTATAACTCATTTCTTTTTCTCTCTTCACAACCATGGTTCATTACGACTTAGCTCTGAACTATGATACTTTCACTCTCACAATGAGGTGTACAGAATGGCAGCAGGAATGGCATATCACTGCCATTCCTGATGAGATTTGGGACTCGGTTCCCCAAGAGGTCCTTACAGACCTCTTGTTCTTTTACATGGACTACCATCGCCATCTTGAGCGACTGGAAGAGGAACGGTTGGAAGTTCTCCGCCAGCAGGAGCGTATTATTCGTCTTGCTGTTCTTTTTGTTGAGAGTAGGAAGAAGAAATAATTTCTCCTACCTGTTTCTCTTCACCGTCAGCTTTGTCTGGCTTCTTAGCTTAGGACAAAAGCTGTTGATGTTAGGATTCGTAGCTTAGGACAATCTTGTATTTTTCTGATGTAATTTAACTTTCATGGAATGTATTTGCTCAATATATTAATGAAATTTTATATTTATGCAAGATTTTGTCTCTGAGTCATTTGATATTATGATGCATTTATAAATCCTGATTTACCCATATTCTGATGACCGTTTTAACTCTGATACAAATCAAGTTCTGATTCTGACGTGTAAATATTTGCTACTTGGTTTCTTTATGGTCATTTTATCATTGGTCATATTTTTACAGAATATTGGTCTCGCAGTAAAAATAATTTATTAAGTGGGAACAGTTTTAAATTTAAAATTAAAACTGAACTACCTTAATTAATGGGATTACTTGGTAAGTGGAACAGTTTTTCCTTGAAATACTGCATGTGATAAGTAATGATTACTGTATTCCTCTGCCCATTAATTATCCTTTGCTGCTGCATGTCTGACAGGTGTCCAACAGTTACTTTTTCTACCGTGTATAAGTAAAAGAGAGAGAAGATTGTAAAATCTTTTATTTACTTTCACACTTTATCTCTCTTTCTTTACTTCTATTCTCTCTAATCTCCTGACGTTTTTTTCATACAGACATTTTATCAAACACCTTACAGGCAACCTTATTTCTCAATTTTTCTCATGGCACCTAAGGATTTGATTATAGATGGAGCCAAGTTTGTACCCAACAACTATGCTGTAATCTTAAACCATGCTGAAGCTCCATCTGATTTGCACTTTGTGCAAGATCTTCTAGCACACAGTGAGATTGGGTATGCGTTGACCCAGCCTCAAGTCATTTCCAGCCAACAAGTTCTGACGTTCTGGCGCACTGGGCATTTCGATAATGGTGGTGCTACCGGTACTCCAAGCATTATTTTTGAAGTAAATGATGTTGAGCATGTGGTAACTCCTGGAGCAGTTCGTAAAGCTCTACACTTACCAGAAGGCTGCATTTTCTCAACACCGGAAGAACCTGTTCTACAGCAACTCATGGCCAATTTGGGGTATGAGAAGATTTTGGCCAAGCTTGGACAGTTGAAAAGAGCACATATCAGAAAGGAATGGAGTTTTTTCTTCGACTGCATCACTAAGGCATTCGCCAATAAGTGTTCCAACTTTGATGCCATTACAATTATGAGTCAATACATCGGGTATGCTATTATTCACCAAACTCATTTTGATTTTGCAAGTGCTGTGCTAGGCTTTATAGGGGATAGGATGACAGAGGATAGGAATGTAGTATACTTTTCTAGATTCTGTCAGCTTATATATACTTTTTGTTGTGCTGATGACCCTCAACTAGCCAGTTCTTTATTTCCACCCTTTAAACTTGCAAAACGGGCTTTTAATGATCTGGTAAATGCTGACCTTAAGAAAAAGGTAGTTAGACCCTTACAGATACCTCAGTTTATAAAACAGATCCTGGTAAATGCTGATCCTCAAACCTACAGATCTGTTTATCCTGATGTTCAACCCACCAACACATCCCAGACACCACAACAACCATCATAACATACCACATATACACCTCAGCCTACTCAACCCTCTATCAGAACATATATCAAACCTTCACAGATATCTCAACCTTCATCATCAGCACATACTGTGAGGCCTTCATCTTCAAAGCCCAAGAGGACAAAGACTGTACCTCAGACACCACAGAAGAGAAGGAGGATTGTTCTGAGAGATGAGTCAGACAGTGAGGAACAGGTTCCTGTGTCAGAATCTGTTGTTAAAGAAGCTGAGAAAGTCTCTTCTCAGAAGGATACTGGAATTGGGGGATCTAAGCTTCTCAAAAGGCTTAGAAGGATGTATTCAGATGAAACTCCCAAGGAATCTCCACCTTTAAAGAGATACAAGAAACAGAGAGCACAAAGGTACATGGTTGAGTCAGTTTCAGAGGATGAGGAAGCAGCAGCTAAGGAAGGAGATCAGGAATCTCTGATCTCAAAAGAGTCAGAATGTGCTGAAGCCACTGCATCTACACCTCCATTGTCACCAACTCAGGAAACTGCTCAAGATAAAGTATCAACATCACCTGTGTCTCTTGTAAATGAACTAGTATCTAGTGCAGACCCAGGCACAAGTGCTGAGATTGATATTCACAAATTAATTGTGCCTGAGGTTCTCTACTTAGAAGCTCCACCAGCTCCAATTAATCCATCACCAACACCAATTCCTGATGCTAATGAAACTCTAGAATTGTCTACAACACCTTTTCTGCATCTAGACATTGAAGATCAGACTATAGGTGAGCATCAGAATATGGTTGTTGATCAGAACTTGGAAGCAGATCAGCACTTGGAGGATGATGTTGAAGCCTCAATAGCCTCTCATACTGTTCTTTTATCAGAGGATGTTGAATCTGTAAGTTCTGATGCTGCAAATGCTGATGATACTGGTGATGCTGCTATAAATGTTGATGTTGATGAAGCTGGTCCTTCTGGACATGCACCTCTCCAAGCTCCTTCAAAAGCTGAACTAGTCAAAAAGTTTGTTAGAGGAGATGCACCAGTACCTTGGAGTGAAACTCCTAGAGGACAAGAGTGGACTAAGGAGTGGAACACAGTCACCTTTGTTCCATCTGAAAAAAATCTTGCTGAGCACTTGGCAAAAGCTGATGAGATGCTAATTAATGATGATTTCAAGACACAGCTACGAGTTACTGCATTGAGTACTAGACACCTTCAAGGTCAACACTCAACAACTCATGCCGAGGTGCATAAAATTCAAGAAGCTTTACTCAAGCAAGAAACAACTATGAAACTTGAAAGAAAAGCTTTTTCAAACCTACCTTTGACAGAGTTGCTTATATTGAGAAAATCCAAGAGAGGCAACAATCTCAGATTGATGAAATTTTGAAAAATCAAGCTTCTCAGAATTCTTAACTCGATGAAATCCAATCCTCAGTGGAATTGCTTGTCTCTCTTCTTTTAACTGCTGATGCCAAAAAGGGGGAGAAAGTAATTAAGTCCAAATGCAAAACTGTTAAGACACTGAAGGAGAAGGATGATGAAAAAGATGACCAGGGAAACTCTGGAATGGGTGGAGGTCATGGTCAAGGTAGAGGTCTCTCATCAAGAAGAGCTGGAACTACAAGTCATAGAACAAGTTCTGATACTGGGAGAAGAATAACTTCCAATACTGGTAAAAGGATAATTTCTGATGAACTTTTGGATCTTGATAAAGAAATTTCAAGGCAGTTATTTCTGAAAGAAAATCCAGGAAAGGACTTTGAGAGTCTAATGGAAGAAGAAGCTAGACTTAAGTCAGAAAAAAGTCAATTCTAAATCTGAAGCTTCTGTTGGTAAAAAGAAACTTCCTAAGGCCAAAGGCATTGTGATAAAAGAAAGGACAAATCCTGTGGCAACTAAGGTTAAATCACAATTGCAAATAGATCCAAGGTCCAAGGGCAAAGAAAAAGTTGGTGAACCTATAAAGGTTTATGTGCCTCCTATGGATGAAGAAATTTCTGTTAAAGATGCTGATCTTACTCTGACTTTAAGAAAGATTTCTAAGACAACCTCTGACATGGCTCAAGTTGTTCAGAGTCAAGATATAGTTGGTTCTGATATAACCATGAAGCAAGCAACCTCTGACATAGCTCAAGTTGACTTGATATCAGAAGATAAATCAAAGGAAACCTCTAACATTGCTCATATTAAATCCTCAAGGTTACTCCTACCACGATTCACTAAAGCCAGAGAGACTCAACCTTTGAAGACTGCAACAAGTGGTTTTGAAGCAAGAGTGGTTACTGGAAAGGAAGCAAGAGATAAAACTGGATTGGGTAGTGCTGATGAAAGAAGAGTGCAGAACACAACCAATGATCCAACTTCCTTAAGTGAACCAGGTGTTGGAGCAACTCCTGAAAGATTGAATCAACTAGAATCTGTACAGATGGTCTACCATACCTACTTGAAAGAACACATTCTGTTATATTTCATGACAGATGGTAGGGTTTACCATATAAGGGAAAATGCTATACCACTGAAGTATTTTGAAGAACTAGAACATGTCTTATTCTTACTTCAAGTGAATGACAGAATAACAGAAAGTGATGCAAACTATTTGAAGACTCAAATTCAGAGACAGACTAGACTTTATTCTGTAAAGTCTGACAGCACATATCTTCCAAAGTATAGAGATCACAAGGGTGATATTGTTGAGATGAAGCCTAACTCTGCTAAGATTATAACTACCTTTCTGGGTTATAAGACTGTAGAATTCAATCTTGAGTCTGACAAGGCATATTTGATCAGACTGGATCAGGATATAAGGAAAGCTAGAATTAATGATCTCAGGGATGCTATCTTCCAAACCGGTGAAGATTCTGCAAAACTCAAAGATGCTAAAAGGAGGATGATTGATGAACTCAGATATGCTGAGAGATGTTTGTTAAAGAACTATCTCAGAACAACTCCTGACATCAGAGAGATCAGAAAGTGAAGCCAAGTCAATATCTACAACTGCTCAAATTCTGATATGTATACAGACTGAAGTTGTTATCAGAAGTTAAAGTTGGTAAAGCTTTAAGGACTGTAAGTTGTAGTTATCTAGTCATTTCTCATGCATTTGTACTTAATGTTTTTGACATCATCAAATATCTGTTAAACTTGTATATTATGCTAATTTACAAGTTGGGGGAGATTGTTAGATATATTTGATAATGTCATATCTAATATGATTTATGTTTAGTTTTTAGATCTTATTTAAACAGGACAAATCAGTACTTAACTGAAATCAGCACTTATACTAAAGTCAGAACTTAAGTTATCAGTACTTAAGGTTCATGAGATAATATCAGGACTTAAAGGAAACTTTCATATAGGGAAGGCGGCTGATTGAAAGGAAAGAAGATCAAGACAAAAGTAAGAAGAGATATGCATGAAGAAGGAATTCTATGAAGAATGGAATACTTGGAAGAAAAGATAACTGATTGATATATTTTAGGAAGCAGAATTATATTCCATATCAATTAGCGATTATCTTGTAACCGTGTAGTATATAAACACAGGCATAGGGTTTACACTATAAGTTTTATCATTATCGAGAATATTATTCATTGTAACCCTGGCAGCTCTCGTGATATTTGTTCAACACTGAGAGAGGACAGTTCCATATTGTAACAGAGTTAATTGCATTGAATAAAGTCTATTTTCTGTTACCTGTGTTATTAGAATTCAATTTAATTGTGCTATACACTGTATTCAACCCCCTTGTACAGTGTGTGTGACCTAACAGATACCCTGTCTTTGATCTTGCAAAACTGTTACTGAGAAGTTTATTGATTCAACCCTTTGGTAACCTATCTTTTCTGCTCAACTTATTTGTTATACCTTGAACTGTTATAAACCCTATAATTACCTTTACGAACCACTTGTAATGATTCCATATTCTTTGATCACCATCTCCCCTATTGATCCTTGGAACAGTCTGATTCTTTTAACTTAAGTACCTTGTTATCATTGATTCAAAACCCCTAGAATTTCATCTTGTTTACCCTTGATTCATTTTCTTAACTTTGAATTCTTGAAATTGAATTTAAGAATGAGTTTCGACTTGAAAGAGTCCGAATGATTTCATATATTCTTGGTAATGATAAAATGAATTTAGGAAACCTACTTTTTCCAACTCAAGGTTTTCCAAACGAATTCCTGATGGATTGGATTGGACGTAAGAGGCTAGTGGGACTATTCCAGTCATTGTAAGAGGCTAGCGGGGCTAGTCCAGTTTAAGGCTGAAATTATGCTGTATGGTACTTTAAAGACCCGATGGAGGTTGGTACGGGCTGATCACCCGTATTAAAATGAAATGAAAATATAAAGTGGTACAATCAAGGGTTCTATATTGATTACTTAAAATGAAACTTAAATTTCCTGTTCAGAAATTGATTCTTGAAAATGAAAAATGGTTTATATTGTTGTTTAAAGAGTTGGTTGTGATATTGTGAAGCTTAAAGCTCGTGAACCCTGATTTTTTTCTGTTGATCATATAATTGATTCCATATAGTGAGATATTGTTGCTTTCCTTTCTGAAAGATCTGTTTTGATCCTTTAATGATTTGTGATGAATGTCGGCTTTCACCCTACTTCGAGCCCTATTCCTTGGAAGCCCCACATTTTTTTTCCTTCATAACCCTTTCATAACCCAAAAGATGGAAATCTGCCACCTAGAACTGATAAAGTAGAATGCCCTAAGTTTGGTAAAGTAAATTATGGATATTATATTGTAAAACTGCTTTATAGTTACTTGTTGAGTTTTATACTCATATGTTTTGTTTTAATCTAACCATGGCAGTTAAGCAAGAAGATGGCCAGGCTTAGGCACACTGCTCGTAAGAGCGTACCTGGTGGTCCCTACCGTATTGAGGGATTCCGGTTGCCAGAGCAGCTAGTGGTGTTTTTGGGTGAGAAAGCGCTTAGCCAGAAAGTTGTAAAGATACAATGGGTTATCTGTCGGTTCCAAGCCGGGATCGACTATGTATATTTAAAATTATTTTGGGGTTGTAAGTTATATTTTATGATTGGTAGTTGTAATCTTGTCTCATACTTTATCCTATTTGATCTTGTGAGTAGTTATCGGGGTTTATGCTTATTTAAATATTAGATTAAGGGTGTGTGGGTCCTCATTTCCTAAACCCGAGATTGAGGGCGTCACAAGTTGGTATCAGAGCTACAGGATCTAGTTCTTGAGACAAGTTAGGAATAAAAAGGGGTATTTTGAGTATATTTATATCGCGAGAGAGTTCGACTCATATAGAGTTGAGTTAGACTATTAGGTATAGTCTAAGGAAAGTGTATATTAGTTAAAGTGGAAATTAGAGTTAGGGTGTGAGGTAGATGGAAGCTTTATTTAACCCTAACATTATTTCTTGGTTGCTGTTTTGTGTTGTCTCTCAGGATCCCAGTAGTGGTAGTGACTCAGATTCAGAGATTAGTTTGACCGGTACCCCAGTGGGCCCCATTCCACCCTCTCCAGAGGAGCCTGTGTATGTTAGTTCAGACCCAGAGGAGGACCCTTCTGAGAGTAGTGAGATCCCTATGCAGATTTCACCCTTGAGGCCAGATTCAGAGACCCCTGCCCCTGAGCCAGAGTCTGAGATGCCTAAGACCGTACCTGTTAGTATTGGTAGCAAGTTAGCCCAGGACCGAGATTTGCTTACTCCCGTATTCCTGAGTTGGGAGCTTTGGTGGATAGGTTGATTCGAGACTATAGGCAGAGGACCTCAGTAGTGATGGAGGAGTGGAGAGCTAGGATCCAGTTGGTAGAGCAGGTTGCCCGAAGGAGATTGGATGAGGGACCATCCACTAGTGATGCTAATGCTGAGGTACAGAGGCTGCATAAGATCATTCGCTGGATGTTGGTTGTGTTGAGAGAGATTCTGGATAATTAGACGGGACTATTGGTTGAGCCCGTAGTTGTTGCTTTTCAGTGCCAGTAGGCTTTGGGATACTTGGTCAGATGCCGGGATCCCTTTTTCATTTGTTTTGTTGTATTTCAGATCATTGTAGCAGTAGTTGTTAGAAGTTAGGGGTAGATAGGGGATATTTTCCAGTTTTTCCTCTATTTAACCCTGCTATATTATTGTACCTTATTTTAGAACTTGTGATAGCCAGACTTTTCTTTATGTACCCTTTGTTTAAATAAATCCATTATCTTATTTGCCATTGTGCACCCTAAATATCTCATAAACTGTTCTAAATAACATGTTTCCGTACAACCATGTTTAAAACTCGTAATACCCTATTCTGTGCCATGATAAAACAACACTAATATGAGAATTATCTAGTAATAGGATTGCATGTGCAAAATTGGGTAAAGCTTAAAACCCGCAAAAAGATTTCATAATAAAATGTTGTTATATCTATGCCATGCTATCGTATTGCTAAATAATTGCTCAATCAGGTTTGTAAGAAATGGTCAACTCACCAGATCACCAAGAAGAAGAAATACCAACCCAAGACCCAGAAGTGAACCCAGAAACCACCATGATGAGCAGACTTGCTCAGCTTTTGCAACAACCTGTGGCCCCTAAAGTTGGAAATTATAAACACTTTCAATATGTTCATCCCCCAGAATTCTTAGGTTTTCCAGACCCGATTAAAGCACAGTCGTGGTTAAGAGAAATGGAAAAAGCTTTTGAGTTAGCAGAAGTTAAGGACGACAAGAAAGCTCAGTATGCGAGTTATTACCTTGAAGATGAAGCGAGTTTCTGGTGGGAGTCTTCGAAAGCGTTGTTGGAAGGAAAGGACTTAACATGGGAGAAGTTCACTGAGATGTTTCTGGAAATATATTTGCCGAGCTATATGCAAGATCAGCGGGAGATGAAATTTCTGGATCTTAGGCAAGAGGATATGTCGGTAGCAGAGTATGGAGTGAAATTCTCAGAACTGTCCAGATTCGTACCTGAGTATGTGAATACAGAGACAAAGAAGGCTAAAAGGTTCCAACAGGGACTTAAGCCATGGATTAGGAGTCAAGTAGCGTTGTTGGAAATCAAGAATTATGCTTCCTTGGTACAAAAGGCAATGATAGTGGAAGGTGAGCGTGAAGCAGCAAGGAGAGAAAATGAAGGAAGAAAAAGGAAGTTTGAAAGCTCAGAGCAAGAGCAAGGAAGTTCAAAGTTTAGAGGAAAGTTTGGCAAGAATGGTGGAGGTCAGAACCAAAAGTTTCAGAAGTTTAAACCCGGTAACGGAGCTCAGAAGAACCGTTTCCAGAAAGAAGGACAACCGGGGAAGGATAACAGACCTCAGATTCAGGAGTGCAAGAATTGTGGGAAGAGACACCCGGGAAGGTGTAATAAGTTGGATGTGACATGTTTCAAGTGCAACCAGAAAGGGCATTATTCTTCAGAGTGTCCAAGTGGAGCAAGGAAGCCTGACTTGGTTCAAGTGTGGTAAGGTAGGCCATATGGCCAGGAATTGCAAGGAGCCTGTTCAGAAGGCCAATGTTCTTAGGATTGTTGGACCTCCGTCTCTCCCAGCACCATCAGCTCAACCCAGAGCTAGGACCTTTAATATGACAATGAAAGATGCGGTGCAAGATGTGGACGTGGTAGCAGGTATGCTTGTTATTAACTCAGTGAAAGTAAAAGTATTGATGGATTCTGGAGCAACTAGATCTTTTATCTCTGAAAGTATTCTTGATAAGTTAAATTGTGTAGCGTACCCTCTGGAACCTAATTTGATTATAGAGGTAGCAAATCAAGAGAAAGTTATTGTTAATAAGATTTGTCTCGATTGTGATGTGACTATAGAAGGTCGGCACTTTTCTACTGACTTAATTCCCTTTAAGTTAGGAGAATTTGAGGTTATACTAGAAATGGATTGGTTTTCAAACCATGAGGCGCAAATAGAATGTAAAAGTAAGAAGGTGAAGTTAAGGACCAAGGATGGTGAGGAAGTGATATTCAAAGGAAAGAGGCAAGAGAAGAAATTCCTAACGGCTATCGAGACGAGGAGATTAATACGTCAAGGATGCGAAGTTTATTTAGCTCATGTTATGGATGTAGAGAAAGAATCTATAAGGATCGAGGATATTCCAATAGTAAGAGATTTTCCGGATGTGTTTCCTGATGAACTGCCTGGACTACCTCCAGATAGAGAGATCGAGTTTACGATTGATTTAGCTCCTGGAACGGAACCAGTATCGAAAGCTCCCTATCATACAGCGCCAGTCGAGATGAAGGAATTAGCAGCTCAATTGCAAGAATTGTTGAATAAAGGAGTAATTCGACCGAGTGTATCCCCGTGGGGCGCACCGGTGTTGTTTGTAAAGAAAAATGATGGAAGTATGAGGTTGTGCATTGATTATCGCAAATTAAATAAGTTGACGATTAAGAATAAGTACCCTCTACCGTGAATTGATGACTTGTTTGATCAGTTAAAAGGAGCTTCATGTTTCTCCAAGATCGATTTAAGATCCGGGTGTCATCAGTTAAAGATTAAAGCGGAAGATATACCCAAGACAGCGTTTCGAACAAGATATGGACACTACGAGTTCTTGGTAATGGCATTTGGTTTGACAAATGCGCCAGCCTCATTTATGGATCTTATGAACAGAGTGTTCAAGAAATATTTGGGATAAGTTCGTTATTGTGTTTATTGATGATATACTGATTTACTACAAGACAGAAGAAGATCATGAGGAACATTTGAGGATTTTCTTGGAAATTCTGAGAAAAGAAAGGCTGTACGCTAAGTTTTCAAAGTGTGAATTTTGGCTAAAGGAAGTGCAATTTCTTGGTCATGTATTTAATAAAGAAGGGATCAAAGTGGACCCAGCCAAGATAGAAGCTGTAATGAATTGGGAAAAGCCCAAGACTCCTACAGAAGTCAGAAGTTTTCTGGGATTAGCTGGATTCTACAGGAGGTTTGTGCAAGATTTCTCTAAGATTGCTGTCCCATTAACAAAGTTGACAAGAAAGAACGAGAAGTTTATATGGACGGAAAAGTGTGAGGAAAGCTTTCAAGAGTTTAAGAAGAGACTGGTAACCGCCCCAGTATTGGTGTTACTAGATGAAAAAGGAGAATTTGTGATATTCAGTGATGCTTCATATAAAGGACTTGGATGTGTGTTAATGCAACACGGGAAGGTAATAGCATATGCATCAAGGCAACTCAAGCCGCACGAGTAAAAGTATCCAACGCATGATTTGGAATTGGCCGCAATTGTGTTTGCCCATAAGATTTGGAGGCATTATTTATACGGGAAAAAGTGCGAGATTTATAGAGATCATAAGAGTTTAAATTATATCTTCACTCAAAAGGAATTGAATATGAGACAAAGAAGGTGGTTAGAATTGATCAAAGATTATGATTGTGCGATAAACTATCATCCTGGAAAGGCAAATGTGGTAGCAGATGCTCTAAGTCACAAGGAGAGGTTGAATATGTTAACGTCATCGGAAGAATTGATCAAGGATTTTAAAAAGATGGAAATAGAAGTGCAGACTCCAGAATTTGGAGGTGAAGCTATATATGCGATGTCATTTCAACCCGAAATTTTGGAAAAGATTCGATGCTGTCAAGAGCAAGTGATGAATCGCGAAAAGGATAAGTTGACAGGAGAAGAAATTAAAGCTCAAAAGGATGGAAAAGGAATATACCGTGTTAACTCACATATTTGGATACCTAATGTTGTGGAACTAAAGCACGAGATTTTGCAAGAAGCGCATAGCTCGAGATTTTCAATTCACCCTGGAAGTACGAAAATGTACCAGGATCTAAAAAAAAGTTATTGGTGGCCAAACATGAAGAAGGAAATTAGGGAATGGATAAGTAAGTGTTATACGTGTCAAAGAGTAAAAGCGGAACATCAGAGGCCAAGCGGATTGCTTCAGCCACTGGATATACCAGAATGGAAATGGGAACATATTGCGATGGATTTCGTGGTAGGATTACCTAAAACCAAGTCCAATCATGATGCAATTTGAGTGGTAATTGATCGGTTGACCAAGTCAGCATATTTCTTGCCGATAAATGAAAGATTTTCATTGGAAAATTTGGTCAAATTGTATTTGGATGAGATTGTGATGCATCACGGAGTCCCTGTATCTATCGTGTCTGATAGAGATCCAAGGTTTAACTCGAGATTTTGGAGACAATTCCATGATCACTTGGGAACTAAGTTGAAAATGAGTACGGCGTACCATCCGCAGATGGATGGACAAGGTGAAAGGACAATTCAGATCATTGAAGATATGTTGCAAACCTGCGTAATAGATTTCAAAGGAAATTGGGACGATCATTTGCCGTTAATTGAATTTTCCTACAACAACAGTTATCACGCGAGTATTGGCATGCCGCCTTATGAAGCGTTGTATGGAAGAAAATGTAGGTCCCCTACATATTGGGACGAGGTTGGTGAGCAAAAATTAATTGGCCCAGAGCTGGTTCAATAAATAAAGGAAAAGGTAGAAATGATTCGAAAAATATTAGTTGCAGCCCAAGATCGACAAACGAAGTACGCAAATCAGGAACGAAAAGATGTGCAATTTGAACCTGGAGATAAAGTCTTGCTAAAGATATCTCCTTGGAAATGTTTATCTCGATTCAGAAAGAAAGGAAAGTTGAGTCATAGGTATATTGGACCATTTGATGTACTGCGACGAGTTGGGAATGTGGCATATGAATTGGCGCAACCTCCGCAAATGCAACATCTACACAATGTATTCCATGTATCTCTTCTGAAGAAGTATAATGCTGATGTGAGCCATGTGATCGAGTTGGAACCAGTGGAAATCCAACCAGATTTGTCTTATGTGGAACAGCCAGTTCGAATTTTGGACCGAAAGGAGAGGACACTTAGAAATAAAGTTGTATCTCTAGTTAGAGTATTGTGGAGAAATCCACTAGTTGAAGAATCGACTGGGAATTAGAAAGCGAAATGAAAGAAAAGTATCCCCATCTATTTGCTTAGACTAGATTCTGGGGACAAAATCCTTTTAAGGAGGGTAGATTGTGACGACTGAGAATTTTTCGGCGTAATTAAGTCAATAAAGTATGTTCTATGTGAAGTGATTATAATTATGTGATTAAGTGTTGGTTAATTGTCATTACTGTGTATTAGAATCTAGGAGTGTAAGTAAAAGCGTTCCAATTTAAAGAGTCAGCTTAGGAGTTAAGTTGTGTTGTCGGGCCGTCGGGTAGAACGGAACCCGTCCTAATAAGGATTTAAAAGTATATGAAATGTGAAATATGTATGATTGTGAGAAATGGATGTTTAAATGAAGTATTTCGTCCTAGTGACGTGTCAGTCGATAATGATAACGAGAAGCGTAATTGAAACGCTGAGCGTCGGGCCGTCAGGCAGAACGTGACCCCGAACGCGTAAAAAGGGATAATATTAAAGAAGGATAATTTCTATGATCGGACATGAGTTGTGATATATTCGTATATGTGCTTGCTTGTCTGTATGCATGATTACGTGATCTGTTGACATTTTTATGAATTTAAGGGAATTGTTTGATTTAAATAAAGGTTTATTTAACCTTTGCGCATTTTTATAAAATCATCTGAGTAAGATAACTGCATGAGATTTGTTCTGTTACCTTCATAATAATTCTGTAGAATTTCTAAAAATGATGGTCGGATATATTTGGTGATCGTTGCATTTTAAATTGATTTTTATGTGATAAAGTGTTATTATTAGCACAAACTTGTAAAAATCATATAAAATCAACCGTACGCTCAAAATCTTATTATGAGTAATGGTTGGAAAGCTAATTTCGAGACTCACGTTTTAAAATTATCATTCGTATCAAATTCATCTTTTCCGAGAGAGATATTTGCAGATTAAATTCGTTTTGATTTAAGAATAAAAAGTGAATTAGAAATGAGATACCTAATTACCATACTACCCCTCCCTTGGTAGTATATAATCACACCCACCTCCTCTTTTCTTTCTTTTTCACCCGAGCTTCTCTCTTCTCTCTCTTTTTCTCTCATTTCTTCACCCCTCTCGGGATTTCTCTCTCTCTCACTCTCGGTACACTCTCTCTTCAATCTCTCACTTGTTCTTCACTTTTTTCGGTTATAGAACCATGATTGTGTGAGATTTTGTGTTATCTACCTATATACATACATGCATGCACTACTAGAAAAACGTCAATAGACATCGGCTAAAAACCGATGTCTATGAATGCAAAAATCCGATGTCTTCGTGGGTGATGTTAAAGACCCCCCATTTAACATCGGTTTTAAACTGATGTTAAATACAGCATATAACATTAGTTCTTTATTTAAAACCGATTTCTATATCTTGACATTAAATTTATCATGCATATCTAATCTTCATATATCATCATAATATGGTATTTTTATCAATTTAAATATATGTGAGCTAAGCAAAATCTTTCAATTTAACCAATAAACTGATGTTACTAGTACCAGTAAAAACAGTTTTCATCAAAAACCGATGTTAACAATACCTTTGACATCGGTTCTTAATTGGTAACTGATGTCTATTTGTTACAAACTGATGTCTATAATACTTAATAACATCAGTTTTTTGTTTTAAGATTTTTTTTGCTGTATTGTTTAACATCGGTTTTTACTGATGTCAATGGTCCACTAGAACTGATGTATTAAGCTTTAACAAATATCATTTTCCATTGTAATGATGTTTGTACCTATTTTATTAATGCACATTTTAAAAATATAGATTCCAAAAACCAATGAACTACCAAAACCAATTGCTGCATAATACCAGTTATTTATAAATCTAACAACCAATATTCAAACATCAGGTACAAGAGATTCATCTAATCCAAATATCAAGTACTACACATATCCATCCATATATTCTACTACTGTCTATACAAAGATTTGGACTTGGTACCGACAATAGCATGTAAAATATCATTTGAGGAACGACCTTGTTCTTCTGCATCTTCCCACTCCTTAGTAAAGCTCCTGTAGCCTCTGGTCCCGTATGATGACAATAAGTTTTTGATAGACCTGAGAGGATTAATTTTGTTGTAGAATACTTCAAGCTATTAAAATAGCTGTAACAAATAACTATCCTAAAACAACAAAAATAAAGAAAAACACCAAAAAAGCATGACATTCACCTTCCACTTTACTGTCTCAAGACTAGTTGCTAGTTGACGCCTATAATTGTTTACCGACGCTAATAGCCTATGGTCAGGATTATGGGTTTCTTGAGCAAGACTTTGCTCGAGCAATAAAACTCAAAACACTGATTCCATCCTATAACAAAAATCAACCATTTTAAGTCATAGCATAAGCAACAACTTAAACATCTTCTCTTATAATGTATAAGATAACACTTATACTCAATATACAGAGCAAATAAATCAAAAACAAGTTTTTAATTACCATTTCAAGGACTTCTATTCTGTTGTATGCCCTGTCAGAGATCATAATAAGATCTTCAACAACCGGGACTGCCACTTCTTCATACTTGCAGGCGAGAAGAAGTGATGTAATCCCAATCAGTTGGAGCTTTTTCCGAACCAGGTTGAATGGCCAAAAACCTGTCAATCAAATTCACTGTAAGATACAGGGTCTCCTGCATCAGCACAAATTTATAGTGGACCTGCTCATTCCATAATAAAGTTAATAATGTTTGCAGTATAGTACTTCCAATTGTAAAAGACAATAATGTTTAATATAAACCTCAATAATCCAGTCAACTAATATCCCTCGCATTCTCTCGTTAATATCAAATTGCATGGACATGTAGTCCACTGAAACACATCTAGAACCCTACATCAAAATAAGGAATCAGCCCGAGTGGGAAGAAATGGACGGTAGAGATCATTTTCTAGTAGCAGGAAGGACCACTTGAGATTTTTGCAGAAAGGGTAATAAGGATTGGGACGTGGGAAACAAGCTTAGAAATAGTTATTATGAGAGATAAAGATGCGTTTTATAGTTATTCGGTGCTTTTAGAAACTGAGAAATGTGTCCAAAATCTGTGTTTTCTTACATATATTGATAAATATACAACATCACATAAAATATCTTACATCTGTAAAGTTTCCTATTATTCGGTGGTTTCAAGGACTGAGAGAGTGTGTACAAAATCTGTGTCCAACATTCTTCAGCATCCTGTAGATTATCAATATTATAAGAAACCACAGGCGCAAGCCAAATAGGCGAATACATTTAGTTATAAATCTAAGATATTTGGCTGCACGGAGAAGAACTAATAGACCTGTTGCATGAAGGCGCCACTGTTTAGCTGTCCAAATTGAGGATACTTTTTGGGCAAAACCTACAAGTGTAGATAAGTTATATAGAATCCAAGTTTGGTACCAGTACACAGAAGCTGTCGCAAAAATATCTAAACAAGTAACTCAAACTATAGAAGAGCTCAACTTGGCAAAAGTATTGTAAGTCTGTAACTTTTTTGTTGCGAAATATGTCTGTAACCTTTACTTGCAAATAGCACTTATTTTGTTTACAGCCTCCAGGGGATTCGTTTACAAGGCAATCAATATTTGATTCAATATTGGCAGGATGCATTCCAGTTTTTATCATTCCAGGTTCAGCTTACGTTCAATATTTATGGCATTTACCACCGGAATTCGCAAAGTATTCAACTAGATGCAGACTAAATATTACCAGTAAATCATTTTTGTACATCAACCCAACATAAATTCTTATTAATCTATAGGCATCAACTAAACATAAGTTTCCAGTAGTATCACAAAAGATGTGTGTGTGCGTCAAGACGAGACGAGAGCGGTGAGGGTTCCTCTACCAAATCGCAGACTGATGGTTGTAAAATGAAAACTTTATAGAGATATAGATATTATTTCAGCTTCGCAAAGGCAAACATGTGTCAAAAATCTGCAAAAAAAACTCACCATGTGATATCCTCCAATGGAGCAAGCCCGAGGTAGTACCTATTCGACACTTTGTCAGGAGTTGATGTAAAACTGCAAAAGATATACTCAAAACTGAGATTCTTTCTATTAAAAATGAAGATTAATTCGAGAAAGCCACTGATTTCAACTTGGAACCAAGATTGTCTAATTTTGGATTAGAAAAGATTTTTGAAAATGGTCTGGAGGATGAGATTACTCTTGGGAAAACACCGGTATCTAAACCCTCCAGGTGCCTGAACCCAAGAATTCTAACACGAACATGATTTCCTTCCTTAAAAAATTTTCTCTAATTTGCGAATTTCTTTGTCAGATGCATCAGACACCTGCAACTTTATTGTATCAGTGTCTCCTCTGCAATAATCAACTATATTTGCGAACAATCAAACTAAAACATCTAAGATAAACTTACACTGACATACACTGGAGTTGGGACTGGTGAGAAGGGAACTTCCAAAAGAAGGCCTGATCCTCTATCAATCCTGATTACCTTTAAATTATCAAAGATATCTCCTGCATTAAGAAACTACTCGACAAGTGTTAGCAACATGTTAAAAGAGAAAAAACATATTATGAATGTAGCAATCAATAGTGGTAAAATATGACATACGAAAGATGTAATTGCATAGTCATTCAGCAAGCCTAATTGATATTTAAACATTTGTATTTAATGAACCAGTGAAATTGTTTTCTCATTTAGAATATATAATCCATGGTAATAAGGTTAGGTACCCGAAGGATTTAGACATAACTTGTAGCCTACAACTACCATGTACAAAAAAATTATCTTTGTTTATTTGTCAAAAAAAATAATCCTTGTTTCAAATTCATGTTTAAAAAGAGGTTATCATGGTCAAAAAATAATCCTTGAAAACTTACATCAAATAGTAATTATATTTGATATTCTTTAAAGTCCATCTTTGTCTAATTACTTACACGCTACATGTGTTCTAAGGCTGTAATTATAAAAAGAATTAATACTTCTGTTGTAGCTCTATAGCTTATTCAAAATTTTATATGATACGTAATTAGCACTATAGCAGAAGCTTAGCACGACATGCAAATAAGCTTCTTGACACTAGCAAGATAAAAATTCTCCCGCAAATTAAACCAAGCATGAGTGTGATGTATTACTTTTAATTACTTTGCATTGATTAGCTTTCCCGAGTCTAATATATAACAATCTTCAGCATTGCTAAATAGCGTATGAATATTCAATTTTCAAGAAAACATAAAAATCACGAGCGTACGACACTACATATGAATAGATATCAAACCCCAGTTTTATAACAGTGTAGGCAATTAGAAACATTAACACTCAACTCTAACAGAAATATGGAAATATTCTTATACATAAGAATAAAAAAAATTACCTCAATCTTCTCGAGGAGACGATGAATAGTGGAATCAGCCAAGTTATGAAACTCATCCTCCTGCAACAAAGAACTGTGTGCCCATTAATTTAGCAAATTCATTCAACTAAAAGAAATATAATAAAACCCATATAATTTTTGAATAATAATAATCCATTAAAATATATAAAACATAGACATGCCTGTAATCTACTGCAAGTGGACCTGTGGAAACATCTGAATCGATACCAAATCACTTGCAGCTCTTCCGCCACTTATCATCTACAAAATCACCATTCTTCTCCAAGTTTAACATGCTCAATGTAATATGCACAATAAGAAAAATCACTCAACTAATTAAAAATTTAAAATATTAGGGTTTCAAATTGAAACCCCCAATTCTGAAATTAGGGTTTAAAGCTTACCCAATTCAAGCTTTAACCTCCAACTTAGCTTCAAACTCAGACTTGAACTCCAACCATAAACTCCGACTTGAACTTGAACTCCAACCTTAAACTTAACTCCGACTTGAACTCCAACCTTAAACTTCGATTTATGCTATTGCAATAAAACCCCCAATTCTAAGAGAGCAATCAGGGAGATCTACGAGAAAATAAGAGCACTGAGAGGGAAATGAGAGAAATAGTGGGTGCTTAGAAAATGTGTTCTTGGTGGATGTTCTTGGTGGGTGTTCTCGACGTAAGTGAGGGTGAGAGATGATTTTTGATTTTTTATATTTGATGTTTTTTGTTTTATGTTTTAGATGTTTTTTGTTTTATTTTTAATTAAAAAGAGGGGGGAGATATGTGTGAAAAGAGGGGGGGAATTTTGTTAAGGTAAAAAACAGGGGGGAAACATGGAGGGAATAAATTATTTGGCTAAGGGGGGAAAACGGGGAAGCCGCGCTAATTGATTTTTTTAAACAGACATATAACATCAGTTGGGCTAAAACACTGATGTTTATAAAACCAAAAGACATTGGTTGTTTAAAACCGATGTATAAAACACCTTTTACATCGGCTCCAAAAGCAACCGATGTCTAAGAGGCGATGTCTATTCTACTTTTTCTAGTAGTGATGTCACTATCTTCAAGTTTTTGAGAAAATCCAAAGTTGGATTTGGTGGTTTTAAATTCGTTTTCATGAAAACAAAAGGGTTTGTGTTTTTAAATAATTTAGAGTGAAGATATGTGTTGGCATGTGTGTATTACTTGAGAAAAATTGGTGGTTGATGGTTGGAAACCCCCGAATGGGGGCACCACCGAGATGCCACCGCCACCGGTGATGAACTCCGGTGAACCGGTGGTGAGCAATGATGTTAAGAAAAACTGAGCTCTAGTATCTTTAAATCAAATATTTGTGTTTGCATGTGGTATTTTGATAAAAGGCCGAATGGTTTTGTAGTTTACAAGTTACTAAGTTGATTTTTTGTTGGAAATGGATGTTAATCAAGCTTAGTGATTAAAAGATTAGTGTGATTAAGATGCAAAAGTTTGAAATTGAGTTTGTAGGTGAGAATTCTTAGAAGAGGCCGATTGGTTCTTGTTTTTCTTGGAAAATCATGTTGATTTTGTTGATGTGAATGACTTATTGATAATTGTTTTTATAATTGTTAGTGTAATGAGAATAAGTTATGGTTAAAAGTCCAAATTGATGCATGCATGTGGTGATTCTTGGAAATTTCGAATGCGTCTACTTGATTAAGTTGAATTAAGTGTTAAAAAGAGTGATTATAACACCCCCAAATCCGGGGTCGGGGATCCGGGTTGTCACAAGTTCCATTTCCCTTAATAACACCCAATCTTAATAAACAATCAACTACTCTGTACTGTGACCCCACAATAAACACACACACCACAAGTTATAGTCTCAGAGATGAATATCCAAAAATAACACGAGTCATTTTATTCCAAAATTATATGCCATTACACCTTAAAAGGGTTTCTGAATAAATTTACATGTTCTTGCCATTATTACAATTGATAAAGATACATAAGTCTGGTAAATCGAAAGTTGAAAGCCTAGCCTATTGGTAGTTCCTACCTCAGCTACAGCGACATCAACGCCTATAAGAAACTGCGGAACGTTTCCTATCCGCTCGCGAATTGGGAGCTTGGTCCTGTTCATCTTGTCTATCTGATGTTGTGTGATGAAAGAAGAAAGCAAGGGTGAGCAACAAGCCCACCAAAATAATATGTATAATGATTAACAATATATGAGCATTCTCATAGTACTCATGAAAGTCTTGGTCAAAAGAAATGAACCAAGCTGATATCTTAACGCGACCAAGTCGCAAAATATTCAGTATATATATACATATATACTTTTCACAATCTTTGAAATCCTCTGACATGTATAACATCCACAGAGTTCCAGTGTATAACTGTATAAAAATATCGTTGCAAGGTGATCTCATATATCTAACCTTGTCTCAACGTTTTTCTGAAAATCTACGATATGCACAAGATAATCATTAACTAGATATAAGTTTAAAAGATGAAGTTACAAGATACTCCAATATACTTATATCTTTTCCGAATACTACTTGAACTACCACCGTTCAATGTATAAATAGTTCATCCCATAGATTAAGCTACAAGACAAAGCTTGTATTGAATCAATCTTTAAAATATCATCAAAATAAAATGAAGTTACGAGATACTTCATTTGATGCAAAATCATTTTGAAAACTTGACCCTGTCAACACTCAACAATCGCCCAACCGTAGCCTTTCTATCGAAGTGCTCTGGGTAGTGTTGCAGAAATATCCAATTGGATGATGAACTCATTACGGGAGTTTTGTCGCGCCAGGAAGACCACTTACGATGATCAGTCGCAGTAGTACAACCCCGCCATTTTCTACATGTAGAGGAGAACCTGTCGGATTTACTTGTCAACCGAACACTGGACTCCTAAGAAATGGATCGTCTTAGCGGAACTTCCGGACCATTTGGGCCAATATAATAAGGCTGGGCCGGCGCCACTCGACCACTTACGCCACTCCTAGTTCAGATAAAATCCATGACTCTGAAACGTAAAGTTCATTCCCCTTTTCCCCAAGTAGAAACTTGTTGATACGACTCCACCAAGAAGACGTATCTAGTTGGAAAGGAGAACTCACCGATATTTCCCAGGCGATGCCTGTTAATGGATTAACTTGTCCCAAGAATTTTACTTCCCGAGTGTTGGGTAAGTAATCAAAAATTCTTTTATCAAAATAGCAACCTTGTTATGAATATACAATACACCACAGAGCCGGATCCCTCAGGTTTTGAGCGAGTATCTAAATCCCCTTCGAAAGGAGGATCTTAAATGTAAAAATGAGTTTTGGGATCCGCCCTAACCTTTAAAAATCATTTTGAAGACTCGAAAATACTTTAAAGAGTGTTTGGAGTAATGCTGATTTAATGAAATAAATCAGTCCCAATTTATTAAAAAATGTCCGAATATTATTATTTAAATAATATTCTCATAAAGAATAATCTTTATAAAAATAATTGAAGTAGAAGTTTTAAAACTTATACTTGCAATGTATATTAAATAACCAAAGATATACTTATACGAAAGTACTATCTTTATTTGAATAATCAAAAGTGAGTTTGATCATCGACACATTATTCCTTAATAAAATAAAGAATAATAATTAGTAATTAATCGGAGTCATAAGTCCTCGAATGAATATTCAAAATAATATTCATTAATAAAATAAACGGAGTCATAAGCCCTCGAATGAATATTCAAAATAATATTTAATAATAAAATAAACGGGGTCATAAGCCCTCGAATGAATATTCAAAATAATATTCATTAATAAAATAAGGTTATCGAATAAACCTTATTTAATTCATAGTTTTAAAAACTATTCATATATATATATATAAATATATATATATATATTATACTCGGGAGCATCGACTCCCGGTTTTAGAAAAAAAGTTCACCTTTGGGTCCCCTATACTAAGGGTATATGCAAATTACCGCTTATCTCTAGCATAGGTATTATCAACTGAATCAATAGATATATGTATCAAGAATACGAAACAGGCATGCATATATACCATATCACATGCTACAATATATCGCAAGAATTTGCTAAATAACCATCATGCATCTATCACAAGATAATGCATATACATATGTATACATCACAACAACAGTATAACGGGTAGAAAACTTGCCTGAGTGCTCCCGGATAGACTTAAGCTTAGAGTGGGTCCGATAACCTATGAACAACAATATAAGTCGGAATTAAACCCCGGTCGCTTAAGAAAATAGACTTTAACCATTTAGAGTCCTAACGTTCGCTTTCGCGCTTAACGATTTACTTAAGTCGCTCAAGTACCCTCGGCTCCACCATTTTTAATAAATTAACCATTAAGAGTTTTAAGGCGATTCTTTCGCGAGTACCTTACCAACTTCCTAATCCACTTATTATAATTGTTTCATACCCCAATTAGTCATTTAAAGTCCTTAACCAAGGTTTCAAAGTAAGGCGAGGGGTAATGGTTTGGTCGCGAAACGCCGTTACTTAAAACGGTCGTTTCTCCTAAACCGTACATCGGATTCAAACGAACCACATATCAAAACGAAGCTCGTAACATGAACTATCTAAACATGGAAATGGTCAAAACCTAACAGTGAGTTCAAGGGTTCTGATGTTAAGAACAAAAACAGTCTACGGTAAATCGGGCATTACGACGGCTATGTTTACGCGATTACCCAAATTTATACCACTCCAAATCAACCCACAATCAACCCACAATCAACATCACAACCCAACTCCATCCATACTTCACCATAACAGCCCCAACAACTCAATATTATTAACTTATACTACTTCCCAAACATGAACTAAAAGTTTACTTAAGTTCTTTAACTATTTAACAAGATTTCAACATCCAAATTACTACAACTCCAACCCAAACTCTAAATATACTAGGATCAAGCTTCTATTTTACCATAACAATCAAAACCATCCTAATATTCAAAGTAAGGTTAGGGTTTGGAGATGTTATACCTTCCTTGAAGTGATTAGAGTAGCTAGGAAGCCTAAAGAAGCCTTGAGGTAGCTTAGGAATGCTTGGATCATAAAGGAAAAACAAAGAAAACCAAGTTAGAAATCTTGAAAACACTATTCATTATCTTCTTCATTGATTTATTGGAAGAGAATCATGAAGAATTGGAGGCTCAAACTTCTAGGATAGCCATAACTAATCATAAGGGACCTTGGATAATTACCTTGTGATTTAACAATGGTTGGATCTTGATTTTTGAAAATTCTTCTCTTGAAATAAGAAAAAAGCCGAGAGCTTTCTTTGAAGAAAAGGGAAGAGCTTTTGTGTTTTTTGTGATTTGTTTTGATTTGCCCTGGTTGGTTGATTTTTGTTTTGTTTTAATCATTTTTTTAACCATGAAAAATTGTGTGGTTATAAATCAACCACACTTCCTTCCTTTATGTCATGCTTATGTCACCTTGTTATGTCATCCTCCCCCACTTGTCCTCCTCTTATTGGTTTGATGACATCATCCTCACTAACCTCTTTGATTAGCTTCTAATTACTTGGCTAATAACCGCTGATCTGTTATATGGTTCGCTTAACTTTCGTTTTCGTTTATCGTTTGAGGGATCATACCCGGGATCTTATTACTTGGGTTTCCTTAACCTTTCTTAATACATTATATTCCTTTTATGATCCTCTCTTATAATCCTTGAATTTAAATCCTTTTTATCCTGTTACCTTATACTAAATTCTTTCGGTATCTGGTGGATTTTCGGGAAAAATCAAAGTGTTCGGATTTGGATTCTGACGATCTTTACATACACTTTTATCCCATATAAAGTACTAATAAGATCTCAGAATAACAATAGAAGAACCCCTACATAGTGTGGCATGGAAAGTTTTCTTATTCAGCATAATCAGCAAAACACTATTCATAAGGGTTATTAAAAGTTCAAAAATTTTGGGGTTATTACAGTGATCATCCATGATTACGTATGAATTATGAGTTTAAATAAGTTGTAAGAATAAAATTAAACTACTTTGGAATGATATACTTGATGCATGTCAAATGAGGGTATGCATGTTTGATTCTTGATTGTGATAAATGTTTGACTTGGAGAATAGTCAAGATTTAGCGAGTATAAGTTGGTGATCGAGTATATATAGAGATATAAAGGCTATGAGAAAAGAATGTGTTATGTGCTATGTGCATGTGTGTATATAAGCTATACTCGTATAGTTCGAGTAAGAAGTATAATCGGACTATCGTATTGAGTGAACGTTCCGGGAATGAGAGTTGAGAAACTAATTGAGGTTTTGGTTTTGATTGTAGATTCGGAACGTGAGGGCATTCAGGCTAGGAAAGGGAAAGGTATACTAGGTGGCAATAGTTCAACCTTTGTGAAACAGGAAAGCGAATTATGGCAAGTAACTTTAATTACTTGTGTAAATGGTTATAGCGAGAATGTTGTTCATACCATGTAGAGTATTGAACTGTTAAAATAATGAAACCCTTTTATTGATTTGAGATACCCTGTCTTTGATCTTGCAAAACTGTTACTGAGAAGTTTATTGATTCAACCCTTTGGTAACCTATCTTTTCTGCTCAACTTATGTGTTATACCTTGAACTGTTACAAACCCTATAATTACCTTTACGAACCCCTTGTAATGATTCCATATTTTTTGATCACCATCTCCCCTATTGATCCTTGGAACAGTCTGATTCTTTTAACTTAAGTACCTTATTATCATTGATTCAAAACCCCTAGAATTTCATCTTGTTTACCCTTGATTCATTTCCTTAACTTTGAATTCTTGAAATTGAATCTAAGAATGAGTTTCGACTTGAAAGAGTCTGAATGATTTCATATTCTTGGTAATGATAAAATGAATTTAGAAAACCTACTTTTTCCAACTCAAGGTTTTCCAAACGAATTCCTGATGGATTGGATTGGACGTAAGAGGCTAGTGGGACTAGTCCAGTCATTGTAAGAGGCTAGCGGGGCTAGTCCAGTTTAAGGCTAAAATTATACCGTATGGTACCTTAAAGACCGGATGGAGGTCGGTACGGGCTGATCACCCGTATTAAAATGAAATGAAAAGATAAAGTGGTCCAATCAAGGGTTCTATATTGATTACTTAAAATGAAACTGAAATTTCCTGTTCAGAAATTGATTCTTGAAAATGAAAAATGGTTTATATTGTTGTTTAAAGAGTTGGTTGTGATATTGTGAAGCTTAAAGCTCGTGAACCCTGATTTTTATCTGTTGATCATATAATTGATTCCATATAGTGAGATATTGTTGCTTTCCTTTCTGAAAGATTTGTTTTGATCCTTTAATGATTTATGATGAATGTCGGCTTTCACCCTGCTTCGAGCCCTATTCCTTGGAAACCCCACATTTTTTCCTTCATAACCCTTTCATAACCCAAAAGATGGAAATCTGCCACCTAGAACTGATAAAGTAGAATGCCCTGAGTTTGGTAAAGTAAATTGTAGATTTCATATTGTAGAACTGCTTTATAGTTACTTGCTGAGTTTTATACTCGTATGTTTTGTTTTAATCTAACCATGGCAGTTAAGCAAGAAGATGGTCAGGCTTAGGCGCACTGCTCATAAGAGCGTACCTGGTGGTCCCTACCGTGTTGAGGGCTTCCGGTTTCCAGAGCAGGTAGTGGTGTTTTTGAGTGAGAAAGCGCTTAGCCAGAAAGTTGTAAAGATACAATGGGTTATCTGTCGGTTCCAAGCCGGGATCGACTATGTATATTTAAAATTATTTTGGGGTTGTAAGTTATATTTTATGATTGGTAGTTGTAATCTTGTCTCATACTTTATCCTGTTTGATCCTGTTAGTAGTTATCGGGGTTTATGCTTATTTAAATATTAGATTAAGGGTGTGTGGGTCCTCATTTCCTAACCCCGAGATTGAGGGCGTCACATGCACCATGACCTCACATCCCTAGGTAAGCATAAAAGAAGATTCTCATATAGTGGATCTCAGTGTCGTGTTGTAAGACCATAGGATCTTTGGGGGTTTCTCGGGCCAATTCCCTTTGCGTTCTTCCAGCTTGATCTTGAGAGTATGTTTTATAATCTTATTGGCAGCTTCAGTTTGCCCATTGCTTTGCGAGTGATACACTGCCGTAAACTCCTTCTTGATTTTCAAATCGTCACACAATATTCGCAACTCCTTGCTATCAAACTATTTCCCATTATCAGAAATAAGCTTTTAGGGGATCCCAAATCCGCACACAATGAAATTGAATACAAAGTCTTTGATTTTCTTTACAGTGATGGTTGTTAATGGCATGGCCTCAACCCATTTAGTGAAGTAATCAACAACAACTGCATATTTGACGTCCCCTTTAGCTTTAGGAAGTTCTCCAGTGAGATCAATCCCCCACATGGAAAATGGCCATGGGCTCATTATAGATGTCAAGAGCGTTACAAATATAGGTGAGTAATTCACAAAATGTTAAGATCGATCGCATGCTCTAGCAAAGATTGCATCATCCTCTTTCATTGTAGTAATGGTAACCTTGATATAATATCTTCATGGCCAACGAGTTACCCCCCGAGTGATTATCGTAAATTCCTTCATGTACCTCCCTCAAGATGTAATTCCCTTCTTTCTCGTCAACACATCTGAGCAATGGCTGATTAAAACCCCTCTTATTTAATAGCCCTCCATACACCACGTATCATGCAGCCTTGTATCGAAGTCGCCGAGTCTTGAACTTCTCTTCAGAAAGTGTTTCCTTGTTAATATAGGCAAGAATGAGTGTCATCCATATTTTCTCAGGAGTTTCATCTACTTGCATCACTTCCACCTCTGGAATGTTTGGGATTTCCTGGATTTTCAATGGTATGAAACCTAATAACACAACTTCATGTTGGGATCCCATTTTGGCCAAAGCATCCGTGTTGCTATTTTTCTCTCACGGTACATATTTCATCCTTACCTCTTTGAATTTTCTAAGTAATCGCTGCGTACACCTCAAGTACAATTCTATTCGGGGTCCTCGGGCTTGGAATCTCCATTCACTTGGTTCACTACCAACTCTGAATCACTATTGGCAATAAAATTTAGAATGCCCATCTCCAAAGCAATCTTCAGACCATTGATCAGAGCCTCATACTCTGCATCCTTGTTTATAGCATGAAACTTGAAGTGTGTAGCACTCATCAGATGATGTCCTTCTGGGGATATAAATACTATGCCCGTGCCTTCCCCTTCATTATTAATCACACCATCTACATGTAAAATCCACCAAGGATGCGGAAGGTCTTCTTCTAGCAACGGGTCAGAAACTTTTTCAGGACAAGGTGGACGTAAAGCTACCAAGGCCTTGTTATCAATCTCAGAGTCAAATTTCAGTAAAAAATCCGCTAGGGCTTGCCCTTTGATCATCGTACATGACATACATTATAAGTCAAATTGCCCTAATTTCACAGCCCATTTCAACATCCTTCCTGATGATTCGAGTTTGTGAAGGACTTGTCGCAGATGATATGCTGTGCGGAATTCGACTTTGTGAGCTTGAAAATACAGGCGCAACTTTTATGATGCAAGGATTAATGCATAAACTAATTTTTCCATACTTATATAACGAGTCTCAGCATCATGCAATCTCTTACTCACATAGTACACCGATGATTGTTTTCCATCCTCTTCTCTTACCAACACCGCGCTGATTGAATATTCAGAAACTGCCAAGTATATAATCAAAGTTTCACCGTCCACTGGTTTTGATAACATGAGAGGATTTCCTAGATGCTCCTTAATTTTTTTAAAAGCCTCCGTACATTCCGGTGTCCACACAAAGTCTTTTCCCGCAACTTTGATTTCCTTGAAGAACTCTTTGCATCTGTTAGATGATTTAGACACAAATCAATTTAATGCGGCACCAGTCAAGGTCTACACTTGTTTCACACTTGTGGGGGACTTTATGTCAAGCAGTGCTTTAATATTTTCGGGGTTAGTCTCAATACCCCTATAATTGACAATGAATCCAAGTAACTTGCCCGATTCAACTCCGAATACACATTTTTGCGGATTCAACTTCATGTGATATCTCCTCAAAATGTTGAACATCTTCATTAGGTGTTTTACATGGTCACCTGCTTCCTTTGATTTAACCAACATATCATCCACATAAACTTCAATGGTCCTCCAAGTCTGATTCTTAAAAATCATTTTCACCAACTGTTGGTAGGTTACACCCGCATTGATCAGACCCAACGGCATCCCTATGTAGCAATACAATCCTCTGTCGGTAATGAAGGATGTATGCCCCTGATCGGGGCCGTACACGGGAATTTGATTGTAGCCAGAGTACGTGTCCATGAAACTTAGCAAGGCATATCCCGTTGTTGCATCAACCAACTGATCAATTCGCGGGAGTGAAAATCTATCATTTAGGCACGCTTTGTTCAGATCCATGAAATCCACCCATGTTCTCCACTTTCCATTTGGTTTTTTCACAAGTACCAAATTTGCAACCCACTCTGGGTAGAAAGATTATTTAATTAACCCAACTTCCAACATTCAATCTACTTCTTGTTTCTAGGCTATTGCTCTCTCCCCACTCACCGGATGACGCTTTTGTCGTATATCCGTACAATTAGGGAAGATATTCAAACAGTGGCACATTACTCCCGAGTCAATCCCAACCATGTCTGAATGACTCCATACAAAAATATCTAGGTTCTCTATCGGAAACCGGGTGAGCTTTTCTTTCATCTCATGACTTAGTTGAGATCCAACCTTCAGGAACTTGATTGGATTATCTTTATCGATAGGAATATATATTATATCCTCTGATGGTCCCGTTTTCTTGGTAAACATAAAGATTATAAGATCCATATCAAAATCAAAGTTTCGGGGGTCTTCGACCCCCATCCTTGCATCTGAGGGCGCGTCTTCATCAATGGGAGCATCTACCTCAGGACAAGGAAAAGTTTCAGGCATCATAGGTATGGAGGGTGTATCCTCCCTTGAAGGAACATCAACCTCAGACATTGCAAATATGGAGGACGCGTCCTTCCTCTGAGAAGCATCAACCTCGCATGCATTTTTGTTTTTATCTCTTCACTTCTCGAGGGCGCGTCTTCTTGTCTCTACTTTTCCATGAAGTCAAACGTTCCGGCTTCTTGAAGAGTCCCTTGTCTTTGTAACTTCAAAGATGTGATCAATAGACGCAACTAAGGAGTAGAGTTGTCCACCCTTTTTCATAATTCGACGGTGGGCTCCATTCTCTTCGTATATTTATAGCATTCACTCAATTGGGACTTCGAGTGTTCCGTCAATATTCCGAACTTGTAGATTTATCCCCTTCTCTTAGTTCTCCCTTTTGGATTGCTCGCGATATCATTCTTTTTAGTCTCAACAAGCGATTGTTCAATTACCTTGAAGGACTCAGCTTGATCAAGCACCTCAGCAAATGACATCGGATCATTCTCTTTTAAGTGTTTCCCACGCGCAACCAATCTATAAAAAAACTTTTCAGCATCTCATCTGTTGCACATCTCACCTAGGTAAAATCTGCATTGAACCTTTTAAAATATGAAGTCATGCTTTACCTTACTTTTGCTTTACATTCGCCAACGTGGTAACCGGTGAAGTATACTTCATAGCAACTTGGAACTAAGTCAAAAATAAAGTTTTCATTTTTTCCCATGTTGTGATAACTCCAGGACCCAATTTCTGAAACCGTTGTTGAGCGCCTTCCTTGAAAGTGGCCTCCAAGAGACGACATCGCGCTAAATCAAGTACTTGATACACTTCCATATCAATATTAAAATGTCCCAAGAACTCCACAGGGTCAAAGTTGCCATAAAAATGCAAGTCATTGATCATGTTCTTATATCCAGCGGGTAATTGCGCTTCCCTCACAACAACAGAGAAGGGAGATGGAGTTTGTGCAGTTGTCGTAACTCTTCCTCCTTTCAGATGATTGAGAAACCTTTTGAGATCATCCACATTAAACATTACAATTCCTAGGATGGTTGAACATTCTATTTTTGGGAATGCTGCTACGGTTCCACCTGATTACCCCCGGGTGTATTAGTAGATCGTGTCGCCCCTCTACATGAGGCTACGGTTGTGGTATATTACCATCTTGATTTTGAACCTCTCATTGCATATAAGGTCATCCTTGGTCACTTTTTTGTGCTTCTCCATTATTTTGTGTTCTTTCTTGAATTTGGGCACCGTCTCTACCATGAGGACGCGTCCTCGATCCAAGGCCGGAAGCACTATGAGAAGCAACAAGAACAATAATAGGGACTTCTCCATTCCTTGAGGGTGCGCCCTCACGCCTTCCATAAGGGGGTGTCCTTCCTGGTTAATATCCGTTACTTCCTCGACCATTCCTTTGATAACATCGACCATGATTCCCAAACCTTCCATGTGGAGGGGCATGCTCGTATTCGCGGTTCCGCGCCCCCATCATCCCTTGGGAATGCAGGGGGCACAGACGTTATATCATGGGGCCTCGCTTCTCCATCATTTTCTTTCTTTTGCCATTCCAACAATAACATCCTCAAATCATCATCTCCCAACCTTATGTCGAGCCTTCTTCTTAGAGTTGAAAAATTTCTCATTTCTTCATCTTGATTCTGAATATTTTTTGCATGGTGACGCTCGTCCATCATACGTCCAGACTTATGAGGGGTTACCTGATTATCAATATGAGGCCTCTTTCTGCCATCAGTATCCTCATCAACAAGCTCCAAAATACGCTCGACATCATCAAAATACTCCAAGTGTCGCGGATTGATTCAAGGGTTTCCTCCATTAGCTTTGCCACGAATATCATGGGTGTTTCCTTTAACCATAGAGGTTTTCCCTGCAACATGGCCATGGCGGGGAATACGACGGCTTCTCCTCATCTTGCGACGCTCCATCGTGTTCAACCTTGAATTAAAGTTATTCAAGGTATCCCCCATGTGATACAACTGCTCCAAGATATTAGCGTTGCTGATGAGTATAGGCGGTGTTCCTCCAACATCCGGAGCCCGTTGAGGGTCTACCATGTTTCTGGGCACATAGGGTTCATGCTGAGTGTAGCCTCCATCAACATATTCTTCAGATCCGCTACCACTTCCATCATAAGAACTTTCCTCACGATTTCAAGATGCTTCTTATCTACTCTCAATTTCTTTCCCCTTTCAATGTGCCTACGTACCCTTTAAATAGGGATCAAACCTGGCGTAGTTCTTGGGGAATAAGAAATCTAATGGGATTAGATTTCCTATTCCTAGGTCCGGTAGAAATCCTTCCAGAATCCATTTTCCTCTAGTTTTAGGAATTTCCAACTATGAGGCCCAACCGCGAAGGCCCAAGCCTCATTCGTAATCGTAGGACTTCATGGATAGTGCATCTCCATATGCAAGGATAACACTCTGCTATATATTTCTCCATTGATTTACGAACGCTGGTATAGCCACGGTACACCCTAAATTCCGGACGCGTCCCTGTCCCCCGAATGAGGATAATCTGCCAGATAGCATGACAGGTGATCCCAAACTCTTGGGTGCAAAGTGCAGGATGACTCCAAAGTTCTCTAAAGAGGACACATGTTGAATACAAGAACAGAGCTCCCAAAGCACACACCAATGTTCACTCCGCATCGCCAACGAGGACACCTGTTGAATACATGAGGAGGATTTCAATCATCAAGCATACCCTGGAGGCCTTCAAGCATTTCGGACATCCCCTCATTGACTGACTCAAGGAGGGAATTCTTCAAAGGGTACCTACAATAAATACGTTAGTGAAAATAATCCTCCATCGTTCCTTCTCTTAGTGTTTGTGCCCTAGAGACAAACTATGATATTTTAGTTTGAAACATCTGGATTATTTATATTTATGTTCTATCGATTATTCCCTTTATAATTTATCAATTCTTAATTTACTGCGATATAAATGTTAGATTAATAAATATTCCTGGAATATGATATGCAATTTTATATCTCTAAGTATGTGACTTAGAAATGAGATTATGTGAATAGTATCAATATTCCTAAAGGTCCTTAGTCGAGTATTATTATAGGGGACAACAATAATGCATTACGACTAATATGTTTGTTGACTGATTATCATATCTCATTGATCATATGTATGGTGATACTAAAGTCAAACATAGGCACATGTATTAGATACATGGTGCTGGATTGACCCGTTGTGAGATACTACATGTTTACAGTGTCATAAGTTATTCTCACAATGATAATGATGTAATGGTCCTTAGACCTGAAATCATTATATTTCTATACGAGAATTAATATACTTTGATTCTATTAAAAGTTATCCATGACCGGGTAATGATAAAGTGGACATTGAGTACATCATAAATCGTATGAGAAATATGAATGATCTAGATGATATTTAAATCTCCTATTTTAGGAGTGATATTATTGGCCTCTTGTGTGAGCTAGACTAATAAAATGCGTGGACACGCTCAAATGTTAATTTGATATGATAGTATACTCATTGATCAAGGAAACTTGGCATAAATTATGATGAGGATGACACATTACATGCCTCTAGTTTAATCTATAATATTTGGTTAAAGGGATTATATTACATTGTAAATTATCACGAAAGGTTTAATCGATCATCGATTTAATTATTATTACTTGGGTAGTAATGATGTATTACTAGATGCCACTCATTATTTATAATTTTAATATGAGATATGAAAATTATTGCCAACGTAATAATAACCTACAGGGTCACACACAAAAAACGCTTGAAGGAGAAATAATTTAAATTAAATAAGTAATTCATTTTATTTATGATATTAATTAAGTATGACTTAATTAATTAAATAAATAAATTAGAGAAATTACTTAAACTAATTCTGAAATAAGTTATTAATTAATTAAGTGTGACTTAATTAAATAATAAATTGAGATTTTGGATTAGTATTAATTATAATTAGATTATAATTAAAAAACTCATTCTTCTCTGTATATAAACTCTTTGAGGGTTGATTTATATATAAGGATACATGGTTTACAAAACCCTAGTCGTTCAAGGAGAAAGAGGAAGAGAGGTAGATATGGATTTTTCGGGTGCTAGTACACATCAATTCTTCAAGAAAAGCGTTCGTGTTGATACTGTAGAACGTAGATCGCGAGAGCGGGATACGTGGTAAATTAACAAGGTTTGGAACTACATTAATGAACTCTTAAGACTTCTTTAATCTATTTTCGCAAGGATCTTGTGTAAAGTTTCGATTTTGTTCTGGTTTTAATTTAATTTTACATTAAGTCCGTTGCGTTCATGCGCTCGAAACCCTTCACCTTCCATGCTAGCACCATCCTGAGTTTGCTCTGGTTGCCTTGTCCTAGATGAGGACAAGCCCATCCTCTTAAGTGAATCCAAAAACATGGATTTTCCAAGAACGCGTCTTCATCTCGTGGGATGCACACATACTCCCTGTATTATGACCCAAACATGTACACAAATAATTTTCTTTCATCTTACGAGGGCGCGTTCCATTTCTTGGGCGCGTCCTCACTCCATAATATGCCCCCTCTTCCTGTTGTATTGCAATCTTACTCCCAAACAGTTCATGTATTTCACCCAATTAAGTTCATGTATTTCACCCAATTAAGGCGTGCCCTCAAGTTAGGGCGCGTCCACTTCTCTTGCGATCTGAAACTTATTCTTTATTCTTTGCCCCAATTTGATTTTAAATATTGACCCATTGTTGATCGAAAGTGATCCAATACCGAATTTTGACTATAACAATAATGTAATTTAAGATTCTGAAAATGAAAGATAAAATTTTACAGATAGAAGTTACTTCATTTGTCCTTTTTATTATCCCGTGCTAACAGTTCCAGAAAGTGGTTGGTTTGAACACATCAGGCTTTCATCTTCTCTCGGTTAATGCCTTAAATTTTTCCTCTAAGTAATCCTTGAAGGGTGGCATATGCCATTGTTGATAACCCTGAGTTCCATTGTTTGCAGTGAGGAGATTTGTCGACGATCTCTGGACTATGAGCCAGCAATTGATAGTGAGCATCCGTACAATGTCTTATCATTTTAACAAGTCATTAACATCGAAAGTGGCAGATTGACGGGTCATGCTGCAAAATAATTGGTATAATGCTTTAATGAGATTAGAGTAATCCGTCTTCTATTTAGAATGTGTGCAGGCATCTCTAAGCTTTAGTCATAGTTCAAACATAAACTGAATGATAAATCTATATAGGGCAACAGATTGTTACTAATGCTAAAATGTTGTTCCTTGTGCTGGATGTCTAATTAACATGAGTAATTAAAAGATTCAATTGATGAAGAAACTCATGAAACACGGCTTGGCCATTGGGAGGGTGATGATTGTTTAGACCTTTCATTGATTTGCCCACCTACCACAATTAAGCTCTTTTTCTCCCAGTGATATTTATTCTCAAAATAAATATATTCTAATAATCATTTATGCATGATTTAGACCATAAACATCTATTCATAATCAGCCAAACTATTCTATTAACATAAAAGTACAACACGAAATCTCCCAACTCTACAGGATAGAAGATATTTGGCCTTTCTTTAAGTATTACTTTCATGACCAAAAGATGTCCCAAAAGGAAAATTAAACAGCTTGCATGCACTGCTAGCAGAAATATAATGTATATGTACCCTAGCCACTTCTTTTGATATTACCCGTACAGCCAGATGCTCAACAAAAGTTGCAAATCAAAGTGATGAGAAAGAACACAAAACCAACAACAAAAAGGCCTTTCCTGGTACTGTAGTACAGCTTGCTATATGCAATGTTCTTCATTTCTTTTTAAGCAAGTCACGAGTGTTTGTTGCAAACCAATTATCATCCGATATATAATAATTGTTTGTCAGGAACCAGACCTTTCTTTAAATTTTACCCAAATAGATGGTATATTTTTAATAAATTATTATTTAACATTAGTGGTTAGTGTCATATTAATTATTATGTAAGCGATGATCTAAGTTAAGACAAACTGATCCTAATACTTGCGAAACAAACCTTAGATTTCTTAAATTGTTTAATCAATTTGGTAGCAAGTAAATTGATATATATTGTCTAGTAAATTAATTGTTAATATATATTCTCCTTCTCTTTGTCCTGATTCTTCTCTTGGTCGAATAAACTTATAAATATATTGCACTAAATAAATAAAAAGATGTAGTTGCCTCTCTAGGTAATATTTCAAAGCAAGTAGGGGCCAAAGGAAAAATGAGTAGTTTGGTGAAGCTTCTAAGAAGGAAGACTGTTTAAGTCAACAAGGAAAAGCAGAGGACAATAACAGTTGTGCTTTGTCTGTGGTTTTGTTTTACCACCATTATAAACTTTATTAGTATTTTCTTGTCATTGTCATTTCACTATTTCACCCCAACTTAACTAGGCTTCTCATTTGCTTAACCTCTCTTATATTCACTGCATTCTTTTTTATTTGTAAAAAGCTAGCCAGCTGGTATTCCCCCCTACTTCAAGTATATATACATGCACTTGTCTACACAATTATTTCATGTCTTTTGTTATTACAAACAAGTTTGTTAGCCATAGTGCATGCGCATCCCTCTCCCTTGTCTTTTTCATCTCTGTTTTTTCTATAATTCTTGATTTTAGTGAAATCATGGGAAGTTACAGAAGGCGCGAGAGGAAATCATCCTCGTTCTTCTCCATATTTTTGGGGTGTTGCTCAGGTGGAAGTGACCATGAGCAATACTACAGCTGGGATGATGCAGGGAGAATATGTCCAAGTGATGAAGACAAAGGGCGTTGGGTTGGGGATCGTCGTATTGATAGCAAGGCCACGGCTTTCATTGCAAGATTCCACGAGTCTCGTGTTTTTGATCCTGAGCAGCATGCTGTTTAATCACTCATACAACACTACCACCCTGTATTAAATCACATGCATCAATTTCTGTTCTCTTTTTCTAACCAATTCATGCCCACACTAGCTACAAAAATCAGTACTACTCAAGGTGCAACGCAAAATGAGGCCAGTGATTTGATATGAACAACGCACATAATAGTCTCCGGGAGTTGAAGAATCACGACAGCATAGTTCTACCTTATTTCTGGTTAAAATTTATAAATGAATATATAGCACTTCAGTTAGGTGTTTCAACTCAAGTCTCTAGACAAGCCAATTTATTCTTAAATGTTTTTGTTTGTAATTTGTTGTTGCTATGAAGATGAAAACATCAATTTCCAAATCCAATCACCAGTAGTACTGGTAGTCTGGTTGGATTTCTTAAATAATATGTAAGTAAATGCTTTCCTTTTCATCTTCTATTTGCATGCTTAGAATTTTGGATTCATAATTTGTACTGTTGTTTACTTCTCACTTGTTTTTTAATTAACATAATTTCTCTGTGGAAATACGCGAAGAACAATGGTACATATATAAGAAGTGTTTCATCTTCATCCTCATCTTGAAATCTTAATAATTTTCCTTAGTAAAAATGTTCTACCTTTTGTTTAATATTTTTGGGTAAATAATGTTCTACCTTTTGAGAACACTGCAATCTAACTTGCCTGTACTTAATAAAACTATATATATATTCCCTGTATATATTCTCCAAGTACATGAATGCTTTAAGTTCAGGTGGAAATTATTTAAATTTCACTGGTATAACTGGCTTGATGTTTCTTTGAAAGAGGATGCTGATGTCCTAACGCAACCCCGTACACTGCGGGTGTAAGAATAATTCAATTCTCAGCTGGGGTGATATCCTGTTACTGTTAGAGATTAAAAAAAATATGAATTATGGATTGATTTGGTTTGGTTTGTGTAATTTGATCTGAAATATGTATAATTTATAGATCGATCTGGTTCGTTTCCTTCAAATCTTTTATAAAAAAACCTATATCTAAATATGCTGATCACTTTAACAGAAATGCAAGTTTGGGGCAGAATAGATCATGTATAATTTCTCCCACTAGCATGAAATCTTGTTTTGTACTTCTTACAAATGACTTAAAAGTAACTTCAACAATTACTCTTTACGGCTCCTAAGTTTAAATTTGAGAATTTTGAAATAAAAATTATCTCCACTAATTTCTTAACATCTCCTCAAAAAATTTAAGAATTTTATGTCCTTTCTCATCAGAGAGAAGCTCTAAATCTTAACCCTTACTCTTTTAATTTATAATAATAAATCTAGCATGTTCATGTACTTAATTAAATGTTTTCATGTAGCATATTCAACCTGATAAGCCTACAATATTATTATATTATTAAGACTATAATTATAAAAGATGATCTCTTTACTTTAATTTGTCAATCTCTTCAAATGAGATTGTTGTCTTATATTTATACCATGTCTCAAATAGGCTTTTCTTACAAAATGGGTCTTCTTGGGCTTTACATTATATTTTACAATTATCCTAATTATAACTCCTTTTGACTGTAATGTCTTGGTCCGACATTTGTCCCCCTCCCAGTTCAAGCAACTATCTTTAGATTTGCGCTTTTTATTTTGGTGGTAAAAAGAATAACATAATGAGAAGAATAAATGTTAGTAAAAGAAAATAGGAAAATAAAGACAAGGATATTGGGATAGGAGTGAATGTGTTGTGTATATTGTTGTACTTTTACTTTACTTCCTTTCTTCTTCTTCTTTTTCTTTTTTTTTTGAAACGTATAAGTATTTTGGTTTTTATTTTCTGGGGATTATTGATTGGACATTGGAGAATTGGACTGTTCGGCTTTCGTTCCCCTTAACAAAAACGCAGCGGCTGCCCGGATCATTCTTATTCCACCTCAAACCTTTTATTACTGTAGTAATCGCCTGTAAGTCACCTTCCATCCTACTATATTACTTTTTGCTGTTTTTCTTTAACATCTTGCTTTTCTCAATTAGTTTATTCGATTTCAATCGTTTAATGGATCAATCTAGTTCATCTTCTATCCATATTGTTTCTGACCGAGATCCCGGTAAGCGACCCCTCGAGGAAGGTGATCAAGAGTCCTTCCTGAATTTGAATAGCTTGGAGATTCCTGACTTAGAGAAGTGTGGGTCCTTCGATTTTATGAACGAGGACGAGTTCTTGGGGAATGTTCCTATGGGGCATCTTCCCTCGCCTCCCCCGAGTCCTGGGACCTTAGAAAGGAGACGACAGGTTGTTGAAGATGGTCTTCGATTGGGTAGGGAAGAGTTCGAGGGAAGAACAAGTTTAAACTATCTGAGTTATTATATTACAAAGGACCCTCTAGTGAATAAGATAAAGTCGTGTGTGGATTTGTCGAATGGGTATCGATACCGAGTACCGACAGCTGATGAACGAGTGTGGATGATGCCAGAATTTGGGATGCACGAGGTACCGATGATATTTTTCCATTTCGGACTTCGGTTGCCTATACATCCATTTTTCTTGGCGATGTTCGAGGCTATTGGATGTGGGGTTAGTCAGTTGACGCCCAACTCCATTGCCCAGCTTAGTGGGTTCGTCGCTCTTTGGTGTGATAGGAATAGGACTCCTTCTTTTAAACTTTTCCTTTCGATATATGCAGTTAGATACCATGACGGACAGGTTTATTTTGACTGTCCTTATAAGAGGGTTAAAATTGTCAGTGTTCGATCTTCCAATTCTGGGTACCATGCTAGGTGGTTGTATTTTGGGGGGCCTGATTTAGAGTTTGTAAAACCATGTGGTAAAGTGAGCCAACTTACTATCGATAATTTAAATAACCTCGAGAAGTACGACGCGAGGTATCTGAATGAGTTTCATGGGTTGAGATCGATGTATACGCATCTTCAGTTAAACGAGCCCGATTTTTTGGAAATGCATGATTGTAAGAGGGGATTTTCAATCGATTAATTATTTCTGTCATTTTTCATTCATTTTTTTATTATTACTACTGCTTGTCTCCCCCCTTTTTGTATCACGTGTTGATTCTTTTCCTTCTTTTATTTTGTTTTAGTGGTTGGAGCTTCTTTGCAGAAGATTTTAGACAACGGAGTTAGGAAGGAGATGGATAAGGCTATGATGTTGTTCGTTCAGCGTGCATCGAGGAAGAATACTGATGGAACGTATCCTGGCCCTTCTAGGGTTGGGGCTTCTGGGGCTGGGCACTCTGTGTCCATCGAGTTGCTAGATGATCAGGGAAACAAAGTTGTGGAGGCTCCTGAGAAAACTGTGCATGATGCTGATCTGGCGGAGTTGAATCCTCGGAAGAGAGGGCGTCGTGAGGTTGATGATGTTAATCTGGGAGGTGGAAAGTTTGTGGAGCCAGCTGTGGCAGGTAGCGGAGTGAATAAGACCATCACCTTGGTCAGCAGTAGGGTTCTGATGTCCAACACTGGTGAGCCTCGATCTAAAAGGAGTCTGTGAGGGTCGAGATTCAACCCACCGAGCGCTGGACCAGAGGAACAACTGTGCCGCTGAGGGCTTTTAATCTCTTTCATCTTCCCCAAGACGCGATTGCCTTCGATGGTCGGCGTCGGGATGACCTTGCTGACAGGTGTAAGAGTCGAGCCGAGAGGGTATGTGAATTTTGTTTTCATGTATTGTTTTTCATTGAGTTATTCTTCTTTTCTCTTCTTCTCTCCCTTTTTTTTATTTTTTAATTTTTGTATTTGTGGGTTGCGACAGTTCCTCGCAGATTTCATGCATATCGTGGAAGAATTTCGTGTCGATGGTAATGATGAGGCTTGCAAGAGACTGGAAGCGGAGGTGAGTGCTCTTAGGGTTGAGAGGAAAAATCTTATGACGAGTTATTCAGAGTTGGAGAAGAGATCTACGGAGTTGGTTACTGCAAATACCGCGTTGACCAAGAAGGTGGGCGAAATGGAGGTTTCAGGGCAGTCGAAGGATGCAAAGGTGTCGGAGCTCGAGTGGAAGCTTCAAGAAGCTAAGAAAGAGCGCGATGACCTAAGAAGTAAGTGTGAAGGCTGGGAGCGCCATGTCGACGGAATGAATGCGTCGTACAAACTGATTGTTGATGAGAATGCTATTTTGAAGGCAGAAGTCCAAAAAGTGATCGAGGACATTGCTAGCGCCCTTGGAGATGGTTATGGGCGTTGTGTTGCTAGGATGCAGGGGGCGGGGGTAGACACCACGGGGCACTCGTTTGAGGATTACATTGCTGACCTCGCTGCCTCGCAGCCCGATGATCCGACCGATAAAAATTGAAGGCGGGAAATGCCTCGTAGATGATGTATGAATTTGAATTTTAAGTTTCTGCTGTTTTAAGACAATATTTCCTGATTGATGCTACGTTGTTTGTCATACTTTGAATGAGGCCTTGGTGGCCTTAGACGTTTTTATGATATTCGATTATCTATTTGGTAATTTTTATGTTAGTCTACTAAAATTTTTCGTGATAGGAATTTTAAGTGTAAGGTTTTCGTACCACTTGGATTTCACTGGGATGCATTGTCTTTGGTTTATTTTTGAGTCTGTTTGCGTAGTGCTTAATTGTTGTGTAAGAATATTTTGCATGTGAAGGGATCGATTATTTCTCGTCGTTCGGGGGTACATATGTTATTTGTACTTGGAGTCTAATGGGATACATCCAACTTATGTTGTTGTTGCTTTTTTTTGCTTTTTTTTGAGGAAGCAGAGAATGAATTATGATATTTTCGTAAAGTAATTTTGAAATCTTTTATAACTTAAAATCCCTCGATGGGGATCTCATAACGACCCTCATTGCATCGAGGGTTGGTTTTTGATAGGGTCATGTGGCCTCGAAGGTTCAATCATTACATAAAGAGTTAATCACTGGTAAAATTTCTTGAGGTGGATACCATTCCAGGCATTCTTAATTGGTTGACCATCGAGGTACGAGAGCTCATAGGTTCCTGTGCTGACGACCTTCGACACCTTGTATGGGCCTTCCCATGTTGGTTTAAATTTTCATCAGATTGTTGGCTGTGATGCGGCGGAGTCTCGAAGGATGAGGTATCCCACTTCGAATCGCTTATTTTTGACTTTCTTATTGAAGTACCTTGCCGTCTTCTCCTGCTGTGCGATCATGCGAAGTCTAGATTCCTCTCTTGTTTCTTCAAGTAAGTCATTGTGAAAGCGTAATCCTTTGATAGTGAGAGAAGGATCGAAGACCTTGCCCCTCGGGAAAATCAGACTAATCTCGACAGGAAAAACAGCATCGACGTCGTATGCGAGACGGAAAGGTGTTTCTCCTGTTGCACTTCGAGGAGTTGTTCTGTAGGACCACAGCACATTAGGGAGCTCATCAACCCAACATCAGGGAATTTCTTCTATTCTTTTTTTAATCCTTGTAAGATGGTTCTGTTCGTTACTTCCGCAAGGCCATTGGCATGTGGGTATGCAACCGAAGCTTTGATGTGTTGGATTTTCAAATCGCTTAAAGCTTTTTCGAATTGTGCGCCTACAAATTGTAACCTGTTATCCGAGACTAAAATCCTTGGAATTCCGAATCGAAACATCACATATTCCATAAAAAATTCAATAATCTCTTTTTCTTTGATCTTGGAGAGAGGTTTTGCCTCGACCCACTTCGTCGCGTAGTCAACTGCAACCACGATGTATTGGCACTGACTTTTAGACTTTGGGAAGGGCCCTACAATGTCGATTCCCCATTGATAGAAAGAGCAAGGGGCGAGGACTGAGTTGAGCTCTGTTGTGGGTCGATGACTCACGTTCCCATGTCGTTGGCATGCTTGACATTTGCGGACGTAATTTTCACAATCTTTTCGGAGTGTGGGCCAATACATCCTCTGTCTCATGATTTTAAGAGCTAGGTTCTTTCCCCCGAGATGTTCGCCACATATTCTCGTATGAACCTCGAGGATTGCTTGATCGGCCTCTTCTGGGCTCAAACATCGGAGAAGTGGTTCAGTTAAAGCACGTCGATACAACACTGAGCCGATCGTGCAATAGTTCCTTGCCTTAAACATGACAGCACGGGCCTCATTTTTCTCCGTGGGAAGTTTGTTTTTTAGGATGTACTCTAGAATAGGGTTTCGCCAGTCAGGATTATTCTGAATGTTGTGGACCACTAATGTGTCGATAGCGGGAGATGTCAGGCTGTCAACATATACTGGGTCGAGGTTCATTTTCAGATTAGACGAGGCTAACTTGGCGAGGGAATCAGCCCACTGATTTTCTGTTCTATCAACATTTGAGAGTTTCCAGGAGGAGAATGTCTTGAGCAGCTCTTGTGTCATTGCAAGGTATTTAGCCATATTTTCATTGTGAGTCTTAAACTCTCCGCTTATTTGTTTAACTACCTGCTGGGAATCGCCAAATATATCGATAATATCTACCTCAAGGTCTGTTGTCAACTTTAATCCCGCAATTAATGCCTCGTACTCGGCCACGTTATTTGTTTCTTGGAATTCGAACTTAAGGGCTTGCTGGATTTTAAACCCTTCTGGGCTGATAAGAATTATCCCTGCACCACCAGAATTCGAGGTCGATGATCCATCAATAAACAATAGCCACGGCCTTAGCTGGGCTTCCTCGGGACCCGACGCTTTGGCCTTGAATTGGCATTCTGCTACAAAATCTGAGAGGACCTGAGCCTTTATGGCTGTTCATGGTTTATACTCAATGTAGAACTGACTTAGTTCGATGGTCCATGCGGCGAGCCTTCCTGTCATATCGGGTTTGTGCAGGATTCTTTTAAGCGGTGCATTTGTCAACACGTGTATTTCCCTTGCTTGGAAATAGTGTCAGAGCTTTCTGCTTGCAATGACCAAGGCGTACACGAGCTTTTCGACCTGAGGGTACCGAGTTTCAGCATCACGCAGTAAGTGACTAATGTAGTACACGGGAACCTCTCTTCCTTCGTCGAGTCGGACAAGGACGGCTGCAACTGTTTCGTCGGACGCCGACAGATAAATGCGCAAAGCTTCGCCTGGAATTGGCCTAGTGAGGATGGGAGGATTTATTAAAAATGCTTTGAGTTCCGTGAAGCTGGATTTGCATCCATCGTTTTATTCGAATGGTGTTGACCTTGAAGCCTCTTTTATGGTGGCAAAGAACGAGAGACACCTTTTGGACGATTGCGGGATAAATCTTCGAAGGGCTGCTATGCATCCTGTTAGCTTTTGCAAGTCTTTGATGGATTTTGGATCATCCATTTCAAGGATGGCTTTTGTCTGTGCGGGGTCGGCCTCGATGCCTCGCTGTGTGACCAGAAATCCCAGAAACTTTCCAGATGTAAGCCCGAATGAGCATTTGTTAGGGTTGAGACGCAAGTTATGCTTCCGGGCATTGGTTATCATGTCGTCGACATAGATTAACATGTTTTTCCCTATTTGCGAGCCAAAGATAGTGTCCATCATCTGTTGAAAAGTTGTGCCAACATTAATCAACCCGAAAGGCATGACCCGATATCCGAATACTCCTCTGTGACTAATGAATGTCGTTCGCTCCCAGTCATGAGAATCCATTTATATCTGATTGTACCCTGAAAACGCATCCATAAAGGAAAGGAGTTCATTTCCTGCTGTAGAGTCGATCAGCTGATCGATGTTTGAGAGTGGGTAGAAATCTTTGGAGCATGCTCTGTTAACATCAGAATAGTCGACACACATTCACCACTTTCTATTGTGTTTCTTGACCAAAATGACATTGGAGATCCATGTGGGGAACTGGACAGGCTCGATGAATTTAGCTTCGAGGAGTCGGCCAATTTCTTGATCGATAGCTGCCCTCTTTTCGTCGGAGAATATTCGAAGTTTTTGCCGTACTGGAGCAATGTTTTTGTTGATGTGGAGGGAGTGGCGTGCGACGACCTCGGGAATTCCCGGCATGTCTTTCGGGTCCCAGGCGAAGATATCGGTGAATTCTCTAACAAGGTTAATGATCTTTTGCTTCAAATGTTCAGGGAGTCCTTTTCCCACCTTGGTTGTCTTTGTTGGGTTGTCGATGACCACTTCGATCTCCTCAGTCTCTTCGGCAGGGAAACATGAATTCTGACTTGTAGATTCAATTGAGTCGCGGGGGTCGATCTCGAGTACCTGGTTGACTCCTAGATCATCCTCCCCCTTTTTCTTTGGGGAAACTATTGTCAGGTAGCACTGTCTCGCGGTCGCCTGATCTCCAATCATTTCTCCGACGCCGAATTCGGTGGGAAATTTCATCTTCAAATGGGAGATTGAAGTTATTGCTTTTAGGGATGTGATTGTAGTGCGGCCTAGGATGGCATTCAAGCTGGAGGAAGCACTGATCACATGAAATTTAATGACTTTCCAAACCTGGCAAGGTGGTGAGCCAAAGAGAACTGGCATATCAATGGTTCCTATCACATGGACCTCATTTCCGGTAAATCCGTACAACGGTGTTCTAGAGTTCTCGAGCCGTCGATCTCCGATGTCCATTCACGAAAAGGCGTGATGGTAGAGGACATCGACAGAACTTCCGTTGTCGACCAGCATCTTTTTCAAAGTATTATTTCCTACTCGGGTTGTGATGACAATAGCATCTTGATGAACCTCGATGAGCCCCGGATGATAATCATCATCGGAGAAGGAAATGACCGGGGTCGGGTTCGCACGAGGGCGTTTAACTGTCGAGGGATTGACGTTGAAGACTTCTCGAGCGTACGTTTTCTTGGAGTTGTGAGAGAATCCTCCGGAAGCTGCTCCTCCAAATATGACGTCAATGACCCGATCTTCTTGATCTGGATGGTGACGTCTAGGATTGTCTTCTTGTTGTACATAATGTACTAACTGTCCCCGACGAATCTTTCCCTCTATGAGGTTGCTAAGTTGAAAGCACAGTTCTGTAGTGTGACCGGTATCCTCGTGATACTCACAATATCTGGAACTGGGGGGTCTACCGGCCTTCATGGGCCTCGGTGGTCTGTAGTCTGGTTCTATTTTTAGAACTACCAGAATTGTTGTCTTCACTGTGTTCAATTTAGTGAACTCTTTTTTTGGTCGAGTGCGGGGCTGCCAGTCCATTTCCCTTCTATCCCTTGGAAAGCGATCATCCATATGTGGCGGTGTTGTTCGACGACGCTCATGGCGTCTCTCTCGCGCGGGAGATCGCGGGCTATAGCTACGACGGCGTTCATGCCTTGAAGAGCGTCGGGGTGACTGAATGCAGCTCAATGCTGCTTGGAGAGTCTTTGGCCTTTTTTCGAAAATTTCTTCCAGGAGTAATCCATGTCGTGACTTATCGATGCATGCCGTTAAGAAATTGACGGCCATTTGTTCAACTAAATCTGGAATCTCGGCGATCTCTTCCCTGAATCGGGTTAAAAAGCTGTGAAGGCTCTCACCTGAGCGCTGATGCATTGTCATCAAAGATGTTGTGACCTTGATGCCTTTGTAATTACTGGAGAACCGGGCTTGGAATTTGCTTTTTAAGGTTGCCCATGAATCGATGGATCGAGGAGGCAAATTGTTATACCATCGGAATGTTGTGCCTTGAAGGCATGTAGAGAAAAACTGACAACGGGCGATTTCAGAGTGGCCGAAGAAAGCCATTCGTCCGTCGAATGTGTTGAGAAATGCCAACGGGTCTGAAGATCCGTCGAAGTGATCGAGGGATGGGGTTTTTAATATCCTGTCGATGCGCGCTTTCTCGAGGACGAGGGATAAAGGGCTTTCAGAGACAGTTTCGAATCCTGATTGATTCCTCATGATGTTACGCATTTGGGCGATTTCTTCTTGCATTTTGGCAAATTCTTCATGTGATATGGACTCTGTGGATTCAGTTTGGCGCGAGACCTCGGCGGATGACACTGTCTGCTGTCGACGTTCACGTGGTTGTGAATAGGTCGATTCTGCCGATGGCTCATATTCATATTCTACATCATTGTCTTCATCATAAAATTCATCATCTTGCTCTTTGTTTTTTATTATTGTTTGTTGGAGCTCTTGACGCAGACGGTAAATTTCACGCTTTCGCTCGAGTTTGGCCTGCAGCCTCCGAGTCTCATGTTCTAGCAGTTCTAGCTCTTCATCTGAATCAAATGGTTCTTCTGGTTCTTCTGGATTTTCTTGGTTTGAGCCTTTAGCCTTTTTTTATTTTCTAAATGTAGTTGCATGTCGCTTGAGAGAACCTTTTTACCTCTGGAGGTTTATATTCTATAACGCTGATCTAAGACGGATTTTCTCTTCTTGTCTCTTTGACGTGTATCTTTCAAGCTCTCCGGGTGATCCTCAGGAGGGCCTTCAGGTGGAGGAAACAAACATTTTGGCTTTAATGTCGGCTGCTTGGGAAGCTCACGGCCATCGAAGGTCGAGGGATCGGCGGCAATTTCTGCCGTCAACTCCTTCAAGGCCGTTCCTGGATCAAACTCTTCCACAATCATTTTTCGGTTGGATCTGTAAAGCAAAACTCTTTCTAGCGCCAAATGATAAGCCTACAATATTATTATATTATTAATACTATAATTTTAGGAGATGATCTCTTTCTTTTAATTTGCCAACCTCTTCAAATGAGATTGTTGTCTTATATTTATACCATGTCCCAAATGGGCTTTTCTTATAAAATGGGTCTTCTTGGGCTTTACATTATATTTTACAATTATCCTAATTATAACTCTTTTTGACTATAATGTCTTGGTCCAACACAACAAATTGAAATAAAAATATAAAAAAAGGGTGAGTTGTGTCATGTGTGTAATTTCCTCTCTCAAATAGTTAAGCGCCTATTAAATTATACTTTTTATATGAAAAATTTAAGAACTTGTTTAGCATTTCAAAAAATAATACTTTATAACTTATCTTTAAATATTTAAGATACTATAATATTATCATTTTCAACAATCTTCTTATTTATGCCTCTTAAATAATTTTTATTATTAAATATACTTGCCAGATTTAAACAAAGAAATGTGATATTTGTAAAAATTGGTAAAGTTTGATATATATATTAATAAAGAATGAAGTTAGGAAATGAAATGATAAGAGTACAGAGAGTTTAAGTATTATATGAAAGATTTTAAAAATCCAAAACATTTCATTTGACGAAGACTTCGGAAGTTGTTGGAGTGACTTTTTCACACATTTTTCTCAAAATTTAAATTAAGACTATAGTTAAGAGCTCCTGGGATGTTCTTATAATTTAATATACAAATATAATTAGATTTATAAACTATTTAAAATTGAAGCAAAACATCTGACAGAAAAACGCAACAAAATAGATACAAATTACAAGGAATAGGCATTTTCCCTGCACCCAAACACGATCCGATCACATCCCCTTTTAAGTTTTAGAATTACTTTTTAAAAAAATAATAAAAGATACACTAATTTTTTACTCTTTTATCGTAGGCAATCCGCAGCCGCTACTTTTCGGGTGCGCACTAGTAAACCCATAACCTACAAATCACGTGAACCAAGATAAACCGCATTTAAGCGACAGACTCGGGCTTAGGAGGCATAATCATAAATTCTCCTCGCATGAGATTCGAACATGTGATAATGAGGATAGTTATCACCTATTTAACCAACGATCAGTATACCCTTGCGGGCCTAAAAGATTCACTAATTTAGTGTTTAAGATTTAGGGTTTAAGGGATGTACCCTAACTTAAATTTTTTTAATATTTTAGGATTTAACCATGCCTATTTGGGATTTAGAAATTTAAAAAAATAAAAATAACTCAACGATTTAGGGTTTGGGATTTAGAGTTTAAGGTCTTCGGACCGTGAAATTCCAAATCCTAAACCCTATCTTAATTTAGGGAACCGAACTCTAATTTAATTTAACAATTTTTAATGTTTTAGAGTTCAACCATTGCTATTTGGTTTTAGAAATTTTAAAAATATGAATAAGAAAAACAAAATGATTGGGTTTAGGATTTGGAGTTTAGGCGTTCAGGCCTTAAATTTTGTAGGCCCAAAATTCTATAACCTAATCGCTAATTTAATCTAGGGTTTAGGACCCTAGACCTTAAAAACCGAACTTTAATCTAATTAATTTTTTTTTAATATTTTAGGTTTCAACCAATCTTATTTGGGTTTTAGAAATTTGTTTAACAAAATTAAAATAGTACAACGAACTTTAATTTAATTTAATAATTTTTAATATTTTAGTATGTTAAAAATTTATTGTTCCCTGCAATGTGTTTTTTTCTAAAAAAATGAATTAATACACATTTTTTAAATTCAAAATAATAAACATTCATTATGCCAATGCGTAATATGTTTTATTACAAAATGCATATTATTTTTAGATTTGAAGGAATTTAAATGATGGCAATACGTATAGGTAAAATGCATATTAGGTATTACCCCTTTAAAAAATGTGTAATAAGCTAAGAAACTAAAATAAATTAAATAAAAATGTATGTACCCGTTTGCACAATGCATAATAGCATTGTAATACACATTCACCAAAGTCTTATTATTTATTATCATTTTTCAATATGCGTATTAGGTTTTATTATTTAAATAAGAAAATAAGTAAATGTATTATACATACTAGAAATGCGTATTAACATATATATCCGGTCAACAAATTAGGCTGATAAAAATGATCATCCTTCTAGCTCTATGATAATTCTGTTCAACTTTTTAATAAAATCTACGAAGGGCTGCACAAATCACCTCCATAAATTTAAAAGAAAATCCAAGTTTGGGTTTACGTTGTTAAAATCAAACTTTTAGTGTGGGTAATTAGCAGCTAAGTAATTTGAATTCTTTTAACTTTTATTAAAATAAATGTACTTAACTTTAGTTTTTTAAAAGAAAACTAATGTCAATTAACAGTTAATAATTATAATAAAAATATACTATATACATATTATTTTAATATCCTGAAAATAATTATCCAATTAAAACATGCTAAACCCATAAAATTCTACTTCCACTAACCGGAGTATATAAAATAAACATCCCCAGCGTTGTTTTAATATTAACTAACTTTGAACCCGTGCAAAACTAGTTAAAATTGTTTTTTTAAACAATTATTAGTTAAAATTGTAAAATAATATCTATATACAATTTTTTAAGTTTAACCTTTTGTTATTTTAATAAATATCATTTATTTTCACGAAATTTCATATTTTTCTAAATTTAAAATCTTTAAATTTTAAATATTTTATTTTAGTTACCCTATATTGTATTATATTATAGTAAATAGTTTTCCATTTTCTTATAAAAATTGTAAATTATTATATTCGAATCCCATTCACAATTTTAGCTAAATAATTTCCGATTTAATAACATTTTTTAATACAATTATACTAAAAAATAATTACTAATTATACTTGTAGAAGGACTATACTAAATTCTTCACACCAATTTTTACTTTTTTTATATAAAAATTATAAAATAATATATTTCTATCCCGATTATTTTTGCAAAGTGAATTTTAAATTAATATTTTTTTGAATTGTATATTATACAATCAAAAATAATAATTACTAATTATACATTTTGATTTTTTTAATTATTATTAATTATTCCTAAATTATTTAATATTCTAGAAATATATAAAAAAATTATTACTTTAGTAATAAATTCTTCACACCAAATTTTACTTTTTTATATAAAAATTGTAAAATAATATATTTCAATCCCATTTATTTTTGCAAAGTGAATTTTAAATTAATATTTTTTGAATTGTATATTATACACTTCAAAAAGAATAATTACTAATTATACATTTTGAAAAAACTTTTTATTATTATTAATTATTCCTTCATTATTTAGTTGTCTAGAAATATATAAATTTTTTTATTACTTTAGTAGGTCTTTTATATTAAATAAACTACGACATAACATATCTGCTCTGCCGGTGCACTTGGGCACATTACCCAGCAATGATTTTTTTAATTTCTTTATATGTAAATTACTAATTTATCCATAATGATCAAATCATACCATCAAAACTCACTAGGATATAATTAACTTCAAAATCTAGTTAATATTCGGTCTACATACAATTAATACATCCTCAATTAACAAAAAGTAATAATAAGATAAAATAAAGATGAATATAAGTCGGTAGCATACATTGAAGGAGAACCATCTAATTTTTCACTACTGTATATTTGGATCCTAATAAATCCACATAGTACTTCCATTTGCATATGTTTTGGTCTAAACTTTGTTGGGTTATAGCATGCGCATTAGGTCCTTCCAAACTAAAGATGGTCAGGATTAATTAGACCACTTGATTCCACCCTTTTATTCCACCCTACAGAATAAAACAAACAAACTATCACCCAGATTCATATTTCAAGTTATTTAGCATTATATCACCATTCGATTTAGGAAGAGATTCGAATTCGAATCCTCCCATCCCTATTTGTTTAATTTAATTATTTATATTGGGTATTTATATTGATATTAGTTATGTATTTTGTCGGGTTAATCGGTACGAAGAGTATCGTAAGATTGAGTGAGAATTTTAAAGAATATAAAATCTTCCTCGGATATTCCTAAACTAGCTTAAGAATTTAGATAAACCGGTTACTTAACATTAACCACGGCCACGAGAATGACTTGGGGAGTGTGCTTGAATTTACTTTCTTCCCATTTATATTGGTCATCATTCAAAATCCAGATATTTAACAATTAAGCTAAAATTACCTAATTTAACTTCAAAGGTTAACATATATAAAAAAGCTTAACATATATAGCACGTAATTTATTCCTTTTCATTTCTTTCAATAGCCAATACTTTTGAGACATATGAATAACGAATTGTGACTAATATAAAAGAGACGGGCCGAGTATAAAATTTGAATGACATATGTGCAAATTTTAAGTCGGATTATTTGTTTTTACATAATTACCCCTATATTTTTGTCCGGTTTATTTTATCTCAAACTTAAGCTAGTAGCTAAGGTCGACCCAGGCCCACCAACCTCTACTACAATTTTGTTAAGAAAGAATCTGCAACCTGAAGTTAAGCCCCGCCATAAAATTGCATACCCCATGATTACATTGAATTTTAAACGTTCAGTGAACATCGACAGAGAATAATTTAAATTTCCTAGTCTTGTCGAATAATTGAAGTTTTAATTAAAGGTATCAATATAGAAGAAAGCAACAGTCATGGACCCCTACCTATATATTGTTATGCAGGGTTTTTCCTAATTTAATAAAATATGAGCATTTTCCTTTTTCACACTACTGTCCAAAATTTTATTTTTATGCTGTTTTACCTTTTTCTAAAGTAATTTCCTTGATAAGACTCAGTTTTTTACGATAGTGGCCCTTCTACTTTATGTTATGCTACTTCAGAATTCAGATACAAATAAATCAAACACAAAAAGAATATGTCACTTTCTTAACTAGGGTTTACAATATACCCATGCGCGCCCAATAATTTTATGAACAATGACTAAAGTATCATTTTTTTGGTGCTAAATGGTCCAAAATGTCATTTTTGAAAATAATAGTCCAAAATGTCACTTCATAACGGTACTTCGTCTTCTGTTTTGTAATTTTAATGCAAAATGGTACGTATTGTTCCGTTTTGGTACTTTATTTTAATTTTTTTTTATTTTTTTATAATGTGCAAAACAGAGATTGAAGTAGCGTTTTGGCTCAAAACGCTACATCATATAGCGTTCTGTACCAAAACGGTACTTTATCTACCGTTTTGCGCATAAAAAAAAATTTAAAATGCCAAAACGTTACACGAAATTCCGTTTTAGGTTTTTGCATAAACGGTACACGATGTACCGTTTTGAAGTGACATTTAGGGTAATTTTTAACCCCATGTGACATTTAGGGCCACCACCCTAATTTTCTCTGTGGATTTACGTACTCATAAATATAGTTCAACTTTGTTTAATTTGTTAAGTCGATAAGTCTACAACAGACAACTGTTTTTTCTAGAGAATCGAATCTAATCTAGGTTTTACAATTATTTTATAGGAGTTCTTACCACTTTTCTATTTAAATCATACTATCTTATAATCCGTGCGATTCGATGCACTGATTGTAATTTATAATTTTATTACTTTATTATTGTATAAAAATAAATTAATAAAAACAATAATTCAATATTATTGAGATTAATTAAGTTAAAATATTTATGTATTATTTTCTCTGTATTATATTATTGAAGTATTCAAACTTTATATAGTTAAAATCTTAAAAATTCATCCCTTACAATCTATAGGTCGCTTCGGCTGTGCGGGTGCAAAGCGAATAACAAAGTGAGAGTCTTGAATCTTTGTGGTGGCAGGGATGATTTACAATTGTTCTTTTAATAATGTTTTTCTAATTTTTTCTTGATTTATTAATTATTTTGTTATATTATAATTTGAATTATTAAAATTAATTTTGGAGCCTTTTGTTTCCCTGCAAAAGATGTAAAAAAAAATTAAATAGAGTTAGTAATTATATTAGAAATTATATTAGAGTTAGTAATTATATTGGATAATAATTTATAGTAATTATATTGGTTAATAATTTATAGAGTTAGTAATTATATTAGATATACGATTTAATTTTTTCAGTATATTATATTTGTTAACACTTTCTTTTGAAATGTATTAGAAAACTTTTTAGAAAGATGTTAACCAACCGATTAAATGAAATAATATTTGGCTTATAATAGTATTATTTAGATAGACAGATTATTGAGATTAATAAAGTTAAAATATTTACGCATTATTTTGTATGTATTAAATAATTGAAGGATTCAAAATATAGATAATTAAAATTTTAAAAAGTCCATCTACCACAATTTATAGGTTGTTTCTCTACGGAAGCATAGCCTATAGGAAAAAAAGTGGGAGTCTTGAATAGCAGTGAGCAGTTGTGTTTATGGATGATTTGATATAATTTTTTTAATATTATTTTATTTTAATTTTTTCTTAATTTATTAATTATAATTTATTTTATTATAATTTTAATTATTAAAATTAATTTTGGAAGTTTTTGGTTCCCTATAAAAGATGTAAGAAATAAGTTGAATGCAATTGAAAATTAAGTTGGATAATAATTCATAAAGTTTGTAGTTATAATATATACATGATTTAAGTTTTTTAACAAATTATATTTGTTTAAATTTTGTTTTGGAAAGTGTTAACAAATTTTTTTGGAAGTTGTTAACCAACCGACCAAACAAAACATGTTTCTCTTGTACTTGTAATAGTATAGTATACATGTTTTGTTAATCATACATATATTAGGTATGCTTGTGTATCTTTAATCAAATAAATATTTGGCATTTCAATTATTGAAGCTTACAATAACTTATAATTACATTTTTCTTCTATATTTGCTACTTTGTATCATATTATTATATAATATTTTTTAATTAACATATATATAATATTTTATTAAATACACATGATATGAAGCAGGGCTAACCAAATTGGAATCAAGTATTATACATTTACGATGGTGTTAGGTCACACACACTGTAGAGGGGTGAATACAGTGTATAGCACAATCAAATCGAATTCTAATAACACAAGTAACAAAAAATAGACTTTATTCAAAGCAATAAACTCTGTTACAGTATGGAACTGTCCTCTCTCAGTGACGAACAAATATCACGAGAGCTGCTAGGGTCACAATGAATAATATTCTCGATAATGATAACACTTATAGTGTAAACCCTATGTCTGTGTTTATATACTACACAGTTACAAGATAATCGCTAATTGATATGGAATATAATTCTGCTTTCTAAAATATATCAATCAGATATCTTTTCTTCCAAGTATTCTATTCTTCATAAAATTCCTTCTTCATGCATATCTCTTCTTACATTTGTCTCGATCTTCTCTTCCTTTAATCAGCCGTCTTCCTTATCTGAACGTTTCCTTTAAGTCCTGATATTATCTTCTGATAAATATCTCCTGAACCTTAAGTACTGATGACTTAAGTTCTGACTTCAGTATAAGTGCTGATTTCAGTTAAGTACTGATTTGTCCTGTTAAAGTAAGATCTGAAAACTAAACATAAATCATATTAGTCATGACATTATCAAATATATCTAACAATCTCCCTCAACTTGTAAATTAGCATAATATACAAGTTTAACAGATATTTGATGATATCAAAAATATTAAGTACAAATGCATGAGAATTTGACTAGATAACTACAACTTACAGTCCTTAAAGCTTTACCAACTTTAACTTCTGATAACAACTTCAGTCTGTATAGATATCATAATTTGAGCAGTTGTAGATCCTGACTTGGCTTCACTTTCTGATCTCTCTGATGTGAGGAGTTGTTCTGAGATAGTTCTTTAACAAACATCTCTCAGCATATCTGAGTTCATCAATCATCCTCCTTTTAGCATCTTTAAGCTCTGCAGAATCTTCACCAGTTTGGAAGATAGCAGCCCTGAGATCATTAATTCTAGCTTTCCTTATGTCCTGATCCAATCTGATCAAATATGCCTTGTCAGACTCAAGATTGAATTCTACAGCCTTGTAACCCAGAAAGGTTGTTATAATCTTAGCAGAGTTAGGCTTCATCTCAACAATATCACCCTTGTGATCTCTGTACTTTGGAAGATATGTGCTGTCAGACTTTACAGAATAAAGCCTTTTCTGTCTCTGAATTTGATTCTTCAAATAGTTTGCAGCACTTTATGTTATTCTGTCATTCACTTGAAGTAAAAATAAAACATGTTCCAGTTCTTCAAAATACTTCAGTGGAATAGCATTTTCCCTTATATGGTAAACCCTACCATCTGTCATGAAGTACAAAAAGATGTGTTCTTTCAAGTAGGTATGGTAAACCATCTGTACAGATTCTAGTTGATTCAATCTTTCAGGAGTTGCTCCAATACCTGGTTCACTTAACGAAGTTGGATCATTGGTTGTGTTCTGTACTCTTCTTTCATCAGCACTACCCAATCCAGATTTATCTCTTGCTTCCTTTCCAGTAACCACTCTTGCTTCAAAACCACTTGCTGTAATCTTCAAAGGTTGAGTCTGTTTGGCTTTGGTGAAACCTGGTAGGAGTAACTTTGAAGGTTTAACATGAGCAATGTCAGAGGTTTCATTTTCCTTATCTTCTGATATCAAGTCAACTTGAGCTATGTCAGAGGTTACTTGCTTCTTTGTAATATCAGAACTAACTATCTCTTGACTCTGAACAACTTGAGCCATGTCAGAGGTTGTCTTAGAAATCTTCCTTGAAGTCAGAGTAAGATCAGCATCTTCAACAGTAATTTCTTCATCCACAGGAGGCACATAAACCTTTATAGGTTCACCAACTTTTTCTTTGCCTTTGGACCTTGGATCTATCTGCAATTGTGATTTATCCTTGGTTGTCTCAACATTTGTCCTTTCTCTTATCACAATGCCTTTGACCTTAGGAAGTTTCTTTTTACCAACAGAAGCTTCAGATTTAAAATTGACTTTTCTGACTTAAGTCTAGCTTCTTCTTCCATCAGACTCTCAAAGTCCATTCCTGGATTTTCCTTCAGAAATGACTGTCTTGAAATTTCTTCATCAAGATCGAAAAGTTCATCAGAACGTATCCTTTTACTAGTATTAGAAGTAATTCTTTTTCCAGTATCAGAACTTGTTCTATGACTTGTAGCTTCAGCTCTTCTTGATGAGAGACCTCTACCTTGACTATGACCTCCCCTTCAGTGTCTTAACAGTTTTGCATTTGGACTTAATTACCTTTTCCCCTTTTTGGTATCAGCAGGTAAGAGAAGAGAGACACGCAATTCCACTGAGGATTGGATTTCATCGAGTTGAGATTGCTGAGAAGCTTGATTTTTCAAAATTTCATCAATCTAAGATTGTTGCTTCTCTTGGGTCTTCTCAATGTAAGCAACTCTGTCAAAGGTAGGTTGGAAGAAAGTTTTCTTGTCAATTTTCTTAGTCATTTCTTGCTTGAGCAATTCTTCCTGAATTTTATGCACCTCTGCATGAGTTTTTGAATGTAGACCTTGAAGATGTATAGTACTCAATGCAGTGACTCGAAGCTGTGTCTTGAAATCATCATTAATTAGCATCTCATCAGCTTTTTCCAAGTGCTTAGCAAGAATCGATTGAGAAGGAACAAAAGTAGCTGTGTTCCACTCCTTAGTTCACTCATGTCCTCTAGGAGTTTCACTCCAAGGTACTGGTGCTTCCCCTGTAACAAACTTCTTGACTATCTCACTTTTGTGAATAGTTTGTTGAGGTGCATGTCTTGATGGACCAGCTGCAGTAGCATCTTCATTTATAGTAGTATCAGCATTTACAGTATCAGAACTTACAGATACAACATCTTCTGATAAAAGAACAGTATGAGAAGCTATTGAGGCATCAACATCATCCTCTAAGTGCTGATCTGCTTCCAAGTTCTGATCAACATCCATAGTCTGTTGCTCACCTATATTCTGATCATTAGTATCTAGATGCAGGGAAGGTGTTGTAGACAATTCTGGTGTTTCATTAGCATCAGTAAGTGGTGTTGTTGATGGATGTATCTGAGCTGTTGGAGCTTCCAAGTAAAGAACCTCAGGCACAATGAAGTTGTGAATATCAATCTCAGCGCTTGTACCTGGGTCTGCAATAGATACTGGTTCATGAATAGGAGATACAGGTGGTGTAGTTGCTTTATCTGTAGCAGCTTCCTGAGTTGGTGACAATGGAGGTGTAGAAGCAGTAGCTGTAGCGATTTCTGGCTCTTTTGAGATCAGAGATTCCTGATCTCCTTCCGTAGCTGCTTCATCCTCATCCTCTGAAACTGGCATGTGAGCTCTCTGTTTCTTGTATCTCTTTGAAGATGGAGATTCTTTGGGAGTTTCAGCATAAGACATTCTTCTAAGCCTTTTGAGAAGCTTAGATCCCCCAATACCAATATCCTTCTGAGAAGAGACCTTCTCAGCTTCTTTCATGACAGGTTCTGATACAGGAACCTGTTCCTCACTGTCAGATTCATCTCGCAGAATAATCCTCCTTCTCTTCTGTGGTGTTTGAGGTACAGTCTTTGTCCTCTTGGGCTTGGAAGATGAAGGCTTCACAGTATGTGCTGCTGATGATGATGGTTGAGGTATCTGTGAAGTTTTGAGATGTGTTCAGACAGAAGGTTGAGTAGAGTGAGGTGTATGTGTGGTATGTTCTGATGGTTGTTGAGTTGTCTGGTTTGTGGTGGTGGGTTGTACATCAGGGTAAACAGATCTGTAGGTTAGAGGATCAGCATTTACCAAGATCTGTTTTACAGACTGAGGTACCTGTAAGGGTCTAACCACCTTTTTCTTAAGGTCAGCATTTACCAAGTCATTAAAAGCACATTTTGCAAGTTTAAAAGGAGGAAATAAAGAACTGGCTGGTTGGGGTTCATTATCACAGCAAAAGGTATATATAAGCTGACAGAATCTAGCAAAGTAAACTACATTTCTATCCTCTGTCATCCTATCCCCGATAAAGCCTAGCACAACACTTGCAAAATCAAAATTAGTTTGGTGAATAATAGCATACCCGATGTGCTGACTCATGATTGGAATGGCATCAAAGTTGGAACACTTATTCCCGAAGGCTTTAGTGATGCAGTCGAAGAACAAGCTCCATTCATTTCTGATATGTGCTCTTTTCAACTGTCCAAGCTTGGCCAAACTCTTCTCATACCCCAAATTGGCCATGAGCTGCTGTAGAACTAGTTCCTCTGCTGTTGAGAAAATGCAGCCTTCTGGTAAATGTAGAGCTTTGTGAACTGCTCCAGGAGTTACCACATGCTCAACATCATTTACTTCGAAAATAATACTGGGAGTACCAGTAGCACCACCATTGTCAAAATGCCCAGTCCGCCAAAACGTCAGAACTTGTTGGCTTGAAATGACTTGAGGCTGGGTCAATACATACCCAATTTCACTGTGTGCTAGAAGATCTTGCACAAAGTACAACTCAGATGGAGCTTCATCATGATTTAAGATTGCAGCATAGTTGTTGGGAATGAACTTGGCTCCATCTATAATCAAATCCTTAGGTGCCATGAGAAAAATTGAGAATTAAGGTTGCCGGTAAGGTGTTTGATAAAATGTCTGTTTGAAAAACAACGTCAGGAGATGAGAGAGAATAGAAGTAAAGAAAGAGAGATAAAGTGTGAAAGTAAATAAAAGATTTTACAATCTTCTCTCTCTTTTACTTATACATGGTAGAAAAAGTAATCGTTGGACACCTGTCAGACATGCAGCAGTAAAGAATAATTAATGGGCACGGGAAAATAGTAATCATTAATTATCACATGCAGTTTTTCAAGGAAAAACTATTCCACTTACCAAGTAATCCCATTAATTAAGGTAATTCAGTTTTAATTTAAAATTTAAACTGTTCCCACTTATTAAATCATTTTCACTGCGAAACCAATATTCTGTAAAAATACACCAAGTGAGAGAATGACCAAAAAAATAAATCAAGTAATCAGGTACTGCCACGTCAGAATCAGAACTTGATTTGTATCAGTAATAAAATGGTCATCAGAATATGGATAAATCAGGATTTAAAAATGCATCAGAATTTCAAACGACTCAGAGACAACATCTTGCAAAAATATAAAAATTTCATTAATATATTAAGAGAATACATTCATGAAATTGAAATTATAGCACAAGATTACAAGAGTGTCCTAAGCTACAAATCTTATTTCTTCTTCCTACTTTCTACAAACAGAACAGCGAGACGAATGATTCGCTCCTGCTGTCGAAGAGCTTCCAACCGTTCTTCTTCCAGTCGCTCAACATGGCGATGGTAATCCAAATAGAAGAACAAGAGGTCTGTCAGAACCTCTTGGGGAACAGAGTCCCAAACCTCATCAGGAATGGCAGTAACATGCCATTCCTGCTGCCAATCTGGACAGCTCATGGTGAGAGAGAAAGTATCATAGTTTAGAGCTAAGTTATAGTTCACCATGATTGTGATGAGAGAGAAATAGATGAGATTGAGAGCTTGAGAGTTGGAGAGAAAATGAGAGAAAATGAGAGATGTACTGACTGGAGTGAAGTGTTGGTTTATATAGGCAATAGAATTCCAGGAGACGTAAAGAAAATTTAATGCTGATAGGTAGAAATAATTTTACCTCGTCTCCCTAGACTGAGGAGAATAAAAACAACCATTGGAAGTGTAAAACAGGATTTAATGCGCACAAGAAACAAGTAAATATTAATGTACAAGGACGTGTACCACTAACCCTAATTGTATTGACTGTTAATATTCCACCCAAACATATTCTGATTTAAAATAAAACTGTTTCATATTTTAACCACAAATAAGTCAAGTAAAGAATAAGAATTTAATATCAACACTTAGACTTATTTCAGAACTTAACAGTCATCAGAATATAATTTCTTAACTCGAAAAGTTGACTGCCTATTTCTGTAATTCTTCACACAAATTCTGATTTCGATTCTTCAGAACTTAATCATCAGAACTTCCATCAGCACCTGTCCTCAGAATTTATGCAATCTGACACATAAACTGTTCATCTAAAACAACATTGATCGCCACAGTAATTTTCATCATTCATATGGAGTGTAAGTGTGTGCATTAAGCGAAATATCAGACAAAGAGTAAAGTCTGATTCACTTCAGTACATCTTAGAAATAAGGCATAACTAAGAACTTTACTTAAAATCTGTCATTATTCTGAAGCCTACTATTGAATGAGTTCATGCATGAGTCGACCTCAACTGTTTTGTGCTTATTTTATGCATATTTTGAAATTCTATTTTACAGTGGCTTCTCAGTGTAAGTGAGTCACGACTGTTTATCAGAATTTATGCTATTATCAGAGTATTTCTCCAGTAATCATAGAGTGTGAAAAGTCACCAAGAAAAATATTAATTTTGCTTTTCTGATGTATATTACTTAATACCAGCAATGCACTTGGGTCGTCCCTTCCACATTTTTTTTTACTCTAGATCTCAAAGGAGTATCTGATTTTTATTCCCTTTTCTTTTCCTTTTTTTTTATAAGTGAGGTTTATCAGCACTTAGTACATCCATCAGATTTACTAACATCAGAACTTAACAGATAAGAAGCACTATTCTAGTTTTTGACTTAAAAATAAGATACACAAAGTAAATTGAACTAAGCTCAATATCAGAGTATGCTTGTGTTAAGAGATGTCCACATAAATAATTACTTCAAATATGGGATCATTAGTATATTAAAGACTACTTGGTAAGCATCTAGCACAGTTATCCTCATAGGATTAAATAGTCACAGAAACAGTCATTTCACTATCAGAGTTTAGAAATTCACATCAGACAACAATCAGTAATTAAGCAATTTAAATTAGGCACAGAATACACAAAGAGAATAATATATGTAAATACTGATCATAAAGTCTGATGCATCAGAACAAAAGCTAAGCAGATTTAGAGAAAGAACCTGAAACCATTCCAAGTTCATTTACCAATCTTGTAAAAGAAGCTTCACATAGTGGTTTTGTGAAGATATTTGCTAGTTGTTGATCTGTTGGAACAAAGTGCAATTCCACTGTACCTTCATCCACATGTTCCCTTATGAAGTGGTACCTAATGCTGATGTGCTTTGTCATTGAGTGTTGAATTGGATTACCTGTCATAGCAATAGCACTTTGATTATCACAGTAAATAGGGATTTTAAAATATGTTAACCCATAATCCAGTAATTGATTCTTCATCCAAAGAATTTGTGCACAACAGCTTCCTGCAGCAATGTATTTTGCTTCTGCAGTTGATGTGGAAATTGACTTTTGTTTCTTGCTAAACCAAGAAACCAATCTGCCTCCAAGAAATTGGCAGCTTCCACTCGTACTTTTCCTGTCAATTTTGCAACCTACAAATTCTGCATCTGAGTAACCTATTAGTTTATAATCTGATTCTCTGGGATACCACAATCCCAGATTAGCTGTTCCTTTAAGATACTTGAAAATTCTTTTCACAGCTGTTAAGTGAGGTTCTCTTGGATCTGCTTGAAATCTTGCACAAAGACAGGTAGCATACATGATATCAGGTCTACTAGCAGTCAGATAGATATAGAGCCAATCATACCTCTGTAATCAGTAATATCTACTGATTTACCAGTATCCTTATCCAGTTTTATTGCAGTGGCCATGGGAGTGGATGCACTTGAACAATCTTGCATTCCAAATTTCTTCAGCAAATTTCTGGTGTACTTGGTTTGACAAATAAAAGTGCCTTCTTCATTCTGCTTGACTTGAAGGCCCATAAAATAGCTAATTTCCCCCATCATGCTCATTTGATATCTTGACTGCATCAGTTTGGCAAACTTCTTGCAAAGTCTGTCATTTGTAGAACCAAAGATGATATCATCAACGTATATCTGAACCAGAATTAAGTCCTTTCCATGGTTGAGGTAGAACAGTGTTTTGCCTATAGTTCCTCTGTTAAATCCACTTTCTAGAAGAAACTGGGCTAAAGTCTCATACTATGCTCTTGGGGCTTGCTTAAGGCCATAAAGTGCTTTATCAAGCCTGTAGACATGATTTGGATATTTGGGATCTACAAAGCCTGGAGGTTGTTTAACATATACTTCCTCTTCCAATTCTCCATTGAGAAAAGCACTTTTCACATCCATTTAAAAGACAGTAAACTTTTTGTGAGCAGCATAAGCCAAAAATATCCTTATGGCTTCCAGTCTACCAACTGGTGCAAATGTTTCATCATAATCAATTCCCTCTTGTTGAGAATATCCTTTTGCAACCAACCTTGCCTTATTCCTTGTAATTATGCCATCACTATCAGTTTTATTTCTGAATACCCACTTTGTACCAACAACAGATCTGTACTTTAGTCTTGGCACTAGGGTCCAGACTTTATTTCTTTCACATTCATTCAACTCTTTATGCATTGCTTGCACCCAATCAGCATCTTGAAGAGCTTCTTCCACTTTCTTTGGTTCAGTCTGAGAAAGAAAAGAATTGTAAAGACATTCACTTGAAGTAGCTGTTCTAGTTCTGACACCTGCATCAGGATTTCCAATAATTAAGTCAGGTGTATGTGATTTAGTCCACTTCCTTGCAGATGGAAGGTTTTCTCTAGAACCGGATGCTCCTCCATGATCCATGTTATCTTCATCAACATTTTCTGATGCTCCCCCTGAAACTATGCTCTCTGAGTTGGATCCTTCAGAATTTAAGTTTTCAGAACTATCAGAACTTAGCTTATCAGAACTTGATGAATCAGAACTTGAAGAGCCAGTTGTATGTTCTGATGCTTTTTGAGATGTGGTTATATCTTCAGTATGCTCTCCCTGCACAGGTGCATCTTCCTTTGGCGCAGTCACCACAGTTTCAATACCATCAGAGTTTAATCCATCAGAGTTTGCAGTATCAGGATTTAGACTGTCAGGATTTTCAGTATCAGAATTTAAGTCTTCATTTTCAAATCTCAGCTAATCATGATCATTGAAATCTTCAAGTCCAGTAATCTTCTTATCATCAAAGGAGACATTGATAGATTCCATGACCACCCTTGTTCTCAAGTTATAGACTCTGAAGGCTTTTGTGGAAAGTGGATATCCAACAAAGATTCCTTCATCAGCTTTTAGATCAAATTTGGATAGTTGTTCAGGATGAGTCTTAAGAACAAAACACTTGCATCCAAATACATGAAAATACTTCAAATTTGGCTTCTTTTTCTTCACCATCTCATATGGTGTATTTCCATGCTTGTTAATGAGTGTTGTATTCTGAGTAAAACAAGCAGTCTGCACAGCTTCAGCCCAAAAATATGTTGGTAGCTTTGCTTCATCAAGCATAGTTCGTGTAGCTTCAATGAGAGTTCTATTCTTTCTTTCAACAACTCCATTTTGTTGTGGAGTTCCAGGAGCAGAGAATTCCTGCTTAATTCCATGGTCTTTGCAGAACTCTTCCATGATCAAATTCTTGAAATCAGTGTCATTATCACTTCTTATTATCTTCACAGAATCTTTGACCAATTTATCTAGTTGCTTGACATGATCAATCAAGATAGATGGAGTTTCACTTTTAGTGTGCAAGAAATACACCAATGTGTATCTGGTGAACTCATCCACTATGACCATAGCATATTTCTTCTTTGCAATAGACATGACCATTCACTAGACCAAATAGATCAACATGTAGTATGTGATAAGGCTCAAGAATTGATGATTCAGTCTTGCTCTTGAATGAAGATTTCCTTTGTTTAGCCTTCTGACAAGAATCACAAAGGCCATCAAGAGCAAATACTGACTTTGGAAGTCCTCTCACAAGATCTTTCTTGACTAGCTCATTTATATTGTTGAAATTTAAATGAGAGAGTTTCTTGTGCCAGTTCCAGCTTTCTTCAATTGATGCTCTACTCATCAGACAGATTGCAGAACCATCAGTACTTGTTGAAAGCTTGACTTCATAAATGTTACCATGCCTGTATCCTTTCAGAACAACTTTGCTTGTAGAATTACTTACAACTTCACAGTGTTCTTCAAAGAATTCCACATGATAACCTCTGTCATAGATTTGACTAACACTCAACAGATTGTGTTTAAGTCCTGAGACCAGAGCTACTTCTTTAATGATGACATTCTCAAGATTGATATTGCCATATCCCAACATTTTTCCAATGTTTCCATCTCCATAAGAAACACTTGGGTCAGCCTTCTCCACAAAGTCTGATAGCAGGGTTTTATTTACAGTCATATATCCTGAACATCCACTATCCAGAACTAGGATGTTTTTCCTGTTGCCCTGCAATCACAACGACCACTAATGATTAGTTTTAAGGACCCAGACTTGCTTGGATCCTGTGGCCTTATTAAGTTTATTAACCTTTGCAGCGGATTTAGCATCAGAGTTTATGTTAACATTTTTCTTATCAGCATTTACACTATCAGACTTTGTATCAGAACTTATACTAGAAGGAACAATGCTAATTTTCTTTAAAGAAGGTTTTAATTGATAATAATCATTGTACAAACTATGATATCCCTTACAAGTATAAATGGAATGCCATAAACTACCACAATGAAAACAAGGATTTTGTGGCTTATATCTAACAGACTGACTCTTAACTCCTGACTTCTCCTGACTTTGAAGGTAAGGAGTTTATGTTCTTATTCTTCCTGCAAAAAGAAGCCAGATGGTTAGAACTTCCACAGTTATGACATGTTTTTCTAGGAGCATCAGGAACAGGCTTATAATCATTGCTTTTATTCACACCTTCCTTTCCATTCCTATTTTTCCTAGGTGATTTTACCTTGTTTGCATTCTTAACTTCTTTCAGCTTATGCTTAAGCTGCTTCTTTGTCATTAAGCCTACGTTTACTTCAATTGTCTTTTCCTGTTTTAGTTTGTCAGAAGTTAATTCATTTTTAACTTCTGATTTCTCAGTATCAGACTTTACAGCTACAAACTTAACATGTTTTAACTTTGATTTTTGTTTAACATCTATAGGCTTTGTTAGGTCCCAATTTTTTGTAGAAGGGGGGTTGAATGCAAACAATACCGTTTAATCGAATAAAATGCGGAATAAAAAGGTGAAACAAATTTCAAGTTAAATAAAACTTTTATTAAACTTGAAAGGTGTTACAACAACGGTATCTGTTACAAGGGATTAATCTCAAATCAGTTATTACAAATCTAGAATAAATTCGACATGAACTTTTTCTATTTTTGCAATGAAAAGATCAAATGCTAAATGCGATTTGAGATTAAGTTCTAGGGATTTTAATCCGCTAGATTGTTACACAAGAACAAGATAAATAATTCTAGTGGTTTGGATTTAACTTTACAATCTAGAATTTTGATCTTGAATAAAGCAGATGAAAAATGAAATAATTTTCTTTTGTTTCTGCTGAGTTCTTGACTTGTGTGTTCTGTTGAATTATTGCATGAACGTCTTCTGCTTTTTTTTTGTTTAAGTAAACAAAACAATCCAGTTGAATCAGCAAGACTTTCGGCAAGATAATCAAATGAACTGGTATGACAATCCATTTGAACTGGTAGGACTTTCGGTGAGACTATCCTTTTGAACTAGCAAGACAATCCCAATAGCTAGCAAGACAATCAGAATGAACTAGCAAGACTTTCGGAATGAACTAGCAAGACAATCCTCCTCCCAGTGTAACTTTCGGTGAGACTATTAAAAATGGCCTGGCATGACAATCGGTATGACAATCCTGATTGTCATGCTAGTTCATTTTCAATTGTCTTGCTGATTTAATGCAGATTTTAATCCAATTAAAATTCTGAAGAACCTTAATATTAATTCAGAATTAATTAATCAATTAATTCAATTAATCAATAAATTAATCTTTGCAGATATAATTTATTTTCTTAATTAAATTATATGACTTAATTAATTAATAGAGAATTAATACTAATCTTGAGCAGCAACCATTCTTCTGAAAATCTTCTGAAAATCACTGTCAATTATGAATCAATTCCACCACTTCAATGTTGACACTCGATGTACTGTCTGGTTCATGAGTGACTAACTTCCGTGACGTTTCTTCAAGCCTTGACCTTGATACTCTTGATTTTCTTCAGACTAAATCCTTGTAATTAATGATACTCTGACGAGATCTCTGTCACTTGATTAAATCCACAATCTTGATTTATATCACTGAGGCTTGATCAATTTCTTGAGCTTCTTCCAGTGAATTAAGTCTTCAAGTCTGTAGATGAATAATGTTTCTTAACCCTTTGACAGATGTTACTCTGTGAGATCTCTCTGACGATAGATCCACTATTTACTTATTACATTCTTATTTGAATTGAGTTAAATCGTCGAATAAACAAATATATTATGACATATGCCTTTCAATCTCCCCCTATTTGCTTGTTAGACAATAACAACAAATACCTAGAGGATAACTCAACTAATAAATAAGAAAAAGATATAAACAGTAATGCAAACTAAATAGCAGAAAAGTTTTGGATTATATTTAACATTTTCCAGATTCCATAAGAAATTTACAAGTGAATACAAGATAGATGTTCCTCTAGCCTGAACATATAACTACATTAGACTATCTTGATTCATAAAGCTCTAATCATATTACATTGAGTTTTGAGCTAATTGACTTCAGTTGTCTTCTCTTCTGACTTCACCTTCTTCTAAATCTTGAAGCAACTCTTTGTCAAAGACACGATCCTTTTCTGAAGTGAAGCTTGCTGGTCTGACTGGTTGAACTCCAACTGACTTCAGCTTATTCTTGATCTGATTGTACCGTTTAATATTCTTTTCACAATAAGCTTGAATCAAATCAGCAGCTTGAGTCTTCAACATGGATGAGTATCCAGCAGTTCTTAAATGATGTTCCATCCAGACCAGATGCTTAGCTGAGTAGTCTTTAAGAGATTGTACATCTAGCTGACAGATTTGAAGACAATCTGACTTAAAGAATCTCACCTGATGAAGATTGTTGACCACTTAAGGACTAGCCCTGCTGGCAAACTCTTTAAGCCTTTCTCGAAGAACTTCATTCAATTATGAGCTTCTTTTTACTTTGTTGAGAAGAACCCAAGTCTCTGACAAAGAATGATTCTCAAACAGATGAAGTGACACCTTGAAAGATCCTTCACTCTGACAATATACAAAAATGCTCATCTCATTTAGGGATCTGTCAAAAGCAGCTGTGATCCTTGAGACTTCAGTCTTGATAGCATTCATGTACATGTCATTGTTAGGATTTGAGATTTCCAGCTTGTCAAGAAGATGTAGGAACTGCCTATCATTGTTAGTGCTCAGCTGAGGCATATCAAGTACTCTCCTAGCTTCATCCCATTTTTCACCAATCTTCAGTCTGACATCTCTTCTCCTTTCTTGAGCCTTAATGTCATGAAGACGTTGCTTTTGAAGAGTTTATGTTCTTTGTATGTCTTTCCTCATGTCAATGATCTGGGAGACCTTTTTGAGTTCAGCTTCTTTTCTTTTCATATCTGACTGCTGCTGCTGAAACTCTTTCTCAAAGATAGGATCCACTGCAGCTTCCTCTTCCCATTCTCCAAAATCACTTTCCTCTTCAGCTTCAAATAAACCATCTTTATCTTCCAAGACTGGTTCAGTGGGAATGTCAAAAATATCAAAGTCATCCTGTTCTCCACTGTAGTAGACATCATCAGCCTTTCCTTTGTCTCCAGCAGAGGTATCTTTTTCTTTCCCCTTTCCACTACTCCCTTTCTTCTCCCCCTTAGTTGAGGGATCCTCTACTGACTTTCCTTTAGAACCTCCATGACCTCCATCATCTCCAGAGCCTGAGCCTCCACCAGACGGCCCTTCAAAGTAAGTTCTTTGTTCTTCATTAGGGCAGTGAGAATTCGTGATCATGAAATACAAGTGTTTCATTCCTTCATTAAGATGTTCCATGCCCGTTTCTATCTTTAGAAATCTGGAGGAGTCCAGTGCATGATTCATTTCAACCAGGTCTTCAAGAGAAGTCATTCTTGTATGTCGAGAGCAGAAGTTAGAAATGTCATCAGCTGATAAAGTTGGAGTTTCCTGAATAGAATTGAGCTTTGGTGTGACAGTGTTCTTGAGATCTGAGATATCATTCCTGATGAGTGTCAGCTGATTGTTGACAGAGGTGGAAGAAAAAGACCGTTCAACCACTTGTGCTTTGAATGCTTGAGCCTCAGCTTGGCTTTTAGCAAGTTCTTCTTTTAGAGCAGCAATTTGAGCTAATAGGTTTTCAGTATCTGTGTCTGTGTGTGCTCTCACCTGAATTTCACTCATGTTTGGTTCACTCACCTCACGTGCTTGTGTTTCTCTCAATATAATTGCTCGTGAGGAGTCTTTCTGTTGCTGTTCTTCTGTACCTGCAGTTAAAATCACCCTAGCCTCTTCAAGAGAGGTCAGTGGTGGTGCAATGGGAATTCGCGAGTCCCGATCCTCAGTCAAACCTATCATTTCATGTGAAATAGATGTCTGAATTGCTTCAGGGATAGATTGACCGAGTTGCCCTCCACTTTCTCCAGATAAATCTGCGAGTGGAGAATCCCGTGAGGGATCCAGAGGTGTTTGATCTGGGAGGGGAGAAAATGACTCTATTAAGGGTGGTCGAGAGTCAGATTTTCCCTCAGAAGCATGTGACTGCTCTTCTGCCGTAACTATGGCAGGCACTGTAACAGACTCTATGTGCACTCCTTGCTCTGTGTCCTGAGTATCATCTGTGGGTATGTATGGTTCCATTGTGAGTAATGGAATTGTACTTGACTCAGTACAAGATGTCATGGCCCTATGACGAATTTCAATAGATTCATCATGTTGAGAGAATGTCTCTAGTAACTGTTCATTGGCCATTTCAAAGTCCATGTCCTGTTGGGAGGACAAGGATGGGCTTTCAGATGCCTCAGTATATGTTCTTCTTTTCTTGGGAGGAGGCAGAGCTGAGGGTTCACTCACATTCAACAATACACTACTTCCTATTAACCTTCTGAGTAACATTTTAGACAGTGGGGGAGAGGTTGAGATAGGTTGTGACTCTGTGTTTGGCTCTATGACCTGGGATTGAAGCTGTGGTTCTACAACTTCATGGTCAGTCCTATCGACCACTGGGGGTCTTTCAACAGAAGTAGGAATGGAGTGAGAGTGAGGAATTACTACCTGTAATGGAAGAGCATCTGATGTTGGAGGAGCCTGGGTGGCTTGAACCACTGGAGGTTGAGGTTGTTGTTCATGACCGGGAAGATTGAAAATAGGTAGGGGAATATAAGTGGTCATGAAAGCAGATACAAGTACTGGAACTTGCATGAATTTGAAGGTTGTGTCTTGGCGGGTGTAAATCTTTTTGCTTACAGGAGGGGGTTCGGTTACTGCAGAGTTAGCAAAAAGGGCTTTATGCTCAGGTGTGAGAAGATAATCTGCTATAAGCATGAGAAAACGAGCATAGTAACATGATAATCTACGATTTGTAGAATGATCACGTAAAGCAGTAGTGAGACGTCTCAAGAGAATGGGAAAAAGTAGTTTGCCAAAATTGATCCTTTGATTGAAAACAACCGCAAGACCAATATACTGCAGAGTGGAAGTGATGTTGTGAAAGTTGGATTTAGTGTAGTTGGCAAACACTTTAGAAAGTGTATCGAAGAAAATGTCCCATTCAGACACCAAATTGGATTTTGAAAGTTTGGTTAAATTGATCACCCCCTGATAGTGAATAGCATGGAAAAAGTTTGTGATATCATTTTCAGAGGGTAAATTACAGAAATTGTCCAATGGAAAATTTAACGCTTGATTGACGACTGTTTCATCAACTACATACTGTGTGTTTGCCACGGTGAATGAAAAAGATTTTGAATCATCAACCACAGTAGAGGTTGTGCAAATCAGTCTAAGCAGATCGACATTTAAAATCACATTTGATTTAATAGCAAAGCTAACAATCGAATGGTCATTTAAAAATCTAATCCATGGCTTAAATTTTTCCACATCACATTTTTCTGGATTAAAATAACCAACTTGATTATGCACGACAATTTGGAAATTGAGAGCCATTTAAAATAATAATAAGACACACACTTTCAGAATTTTAAGAATAATATTAAGAAAATTCGAATTAATTAAATTAATTTAATAATTCGAATTAAATTAATTATAATCGAAAAATTTAGACAGAAATGAATCTCGTTAAAATTCTTAACTCACAAACGCATATTTGAAAAGCCAAAAGACACAAAACAGAAATTAAAATTAAAATTAAAATTACCCAAAATCAACAAACACAATGATTCGAAAAAAAAAGTTTTGAAAAAATTTTGGCAGCACTCTTGTATGTATATATATGTAAGTATATATAACAGGAGTAAGATTGCTGAGTAAAAACTCGAGCAAAGGAGATCAATGGCGGTTGAGATGGTGTTTGCTGTTCGAAGAGAGAGAGAGAGTGAAAGAGAGACTGTTGGAATTTTTGAAAAACAAAAAAAACTGAACTGATGAAACTTAAAACACACACAAAAACGATTAAGTAGTATAACTGGTATGACAATCGGATTGTCATACCGATTGTCATACCGATTGTCACACCAGCTTAAAGACAGAAAAAAAAACAAAACAAAACAAATAATAATATATAACTGGTATGACAATCTGATAGTCATACCGATTGTCATACCAGTACAAAATAAAACATAAAAAGTCTGATATTAATTTTATTACTGGCATGACAATCAATAGTCATACCGATTGTCTTGCCAGTTATAAAATTAATCTGATTTTAAAAATAACCAAGCATTATTACTGAAATGACTTTCAGCAAGACAATTTCAATTGTCTTGCCGATTGTCATTCTAGTATAAAATAAATTAAGTATTTAAATATACTGAATAATTAACATAAAAACTGTTAAAAACACATAAAAAAACAGAATATATAAAATATTTCAATTTCAGAAAACTGAAATGAATATTACAGAAAATATTTACATAATTAAAATAATTAAAATATTTCAGAGATAATAATATTTTCAGTCCAAAACTAGATTTCTTTTGAATTTTAACAAATTAAATTCATAGAAAAATATTTTTAGAGAAAATAAAATATTCTGAGACATTAAAATTAACAAGTTGAGTAAATAAATAAGATAAGATAATAGAAATTACATAGAAATAAGCAAGAAATATGATAAAATGATAAAATGAATTTGCAAATGAATTTTTCATTTATGAAAAATTCATTTGTAAATTCATTCAAGAACAGATCTCAGATATTAACTAAATTAATCACTAAAACTATTCAACATGCCCAATTTACCAACTAATCTGGTAAATGTCGATTCATCAAGTGATTTAGTGAAAATATCTGCTATTTGTTCTTCTGTTGGAACAAAAAATAGTTCTTCTGTTGGAACAAAAAATAGTTCAACAGTACCATTCGTGACGTGCTCTCTAATAAAATGATACCTGATGTCAATGTGCTTTGTCCTCGAGTGCTGCACAGGGTTGTTGGTGATGGCTATTGCACTTGTATTGTCACATAAAATAGGAATTTTGTTCAATACAGAGCCATAGTCTCGTAGCTGGTTCCTAATTCACAAGATCTGAGCACAGCAGCTTCCAGCAGCAATATATTCAGCCTCGGCCGTTGAGTTGGAAACTGTTTGTCGTTTCTTGCTGTACCATGAGACTAGTCTGCTACCTAGGAATTGGCAACTCCCTGAGGTGCTTTTCCTATCAACAACACTTCCTGCATAATCTGAATCTGTATATCCAACAAGGTTAAAACCAGATTCTTTAGGGTACCAAATACCTAGATTTGGTGTTCCCTTAAGATATCTTAAGATTCGTTTAACAGCAACGAGATGAATATCTCTAGGATCCGCTTGGAACCTTGCACATAAGCATGTAGCATACATAATATCTGGTCTACTTGCAGTAAGATAGAGTAACGAGCCAATCATACCTCTGTAGCTTGTGACATCTACCTTAATGGAGTTTTCACATGGTCCAAGCTTGACAGCTGTAGTTGATGGAGTCCTTGCTGATGCAGAATCCTCTAGATTGTACTTTTTGAGGAGTTCCTTGAGATACTTGGATTGACAAATAAATGTTCCATCTAACCTTTGATTTACTTGTAATCCAAGAAAGAACTTCAGCTCTCCCATCATGCTCATTTCAAACTTGTTGTGCATTAACTTAGCAAATCTCTTACAGAGATTATTATTAGTAGACCCAAATATTATATCATCCACATAGACTTGGACTAATATAGTATCATTCTTATGTTTTTTAGAAAAGAGAGTTTTGTCTATGACACCTCTAATAAAGCTATTTTCAATAAGAAATTCAGAGAGAGTGTCATACCATTTTCTTGGAGAATGTTTGAGCCCATAGATAGCCTTAAAAAGAAAGAAGACAAAATCCAAATGATCTGGATCTTCAAAACCAGGAGGTTGCTCTACATATACCTCTTCATCCAGCTTTCCATTCAGAAAGGCGCTCTTAACATCCATTTGATAAACTTTAAAGTTTGAGAATGCTGCGAATGCCAGAAATATCCTGATGGCCTCAAGTCTAGCCACTGGAGCATAGGTTTCATCATAATCAATGCCTTCAGCTTGAGAATACCCTTTTGCTACCAGTCTTGCCTTGTTTCTTGTAACCACACCATCTTCATCTAGTTTATTCCTGAATACCCACCTAGTACCAACAGCTTTCTTGTGTGTAGGTCTAGGTACCAGTTTCCAGACTTGTTGACTTTCAAACTGATTGAGTTCATCTTGCATAGCAATCACCCAATCTGGATCAGTTAGTGCTTCTTCAATCTTCTTAGGTTTCATCTCAGAAAGAAATCCTGAGAACAGACACTCATTTTGAGTAGCACGTCTAGTTCTGACTCCAACATCTGGATCACCAATAATCAACTCAAAAGGATGAGCTTTATTCCAGACAGTCTGTCTTGGAAGATTTGATCTTGATGATTCGCCTTGAAATTCATTGGGATGTTGTGTCCTACTAGATGATCCTTCAGCATCTCCCCTGAGTTGTTGCCATGTGGACTTGAAGATTCTCTGTCAGTAGCAGTGGTATCTCCATTGTTGCCAAAGTTTCCATCACTATTACCTTGAGTATCATCATGATTAACAGGTTCTTCACCAGCAACAACCTCAGGTTCTTGACCATGTTCTGATTCTGAATCTGACATATCATCAAACTTCAGTTTCTCAGAAGGATCTTCAGTTTGGATACTAGGGAGTTTAGTGTCATCAAATGTAACATTAACACTTTCAGTTACTTTGTGTTGATCAATGATATACACTCTGTATGATCTTCTTCCATATCCAACAAAGATACCCTCATATGCCTTTGCCTCGAATTTACCACGACGATCATCTCCATCCTTGAGCACGAAGCATCTGGCACCAAATACATGAAAGTATTTGATAGAAGGTTTCTGTTCATTCAAAATCTATAAAGGAGTTTTCATGAAGTCTTTGTTGATTAGAGTTCGATTCTGAGTATAACATGCAGTATTGACAGCTTCAGCCCAAAAGTACATTGGAAGACCTGATTCACTTAACATCGTTCTTGCAGCTTCAATCAATGTACGATTCTTCCTTTCTACCACTCCATTTTGCTGAGGGGTTCTAGGAGCTGAAAATTGTCTGGTAATCCCTTTGTCTGTACAGAATCCATTGAGAAGTGAATTCTTGAATTCTGTTCCATTATCTGACCTTATTGCTCTAACAGGGACATTAAAATCTAACTCAATCATCTTGATATGATCAATCACAACTTGTGGTGTTTCATCCTTAGAGTGAAGAAATAAAACCCACGTATACTTGGAATAGTCATCAACTATCACAAGACATCTAAGGAACCTCCTAGATGATAAACTAATTCAGCATCAGTAAATTTTACCTCTTTTCTTGACGATGAGGTGTTTGCATCACTAGCCATGAGAGAAAGATTCCTAACTTCTTCATCTTCACTGTCAGTATCATCCCAGCTTCTTCCCTTTGCCAGGTAAGCCCTTTCAGATTTACTCTTCTGATTAGAATCGTAAGAGTTCTTCCTAACTTGTTTTGGCAACCTGCATTCTGTGGCAAAGTGTCCCAACTCATTGCAGTTGAAGCATCGAATGGTGCTTCGATCAACCATCCCTGTTTTATACCCACCACTGCTGGTGTTAGAGGATGAAGATCCACCTTTCTGGAATCTGTTGTAGTTGGACTTGTACTTGAACTTGGGATTCTTTTTGAATCTGACATTTGAGAATCTCTTGACAATAAGGGCCATTGACTCATCCTCCAATTGCTCCAGTTCTTCCAAGGAATAATAATCATCTCCTGATTGATTTGTAGTAGGAGGATCAAATTCTGCTACTATCACATTTTCTTCAACCTTGGAAGACTGTACCATTCTTTCTGACTGTTGAGATTGTTGTTGATACTGTGGTTGTTGTTGTTGTTCATCAGCTACTAGAGCAGTAGACGTGTTGACCACTCTTCCTTTCCCGTAAACTTTCTTCTGCTGAATCTGCTCCAACTCATAAGTCTTTAACACACCATAGAGCCTTTTCAAAGAAATCTCACTCAGATCTCTTGCTTCTCTTATGGCAGTGATTCTATGTTCGAGATGAGTTGGCAGTGTCAAAAGGAACTTTTTGTTGACCTCCCTTATGGAATAGTATTTACCATTAATGTTCAGGTTGTTGATCAATGCATTGTACCTCTCAAACACTTCAGTGATTTCTTCTCCTGGATTGGATTTAAAGTATTCATACTCAGAGGTTAGGATTTCTAACTTGTTCTCCCTAACTTCCTCTGTGCCTTCATTAATAACCTCAATAGTTTCCCAGATATGTTTGGAATCTTTACAATTCATCACATGTCTATTCATCAAGGGATTAAGGGAATCTACTAAAATTAATTGAAGGCTAGCATCCAGGGAGGCTTCTTCTATTTCAGCAGGAGAGAAATCCTCAGGATCTTTCACATAAGTTCTCGTTTTGGTGATCACCACATCATTTTCTATTACCTCTGGTTCAATAACCATAGGAATTTTTGGACCCTTCTTTAACACTTACAAATATTTGGGATTAGCAACTTGTAAAAATAATAGCATCTTCTTCTTCCACATAACATAATTTTCTTTATCGAAAAGTGGAATTTTAACGGTTCCAACTTTTTGTGTAGTCATTATGAATTTTTTGAGTGAATAAAAAATTCAAGGAGTCAAAGAAATACAAAAGTCTAGGATCTAGATTTGTACGTTAATCAGAAGGCTCTGATACCAATTGTTAGGTCCCAATTTGTTTGTAGAAGGGGGGTTGAATGCAAATAATACCGTTTAATCGAATAAAATACGGTATAAAAAGGTGAAACAAAATTCAAGTTAAATAAAACTTTTATTAAACTTGAAAGGTGTTACAACAACGGTATCTGTTACAAGGGATTAATCTCAAATCAATTATTACAAATCTAGAATAAATTCGACATGAACTTTTTCTATTTTTGCAATGAAAAGATCAAATGCTAAATGCGATTTGAGATTAAGTTCTAGGTATTTTAATCCGCTAAATTTTTACACAAGAACAAGATAAATAATTCTAGTGGTTTGGATTTAACTTTACAATCTAGAATTTTGATCTTGAATAAAGCAGATGAAAAATGAAATAATTTTCTTTTGTTTCTGCTGAGTTCTTGACTTGTGTGTTCTGTTGAATTATTGCATTAACATCTTCTGCTTTTTTTTGTTGTTTAAGTAAACAAAACAATCCAGTTGAATCAGCAAGACTTTCGGCAAGACAATCAAATGAACTGGTATGACAATCCATTTGAACTGGTAGGACTTTCGGTGAGACTATCCTTTTGAACTAGCAAGACAATCCCAATAGCTAGCAAGACAATCAGAATGAACTAGCAAGACTTTCGGAATGAACTAGCAAGACAATCCTCCTCCCAGTGTAACTTTCGGTGAGACTATTGAAAATGGCCTGGCATGACAATCGGTATGACAATCCTGATTGTCATGCTAGTTCATTTTCAATTGTCTTGCTGATTTAATGCAGATTTTAATCCAATTAAAATTCTGAAGAACCTTAATATTAATTCAGAATTAATTAATCAATTAATTCAATTAATCAATAAATTAATCTTTGCAGATATAATTTATTTTCTTAATTAAATTATATGACTTAATTAATTAATAGAGAATTAATACTAATCTTGAGCAGCAACCATTCTTCTGAAAATCTTCTGAAAATCACTGTCAATTATGAATCAATTCCACCACTTCAATGTTGACACTCGATGTACTGTCTGGTTCATGAGTGACTAACTTCCGTGACGTTTCTTCAAGCCTTGACCTTGATACTCTTGATTTTCTTCAGACTAAATCCTTGTAATTAATGATACTCTGACGAGATCTCTGTCACTTGATTAAATCCACAATCTTGATTTATATCACTGAGGCTTGATCAATTTCTTGAGCTTCTTCCAGTGAATTAAGTCTTCAAGTCTGTAGATGAATAATGTTTCTTAACCCTTTGACAGATGTTACTCTGTGAGATCTCTCTGACGATAGATCCACTATTTACTTATTACATTCTTATTTGAGTTGAGTTAAATCCTCGAATAAACAAATAGGCTATGACATATGCCTTTCAATCTCCCCCTATTTGCTTGTTAGACAATAACAACAAATACCTAGAGGATAACTCAACTAATAAATAAGAAAAAGATATAAACAGTAATGCAAAGTAAATAGCAGAAAAGTTTTGGATTATATTTAACATTTTCCAGATTCCATAAGAAATTTACAAGTGAATACAAGATAGATGTTCCTCTAGCCTGAACATATAACTACATTAGACTATCTTGATTCATAAAGCTCTAATCATATTACATTGAGTTTTGAGCTAATTGACTTCAGTTGTCTTCTCTTCTGACTTCACCTTCTTCTAAATCTTGAAGCAACTCTTTGTCAAAGACACGATCCTTTTCTGAAGTGAAGCTTGTTGGTCTGACTGGTTGAACTCCAACTGACTTCAGCTTATTCTTGATCTGATTGTACCGTTTAATATTCTTTTCACAATAAGCTTGAATCAAATCAGCAGCTTGAGTCTTCAACATGGATGAGTATCCAGCAGTTCTTAAATGATGTTCCATCCAGACCAGATGCTTAGCTGAGTAGTCTTTAAGAGATTGTACATCTAGCTGACAGATTTGAAGACAATCCGACTTAAAGAATCTCACCTGATGAAGATTGTTGACCACTTGAGGACTAGCCCTGCTGGCAAACTCTTTAAGCCTTTCTCGAAGAACTTCATTCAATTCTGAGCTTCTTTTTACTTTGTTGAGAAGAACCCAAGTCTTTGACAAAGAACGATTCTCAAACAGATGAAGTGACACCTTGAAAGATCCTTCACTCTGACAATATACAAAAATGCTCATCTCATTTAGGGATCTGTCAAAAGCAGTTGTGATCCTTGAGACTTCAGTCTTGATAGCATTCATGTACATGTCATTGTTAGGATTTGAGATTTCCAGCTTGTCAAGAAGATGTAGGAACTGCCTATCATTGTTAGTGCTCAGCTGAGGCATATCAAGTACTCTCCTAGCTTCATCCCATTTTTCACCAATCTTCAGTCTGACATCTCTTCTCCTTTCTTGAGCCTTAATGTCATGAAGACGTTGCTTTTGAAGAGTTTATGTTCTTTGTATGTCTTTCCTCATGTCAATGATCTGGGAGACCTTTTTGAGTTCAGCTTCTTTTCTTTTCATATCTGACTGCTGCTGCTGAAACTCTTTCTCAAAGATAGGATCCACTGCAGCTTCCTCTTCCCATTCTCCAAAATCACTTTCCTCTTCAGCTTCAAATAAACCATCTTTATCTTCCAAGACTGGTTCAGTGGGAATGTCAAAAATATCAAAGTCATCCTGTTCTCCACTGTAGTAGACATCATCAGCCTTTCATTTGTCTCCAGCAGAGGTATCTTTTTCTTTCCCCTTTCCACTACTCCCTTTCTTCTCCCCCTTAGTTGAGGGATCCTCTACTGACTTTCCTTTAGAACCTCCATGACCTCCATCATCTCCAGAGCCTGAGCCTCCACCAGACGGCCCTTCAAAGTAAGTTCTTTGTTCTTCATTAGGGCAGTGAGAATTCGTGATCATGAAATACAAGTGTTTCATTCCTTCATTAAGATGTTCCATGCCCGTTTCTATCTTTAGAAATCTGGAGGAGTCCGGTGCATGATTCATTTCAACCAGGTCTTCAAGAGAAGTCATTCTTGTATGTCGAGAGCAGAAGTTAGAAATATCATCAGCTGATAAAGTTGGAGTTTCCTGAATAGAATTGAGCTTTGGTGTGACAGTGTTCTTGAGATCTGAGATATCATTCCTGATGAGTGTCAGCTGATTGTTGACAGAGGTGGAAGAAGAAGACCGTTCAACCACTTGTGCTTTGAATGCTTGAGCCTCAGCTTGGCTTTTAGCAAGTTCTTCTTTTAGAGCAGCAATTTGAGCTAACAGGTTTTCAGTATCTGTGTCTGTGTGTGCTCTCACCTGAATTTCACTCGTGTTTGGTTCACTCACCTCACGTGCTTGTGTTTCTCTCAATATAATTGCTCGTGAGGAGTCTTCCTGTTGCTGTTCTTCTGTACCTGCAGTTAAAATCACCCTAGCCTCTTCAGGAGAGGTCAGTGGTGGTGCAATGGAAATTCGCGAGTCCCGATCCTCAGTCAAACCTATCATTTCATGTGAAATAGATGTCTGAATTGCTTCAGGGATAGATTGACCGAGTTGCCCTCCACTTTCTCCAGATAAATCTGCGAGTGGAGAATCCCGTGAGGGATCCAGAGGTGTTTGATCTGGGAGGGGGGAAAATGACTCTATTAAGGGTGGCCGAGAGTCAGATTTTCCCTCAGAAGCATGTGACTGCTCTTCTGCCGTAACTATGGCAGGCACTGTAACAGACTCTATGTGCACTCCTTGCTCTGTGTCCTGAGTATCATCTGTGGGTATGTATGGTTCCATTGTGAGTAATGGAATTGTACTTGACTCAGTACAATCAGATATCAATCAGATATCTTTTCTTCCAAGTATTCTATACTTCATAGAATTCCTTCTTCATGCATATCTCTTCTTACATTTGTCTCGATCTTCTCTTCCTTTAATCAGCCGCCTTCCTTATCTGAACGTTTCCTTTAAGTCCTGATATTATCTTCTGATAAATATCTCCTGAACCTTAAGTACTGATGACTTAAGTTCTGACTTCAGTATAAGTGCTGATTTCAGTTAAGTACTGATTTGTCCTGTTTAAGTAAGATCTGAAAACTAAATATAAATCATATTAGTCATGACATTATCAAATATATCTAACAGATGGAATATATATAATAGTTTAATAGATATATTTTATCCCAATTTATTACGGATAACATATATTTATTTTTAAATTAATTAATATATAAATACACTAAATTATATTATTTGATTGGATCCATTCTATAATATTTATAGAAATATAATCATATTAATCACGACAAATGTTCTTCATAAAATTTTAAAAGAATTAATAAATTTAAACAAATAGTTATGACAATTGAGTCAAATTTATAAAAATAATTTTAAAAAGTAAATAAATATTATTATTGAATTAGTATATGAAGAAATGTTGAAATCATTCACGAATAAAAGTCATCAACGATTAAAATAACGCTATATTAATCTATATACTAGAAACTAATCCAAGTATGACATATATCAACAAAGTCATCTATAACATATTCTCAAATACATATCTCATATGACATAAATATATTGTTAAGTAAACGTCGTCGCCATGAATATAAAAATCTTGTACAGATACTTAATACGATATCAATGAAGTTGGATGGATACATTGTCGATTCCAAATACAACAAGTTTCAATTACCGTATACGCATAAATACTGGACCTACACAAACTACAATTAGTATCGATAAATCTTTAACTCAAAGATTACGTCTAGCCAAAATATCTATCACAGCCAGAATCATCAAAGGCTGGAAATAAAAAATTGAAATATTTTTATCTCTAAAAAGTCTAAACAATCATCGGGTATAAGTTGTTTCGAATGATATTTTTACCACACTTCAAATAAATTATTAAGTACTATACATTTTATTTTCTAACAAAAACCGTACTAAAGTTTTTAAAAAAATAAAAGTTATTTTTTTTTATCTTTTTTATGATAAAATCTAATAACAAGATTTTGTATATAATTTTAATGGCCATATTTTTTTAATTTTTAAATATATTTACACATATTTTTAAAACTGAAAGATGATAAAATTGGTAATTAGATCACCTTAATTGACTGCAAATGATAATTTGTTAAGATTGGTGAACAAAATGATATATGAGCTCAATTTCAGTGACCAATTTAATATTTAACACACTGAAAATATTATAAAAAACTTGATGTTATATCAAGAATATCATTCTTAAACTCTGTGCATTCCAAGTTAAAATCATAAATATATTTCGTTATCCAGCAATTTGAGAAATACACTATCACATGTGTCTTGTAGTGTTTATCACTTACAAAAGTTGGCGACAATAATGATTCCGGTACGAAGTTGAAAAAATAGAAGAATCCTTAATCGCTCACACATATATTTTCCTTTTAATATTAAAATATATTATGTATTTTACGTTCATACTTTAGAATTTTACATTTTATAATTTATTTTTCTTTTCGTAAAAAATATATAAATGTAATTGTATGTCATGGATAATGATATAAAAGGTTATTATGGTTCCTTTTGTATTCAATACTGTAAGAAATCGGGGGTAGTTGTTGTGCCCAAAGTATTGTATGAGCTAGATTTAAGACCCATAAAAGATTTGGGCTCGACTGGTATGAAGTAATGAAGATTTTGATGAGGTTCTTGGCTCAAAAAATCATGGTTTAGAAGGTGTCTACATTAAGGTACAGGAATCTGGAGCTAACAGTGGATAATAAGGAGGTTCAATTGGTTGTTAACAGATTTGTATGGTCAGGGAAGGAATTGAGACGCATCAGGATCAGGTCCTTGTAGGCTAATAAGGTGCTGGAAGCACCTGGGTAGATGGAAGGAATGGTAAGGTACTGGTTCAGGAGCAACAGTGTACCTTAACATGTAGAAATAATAAACCTCGATTGGCAGGGGTAGAGTTCAGCTAGGACTGTACCTCCTACAATAAAGGAAAATAACATTTATCTTCATGTAATGGACTTTTAATAGATTTTTATCATTATAAAACGTGATAAACATGAATAATTACAGGATAAACATATAAATATATAGGAACCATGTATAGGCAATGTATAAAAACAAGATCCTATTAACTTAACTGTGGTAACTTGTTTGGCTTATCAAAAGGGTGGATTATTGGCCAAGAAATGGCGTTCAACCCTAGAGAACTACATTGAACTTGATCCTTATATATAGGATATGTAGCCAATTGGTAAAGGGGTTCGATAATTCACTTTTTGCTCATTGGCACGTGTAACCATTGTGATTATTCTCTGAGTATATTTGGTAGGATTCGAGAATGCATTTCTCAGCCATTTTTACTTGGTTCTTTGTTAACTCAGTTCGAATTTCATACACAAGAATAGCATATTTTAAGCTGTTGAACTTCTATTCAGCAGCTACCATTGCTTCATTTCATCCGAAAATCAAGGGTCATTTAATTAATCAAGCGCAATTAATTCGGGGTGTTATAATCGGTTTTCCCACCTAACACTTATCATTTACGGTATCCGAGAACCATAAACAGATTGGGGCTCGTAACATTCCCCCATGAGAAATAGTCGTACTTACTTTTTTAAACACGTTTTTAGAATTCCAAAAGTTTTTTTAAATTTTAATCAAGCATGGTTTAGAAATGTGGGCAGAAAACGGCAAATATAAAATTTACGTTGGGTTATAATTGTCCGGCAGGGGCGTGGCTACGCAATCAATATCCAATGAGTAATGAAGTAACCCGCTCTTTCTCACAGGTCCATAGCAAAATTGCAGCCCATTAAACAAAAAGTGTACCAGTATCTGAGTTGGGCCCAGTCAAATTATACATAAACTGATGCGGCCCCAAAACTTCAATTTGAGTTGCCACTGATGAATACATATTGTTGTGAATGTGATATAAAAAGAAGGATTAAAAAAGTGAGGATAAAGAGTTGGGAAAAGTAAAATCCGACATGAAAATAATGAAGAGGGGGAGGGACATATGAATAGACTACAGTTTAACAGGTGAAGCCAAAAATGACTGATTGAGTCGCATTGTGGGGGACCACTCTATTTTTCATCTATTTTATAACCCTTCCATTAATTCCAATTTTGTGGACAAGAATTTTAAACTCAATTTCGTCTCCAGTTTTAAATTATTTATTTATGTAGGGTTGCATTTTGTTTTTTTTAGCTAAAAGACATTGGATTCTTATTTCATCACAATCCTAGTCCGTATTTTCGTTTTGCACTTGTATTGTACTGTTCGTTTCCGCATTTATAGCTTGTACCCACATCTGTCACTCACTGACACACACAATTATGATTATTCTATAATTTACTAATATTCATGTAAAACTTATTTGTAATAGTATTAAGAAAGATGTGGGTGTTAATGTTACTCCCTCTGTCCCATCCATTTCTTTACAGTTACTATTTTGGGTCGTACTATCCATTTCTTTACATTTCAAAAATAGTAAACTTTTAATAATATAAAACACTATTACACCCACTAACTTCCTTCACTCTCTCAAATCTATTATTAAATATTAATAGGTCCCCCTACTTTAACCACTTTTCATCATTTTTCATTACTTTACCTACTTTTATATATATATATATTGGTCTCCGTGCCCACCAGAGATGTAAACATCCTGGTGGGACGGAGGGAGTACTAATTTGTGAAGGTACGGTGATTTGAAAAGATCAGGTTACAGATTCGGAAATCTGAACTAATTAGTTGAGGTATTAAATTATAATTTATCAGACATTTTTTTAAAAAAAATATGATTTATAAAAATTTAATGAATAGGTCAAATATTTTAGTTGCTTAATCAGCGATTTAAAGATTATTTTTAAAAATCTATTAATTTTTTATAATAAAGAAAAAAATAAATAAATATATATATATATATATATATATATATATATATATATATTAATTAGGCAGCTGAGATGAGGTGGGATTTGTTATTTGTGCAGTGGACACAATCTCAATCTTAATATAGTAGTTAGATTGTACATGTTGGTACTCTTTTATTTTATGTGCAGAGTGTGTAATTATATTTATATATATATTTATTGAAGAAATGATTGTCCTGTTATTGGGGGTATTTTATTAAGGGGAGTTGGAACAGTTGAAATAATTTATGGTGGGGGTTGTTTTTAAACAATTGAAGTGTATCATGTTATGGTGTGGGTATCCCATGTTACCGCTCACATGTTTGTGTTTGCAATAATTTAGCATAAAGAGAACTATAGTCACAACTATATCGGTGTTAAGATCTTGAATAGCTAAAAAAAACTCCCCCTCAGAGCATCTTCAACGGGAGTAGCTATATTTTTTTTTTGATAAATGCAGAAGATTTTCATTAAATAATATAATACAGTCGGGACAAACCCTCAACTGTCGATACAACCAGGTAATAAAATAAATAACATACTAAAATCAATTAGATGATTTGTTTCCTGATCGTTTAACACATATAATTTAAAAATTCTTGAAGCTAAAAACGAAATCAAAGACATCTCAGGCGATCCAAATTGCACAAGTATCTTTGAAGATAGCAACATCGCAATTGAACATATCACGTAAAAATTATGGTTAGCCAAATGTTCAGAAACAACAATCGCATAAAATGAGATTGGAGAAACGGCACCCCAGCTATCTAAATGTCGGACACCAGCTATATACATGTCGAAAGCACCCCAACTATCTACATGCCGGATACCAGCTACAGACATGCCGAAATTGTAAGCTAAAAGATGAACAATCTTTGGTTGTGAAAGGTGAGCTTTTGCAATAATCATCACCGTTCAGATTCGATACAGGTTTTGCAGATCAACAAAAATATCAGCAAATTTGTCCTCAACAGATCCAATACCAGATTAACCCAAGCATGACTAAGCAAAAATATAACAAACACTCCAAAAGAAGAGACAGATACACACTCCAAGAGGATAGACACACAAATATTCAAAACAATTGGGTTTTATTGAAAAGAAATCAACGAGAATAAAAAATAAAGGGATTGGGGCTTTTCAGTGGAGAAAACCAGTAGAAGCACCTCGATTTACTTGAAAATTGACAAATCCTAGGGAAGAGGAAAGATGAGGGAGGCGGCTCAAAAACCTGACCCCCTTAAATGTTTACGGGAGTAACTATATTCATTAGCTATATTAGTATAAAATAGATATTATGTAAAAATTGAAGAACCTGTAAGGAATTATGATTCAGTGGTATTAGTTATAATGATTAGCTATATTCAAAAAACAGTTTTTATTGTTATTTTCAAATTTTAATAGTTATGTTTTATCAAAAAGGGTTGGTAAGAAATTATTAATAAAAAATATTTTTTTTAACTTAAATATAAGTGGAAATAATATATATATATATATATGTATAAAATAAAAATATTTACTGATGTTATTATAATATTTAAATCATGAAAAAAATTAGTTAACAAACATTACTTTTATATATTATAAAATATTTAACTAATTGTTTTATCCAAGTAATTTTTAATAATTTTTTTATATAAAAATGTACAATAAAAAATTATATAAGTAATTAATAAAATTGGTTAACATGATTTTTTTACAGCTTTTTGATATTAAATTTTTACAATTAATATTACATAAAATTAAAATATAAAATTAAATTAGTAATTATATACATATATATTAAATGTAATTATTATATATAAATATATTTTTTTGTAAAACTCCACTCAATTCTAAAATCTCAAACCTAAATTATATATATTTGATGAAGCCAGGTGTTCTACGGGAAGGTGTACAGTGGAGGGAAAATAAGTCGCGGGAGAAATATTATAGAGGGAAATGACGTGACCCAAATATAGATGACAGTCATCCATTCAACAAATGTAGCGTGCCTTTTTCTCGGCATCTAAGAGTCTACCTAACATGTGTCTCCCTTGGAGTACTATTTTTTTTACAAATTATTTATATTTTTAAAATTAGGGTTGCCACATAGATATTATTGCTAAATGGAGCGTCTCCTTAGAGAATTCTTAATAATCTCGGGTTGGTTGATCTTTTGATAATTAGTACGGAGTTGTATAACAGAGAAGCAAAGATGAGGATTTTCTATAATTACTGTAATACAATTAATTATATATATATATATATATATTAGTTTTAAAACATTGAATACAATAATTAATAAACTAATTAATATAAATAATACTCACTCCGTCCCTTTTTTATTATTATGTTTTCTTTTTAGTGGTTTTATTGACTAATTTTTAACCAAAGATTAAACATTATTTTTATGATATTTAAAAATTCTGAAAATATACTCCCTCCGTCCCACTACGTTGTACACATTTCGAGTCTTTTATAAAGTATAGTTTTATAATGTTTTCTTTAAAGTTATTTTTTTTGAATAAAATTTTAAACATTAAACTTTTATTCAGATTTTTTTTAAAAAAACATTATGAAACTATATTTCAAACGTATTAAAAATCGTGCCGAAAAGTAAAGCAAACAATTCAGTGAGACAGAGAGAGTATTTTTTTTATTCAATTCTGAAAATTATATATTAAAGTAGATTAAATATAATTTTCAATAATATAACTTTTATTTGTTTAATTATAAAATATTAATAAAATTTCAGTCAAATTTTAATTAATTTAATTTATAACATTGGCAGAACTATAAATAGACGGAAAGAGTATCCAGTTGGTGGTTAATTACATAAAATCCTACTAATAATTTCTTAACAGTACTACACGAGTAAGAATGGTACTCGTTAACATGAGTTTGAAACAAAAACTACAGTAGAGCTGATCACTTGTGCGCTCCGTGCGTATCGGATCGGGCCGCACACGAGTTGCACACTCGGAAACATAACACTGAACCGGCCTGTTAATGAGCAACCGGGCTCGGGCCGGGCTCGAGTTGAATAAACTGAAATCGTGACCGTCCAGGCGAATAACCGCGTACGAAACCCGCGGGCTCGTGCGGTTTACCGGGCTCTGTACCGCTAGACTTCTTTTCCATTCTGTTACTTGATAATATATTATAAGTATTAATATATTTTTAGTCATCACATGTGACATTAGTGTAGTGTTAGTGTTTGAGTGTAGTGTTAGTGTAGGGTGTACATTGAAAATAATTAATTACCAATAATTGTGTTTTTTAATTTTTCTTTAATTTTTCTGTTATCCCGCTGTTCTGTATAGCAAATAATTCGGACTTTGTGTTTTTAAAATTTTCTGTTAAATAATATATTTCATATTTCATAATTACTTCAATTTTTTTTATTTGGTAAAATAATAATTTTATTATTTTAATTTTTTGGGTTGAAAGAAGACAACACCTCATATACATTTTATGAATTTTAAAAATATTAAAAATATTACAAATGAATAAAAACAGAGATTATGTATATGAATTACAGAGAGAAACAAAACAACTAAACAAATGTGCACTCTACTAAACAAAACAACCTGCGGGCTCGTGCGGGCTGTGCGAGTTGCCTGGTCCGTGCGGCTCGTGCGGGCTTGGCTTCGTGCGGGCTCGTGCGGTTCCGGGTTATTAAAATGAAATTCATACTCGGTTCATACAGTTTAACGAGTCGAGCGGGTTTAAACCGGACTGGTTCGGTCCGAATTTTCTCCGGTTTCAATACGAGCCGGTCGCGAATGAGCGGTTCGAACCCGCCCATTTGACCGGCTCTAACGGCAAGACAATATATGAAGGCCAAACTATTCTAAACCAACTACCCAACACGATGAAGTCGCAGCAGCCCTACTTGTTCTCATCAATACTAATTGAATTATATACATCATTTTTGGCACGTTTTTCAATGTTTATTTAAAATATAACTCCATTTTATTTTTATTTTTTTAAAAAATTTCTATATAAAAGTTTTATGTTTAAACTTTTATTAAAAAAAATAAAAAATATTATAAAACTATATTTTATAAAGGCCTTAAAATGCATACAAATAGTAAATACACAGAAATCAACTTCCAAATGTAGTATATTTTATAACACAAGTACTGATTTATCCCCTTGATGGTGAAGTAAAATTATGTCTTAGCACGCTTAAAACAATGGACAAAGACAATACAATTGAAAAGGCACAGTGTGACCCTGATGTGGGGTGAAATTGACCAATCATAACAAAAATAAACCTTTTACTTCATTTTTTCTAGCTCCGTACAAGTGAAATACGTAGTAATTTAAGATTTAAGTGGGTAATCTGAATGCACTGTAACAAATATGAATTTTTGTAACAGACTCATATTAACTGAAATTATGACGGATAACAGTATTCAAAATGTCTTAAATAAACATTTATTAGTAAATATGTAAGAGATATCCCCTCAATCTTATATTGTGTCATATTTTAAATATTTTAAAGTCAAATCAACTAAATGTTCCCCGATAATTAATATAAATTATATATTATCTTCAAAATTTAAAAAATATATTTTAAAAAAATTAGATATATTTTCTAATATTTTAAGTTTTGAAATTTGTTTTAATATATCAAGCATAATTACGGTAAAAATATGATAAACTTCACCGAAAACGAGTTGAACACATAGGCCATAGCAATCTAATGAGATGCTAAACAAAACAAAAAAGTAAAATAAATTTTTGAAGGAAGAGACGGAAGAAGTAATAAAAATAGAACCGTAATGATTAAGAGTAATAAAGGCATATCTACATAAAAGCATATTGCCTGAAGGCTGTTTCAAGGTGAATTGTCCAAAAGCTCCTCAACTAAAAAAAAATTACAGCACATTGCCACCGCATACATACGTATTCTCCACTGATTTCACAACACTGAACTGATACATACTTCTCCACAAAATACGTGGCAGTCATCCAAGTTGTTGTCGGCTTGATCAAGTAGAAGTTGTTGACTTCTCCAACCATGGCTTCAAATTAGTAATTCACTCCCCCAAATCAAGCTCATTTCTCCAACTATGTTCCAACTGATGCTTACGTTTCGGGGCGTCATGAGCTTGGGTTTGTGTATGTTAGCTTGTACTTGATTACAATCTGCGTTTTACTTTGTTCCCCCCTTAATTTGAATTTCAAATTAAAGTGATTAGGTACAAGTATGTACCTAAACAAATACATTATTAATAAAATTTATTATTGTTGTTTTGAAGTGGTATTAACTGGTATTGGCTATATTTGAACCGGAGGAATGGATGGAAAGAAGAAACGTAAGCTCTACTCTCTTCCACCCAGGTCGTGTAAGTGGTTACGGTTTATGTCTGTAATTTGATTTTGTATTGCTTTATTAAGGAAATGTAATAGTTGTTCAAGTTTTAGTCATGATGATGGTAATTCTCACCCGCAGCCGACTGTATTTTTTGTCATATGTAATTACATATTGATCATGGTTGTCATTATTTTTTTAACGTATGCACTGAATAACTGTATTTTATGATCAGGAGTTATGATCATGACAAATGTTGCTTATTCAACTTTTTAATGATAGGTGAAGTTTTACAGACAGGACAGAGCATTGAACCTGCCAGCAACTCACTTCTGTCTAGAGTTTGTGAGTGTAATTTAAGTTATTGCAATTCATGGGTTTGTTGCTTCATTTTGTTGTAAGTGTATAAGTAATTATCTCCGTTTATAGGGAATTATGATATATCTTTCATGAGGGACTATTCAAAGGAAAAAGAGTCAACGTCACCTTTATCGGGTATAGGTAAGTTATTCATATGTGTTTTGGTTTAATCTTAAAATGAAAGATTTGTTCAATGTCTTAATTATGCTTTGTACAGTGGACAAAGAAAATTTTATAAGGTCAAAATCTCAGCGATTGGAACCTTCTTTTCATGAAATGTCACCGCATAATGAATTAGATCGCCACCATGTAATATTTGGTTGATACCAGTTAGTCGAATATATGTTTAGACTGCTTAAAATAGTGGAATATATGTTTTTCATGTTTGCGTTCTTTCTGTGTATGTGAATTATACAATGATGGCAGTTGCATGTTTGTTGTAATGTGTAGTGAACAACGACATGAGTGTTCTTTCTGACAAATCTGATTTATGTAAGAGTTATGTGGAAACGCCGTTTGGTCCTTCATCAAATTCCACCAGTGCTACACACTTCAGGAAATGCAGTACTAATAAAAAAGGTAACACAACTTGCCTCTAAATACCACCGCTCTATTTTATGAGGTCAACTTTGGATGTACATAAGTGGCGTAAATTTTTGATCATGTAGATATATGTGAAAGGGAAAATCCACAGACTAGAGTCCCGAAAAACAAAGCAAGACATGAAACAAGTATGTATTACAAGAAATTGCTTGAGGAATTGTAATTGATCATGTCTCTAAATTTGGTTCTCTTCTCAAATGTAGTTGAGTGTAGACCACAGAAGAGGAAAGCTATTATGGCTCCATTGAAAAAATATCCAACCGGTGAGTCATGTTGACCAATTAGTACATATTACTACAAATGTGTTTTTTTATTTGAAGTGATCAACTTCAATGCAGAGAATGTTGAACGTGATGACAATGAAAATTGCACCTCCGAAATGACTCCAATCACACCGCGCCCTACGTTGTCTTCTCGAAGATCGGCATTGTCTCCATTGTCGACTAATACTCTGCCTTCACAGAGTTTATCATATAGCCCACAAACTCATTACTCTCCAAATATGCCATTTGAAAAAGAGAACCAACCACCTCCATTTTCCAAAAAAAGAACATCTGCAAAAATACCTACCACCAATGTGAAAGCTGCGTGTGTAGGTCAGTATAAATACACTTCTGACTCTGGTAACATATATTGTTGGGAATATTTTGCAGATGTCAAGTATAAGAATTTGTCCATTCGTAGGTACTAAAGCTGAAGGAAAAAGGCCAATGACAGAAGATTTTTCATGGCCCATGAAGAACATAAAATTTGATGAGTTACCAGACAAGAAGACAGTGGATGACAGTTATGATATAGGTATGTGATGTCAATATTAAAATCGATTTCTTTGAATTTTGGGGGAGTGAACTTATTATGAATACACACCGCATACCAGAGGATTCGAGCTTCTACGATTTCCAGCATGATGACATGAGTATTTCATCTGTGAATGAAGATTTTGCGGCTGATTTGAATTACAATGCCTATGAAATGCAGGAGAATGCTGAAAATGGTTAGTACAGAAAATGGCACATTTTTAGTACATCCATAGTTACAAATGATGTAATATGCTGATCTATGGTTTTACATATGTGTGAGTTGTTGAAGAATATGCTTCGTTAGGTCCCCCGAATGTGCAATGTTCACACTGTCATGCCTGGATGTGGAAAGAAGAACGTGCAAATAAAAGTGTTACGCGTGGCATTCCTGTTTTCTCACTATATTGTGCCAAGGGTCAAATTCAACTTCCAAAGGAGAAGCCCACTCCTTCTTTCATTTGGCAACTGTTTAATGATAAAGTTAAATCAAAGCATTTTACTGATGGAATTCGTTTGTTCAATAGTATTTTTGCATTCACATCCATGGGTGGTAAAGTCAATAACTCAATCAACTGTGGTGGTGCGCCATATGTATATCGTTTGAACGGCCAGAATTATCATCTCTTTGGTTCTCTTATACCGGAGGAAGGTGATGATCCGAAGTTTTGTCAACTTTACATTTATGACACAGTGAATGAAGTTAGTAATCGTTTGAGGTGGGTTAATGTTGCTGATGGCGATTCCATTGATGCGGAGATAGTTGATGGTTTGATCAAAATGTTGGATGAAACAAATGAGTTGGTCAAAAAGTTCCGTTCTGCCCGGGACCGTTTCGAAAATGAAGGTGTGGAAGATTTGGAAATTGTGTTAAAGGTTTATTGGGCTGACAGTGGTCGTGAGAATCATATTGGTACATCAGATGAGGTTGCTGGCATCATGGTTGGAGATCTTGACGAAACAGACGGTTCAAGCGATATTATTATTGATTCAAAAATCGATGGTCTGGAAAGAATATCTGATATTCATCCAAAACTTATGACTCTACAATATCCTCTTCTATTTCCTCATGGTGGTGATGGATTTCATAAGAATATACCATTTGGGAGAGCAGAGAAAGATTCGAAAAAAAATAAGGGAAATGATATCAATGAAGGAGTATTACTCATATAAATTTCAGGTTCGAACAAATGAAGGTTAGTGTCCTTCCTTATATGAAAACCATTGCCTACCTGTCAAATATATACTGAAAAATTAAATATTGGAGAACTGTATTAATTAATTGGGGTTTGTTTGTTTTTTCTGCAGGTATCACTCCGCGTCTCGGTGGGCGCCTCTACCAACAATATATTGTTGATGCATTCTCTACTATAGAGCAAGCCCGTTTATGGTGGTTCCGTACAAATCAGACTACACTCCGTAGTGATCTTTATACGAATATACGAGACTCCTTGCAGACAGGGGATTCTGATAGTAATAATTTGGGGAAAAGTTTCATCTTATCAGCCGGATTTGTTGGTTCGCGAAGGTACATGCAACAAAATTTCCAGGATGCGCTGGCAGTGTGTCGATACATTGGACATCCAGACATTTTTCTTACGATGACAACAAATCCACTTTGGGATGAAATCATTCAAATGATGAAACACATTCCTCAGTGTTCTCCACAAAATTCTCCGGATATGATAGCACGTGTTTTGAAGTTAAAACTTGACCAGATTGTAGATGACATCAAGAAGAAAAACTACTTTGGTGTCTGTCTTGCAGGTAATAATTTGCATCCTATAAATTATTCCCGTTATTTGTGTAATGAGATGTTTAATTATTTTATTTATATACACAGTCATGTACGTAGTGGAATTCCAGAAGCGCGGTTTGCCACACGTACATATGTTGATATGGTTGGACTCAGCATCAAAGCGCCACCTTCAGGCCAATGTTGATAAATATGTATCTGCCGAGATCCCTGATCCGAAGGAAGACCCTGTAGGTTACGCAGCTTTGAAGGCTCACATGATACACGGACCCTGCGGATCAGATACATATAATTCAAAATGCATGAAGCAGAACAAGTGTATTCGACACTTTCCTAAGAAGTAAATATATCATGTCATTTTTCACCTACATTCTGAAGTTGAATAAATATATAGACTGATATCATAATTAACATGTAGGTACTCTCCGAGCACCACATTTGACCAATCTGGCTTTCCAATTTATAGACGTCGGAAAACGAATAATACAGTCACCAAAGGGAAAGCAATTCTGGACAATCAATGGGTTGTCCCTTATAACCGAGATTTATTGGTTAAATACCAATGCCATATTAATGTGGAGATTTGTTGTCATGCGCGAAATCTAAAGTACCTATTCAAATACTGTCTCAAAGGTCACGACAGAGCAACGGTGGAAATTAGAGGGAAAAAAAGACGCAGTGATAATGGAGAAAACACTGATGCAGGTGAAGATGAAATTCAATCTTTTTTTGATGGGAGATATATTTGTGCAGCTGAAGCGGCTTATCGTATCTTCGGTTTTAATATTCATTACAGGTCTGTGCCTGTTCTCCGTCTTTCATTTCATTTACCTGGGAACAAATACTGTACATTCAGATCCAACGAGCCTTTATAGAAAGTGGTTGCTAGAGAAAAACATAAACTGAATCAGCTTCAAGCTTTTTTTTCTTCTCAATGTGAATGACAGTAATGCGAGGAAATATTTATATGATGAAATCCCTCAATATTATGTGTGGAATGAAAGTGATAGAATTTGGAATTTGAGAAAGAGAGGCAAACAAATTGGCCGCTTATCTTATACTCATCATAGCTCAGGTGAACTATGGTATTTGCGATTGCTGTTGACTAAGGTGCGCGGTCCAACTTCGTATGAAAGTTTACGTACTGTGGATAGAAAATTATTCCCAACCTATCAACAAGCTTGCAAAGAGTACGGCCTTCTTGATGATGATAACGAGTGGGATGAAGTCCTTCAATAATGTGCCATTTACGGGTTTCCACCACAAATTCGACAATTATTTGTCCACATAATGGTCAATTGCAAAGTTAGTGACCTAAAGTTATTGTGGGACAAGCATTGGAAAGAAATGGTTGATGACATTTTGGTAACGCAACGCAAGCTCACAAGGAATCCGCTTCTCCTACTTAACCAAAAACAACTTGAATTCTATGCTTTGGCACCCAGATTTTACGGAAAATTACCAGAATGCAGATTATTTGAGTGAGAGAGCCATATTAAGTCCAACAAACCAAACTGTTGGAAATCTTAACAGTGCAATAGTTGACAGGATCCCGGGCGAGATGTTTTCTTATTTCAGTGTTGACACAGCTGAAGATTTTCCAGGTTCACAAACGGATCAAATGCAATCTTTTCCTCCAGAGTACCTCAATTCTATAAATATTCCCGGTCTTGCTCTTCATGAGCTGAAACTCAAAGTTGGAGTTGTAGTAATGTTGACGCGCAATCTCAATCAAACTCTAGGGTTGTGTAATGGAACCCGAATGATTGTAACAAGGTGTCTTAAGCATTGCGTACATTGTGAAGTCATTTCAGGGTCATATAGAGGAACAAGACATTTCATTCCCAGAATGGAATTATCTCCAACCGAAACACGATTACCGTTTAAACTGTGTAGAAAACAAATGCCTTTACAAGTCTGCTACGCTATGACCATAAATAAAGCTCAAGGACAATCACTGCAGAAGGTTGCTTTATATCTACCAAAAGCAGTTTTTACGCATTGTCAACTGTATGTGGCTATTAGTCGGGTGACATCTCCGGAGGGCCTTAAATTTTTCTTGATGATGACATGGGGAATCCAACATTTGTGACACAAAACATTGTCTACAAGGAAGTCTTTTATAATTTAAGGACTGCTTGAATGTGTTATAAACTTTGTTTTGTATGTTTCAGTAAGGTTGTGCAGTCTACCACATATTTTGTACTGATTTTATTTATCTCTAACAATGTATAATAGACACCACTTTTTTACTTAACTTCTGTTTGTTTATTTTTTGTTGCCAAAGTATGTGTAATGTAATTTATTGGCCTAATATTATTCTATTTTGTTATGCATCCACATGTCTGTTACTGTGTGATATTTAAAGCAAAATGAACTGAAATATAGGCAGTAGGTCTCCTAATGCAGATAAATTTAATTAATCAGAGAAAGTACAATAATTGAGAAGGTTGTAAACCACCTAACCATATTCTAACCATACACACAGATTTGTGAACTCCCAAATCCTTCATCCATCTAAAGCTTACAGGTACCAAAATTTATGAATCTACTTTATGCTCCATATGTGTTTTTATTCAATATTTGACAATCAAGCAATTTTTATCCAACTGTTCTTACTTATGCCAGGTGTAATGTCTTTCTACAAGTATCACAGTTTGATGAGCTTAAATGACTCTACTGAAGATTGGAATATCCGTGTTAGGGCACAGTCCACTTGGAAAGGTGTTAATCGAGAGACAGGAGAACTAAAAGGATATAACATCCTATTCGTGGATGACTCTGAAAGAACATGTTGTAGAGCATAACATTACTCATAATACTACTCATACTTCCTTTCACTCTTCTACTCATAACACTACTCATACTTCTTATAATTGGTTGTAGAGCGAAAGAATTCATGCTTTCATCAGTCCTCAAATTGGAGAGAAGTTTGAGAAGGACATGGTAGAGGGTGTAGTCTATACAGTGAAAAACTTCAAAGTGAAATATATAGTGGCGATGAAACAAACCGTGCTGTTAGGAATGAAAAACATATATACTTCACTAATGACACTGTAATGGAAAAGGATGAGACTTATACTTTAACCATTCCTCAATACAGTTTTGATTTGTTTGTTTTGGAAGATCTGGAAGCAATGAAGTCGGACAACCATTTCTTAACTGGTACTGTATTTTAATAGAGTAAACTTTCCCCTTAAATATTAATTTATTTGGCATTTGTTTCCCCATTAGATGTGGTGTCTGTTATACAACAGGAACCCGTGAAAATGACTTACATTAAAGACTTTCAGGAGAAATCACATGTTCATTTCTCCATCACTGATGGGAGGTACATTTCATCCATTTATTGCATTTAGTTCTAATGTTAACACATTCTTATTATCATGCTTTTTTCAACTATATTCTCTGTCATTATTAGGAAAGTAATTAATGTTACATTCTTCAATCAATTTGGAGAATCTTTACTGAAGGCCATGGACAGTAAACTGGAACAACCAATCATCATTACTATATGTTGTGTTAAAGTTAGTGATTGGAAAGGTATGTTGAAAATTTATATTATTTGTTTACTACTTGGAATTTGCATCACTAACCAGTTATAGGTTTATGAAATAAGTGTTTTTTTTCTCCGTCCAATACAGGTACCCTCTACTTGACCAATTTCCCCTCAACCCGTTTCTACTTAAACGCAGATCACTATAGTGTGCCAATGTTTAGGAAAAGGTGATATACTAATCGTTCTTCTCAGTTTGGGCAGAAAAGTCTTCTTTACAAACAACTAGTTCATTCATTTTTGCATTTTATTAGAGTTAATGATCCTAATTTTTACGCTATGGATATTAACGAGGAACATGATGCCCCCATTCCATTAATGAAAGTTAAAGACATTAGGAATTTGAAAGACGATTACATTGAGGTATATGATTTTCTATATTTCTCATTACTACGTAACGCTTACATTTATTTTAATGGTCTCATGAATATTATATTTGTTAGGAATACATGTGCATTAGTTTGATGATATGTTTAACAAAACACTTAAGTAGAAATCTAGTGTTTGTAGCCTCAACGGATAAGACCACTTTGGCTATCCGTTGATGGTGTAGCTTTACTTAGAAATAAGTCTAGTGTTGTAGCACATTTCAGTCTCTGAATTTGAGATATAATTCTTAAATGTTGAGGGAAATTATAAGTCATGTTGATTACTAAAGGATATGCAGATAGGAAGGCCAATTATAAATATTTCATGCCTTGTAATTTTGAATAAATGAAATGGTGTCAACGGATAACTTAAAGACCTTCAACGGATGAGAAACAAAGCTTCAACGGATGTCTCTAAAGCTTCAACGGATAACATCCTTCAACGGATGAGTGCATCAACGGATAGAGCTTCAACTGCTAACACATCAACGGATAAAGCCATCAACGGATGAAGGCTTCAACGGATGTTCTGTTAAATAGCAGTTGACAAGTGGTAGTTGTACCTACAAACAGAGGCACATGGGTTGACAGAGACAACTGAGATGTGGTAGCCTATTTCAGGAACATCAGAAAAAGCAGCCGTTCTACTCTAGTATAAAGAGGCAATAGTCAACAATGCACTGAAGTAAAATGGAGAAGAAACAAGTGGAGAACTTATTTTATTATTGTACTTTTTATCTTTGTCTTCACTTGTAAACTTGGTGTTATATAAACCAAGTAGCAGCTAGTAATTAGATAAGAATTTTTCCAGAGCTGTTTAGAAAAATCTTGAGAAAAATTATCTAGTTTGTACTAGGATGCAGCTGTGATCAACTTCTTGAATCACAGATTTTCTGAAATACCATCTCTGGTGGAACAACAAATCCACCAGAAAAGTTTTTAAGGTCTGTTGTGTTCTGTACTTTTGTGCTTGAATATATATCTGTCTGTATTAGATTAAAGCAATTCACACACTTGTTTATCTTAAACACACAGCCTTTGAAACTGCTCAAAACTTGAAAAAGTTTTGAGATTTACATTCAACCCCCCTTCTGTAAATCTCATTGTTAGTTCACTAGGAATAACAATTGGTATCAGAGCAGGCTCTTGACACACAAAGAGTTTAAAGTTCTTGAAAACTAACAAAGATGAGTAAGAAGGATATTGGAGTAAAAATCCCAGTTCTTGACAAAGACAGTTATCACCATTGGAAGGTGAAAATGCACCTTCATCTACTCTCCCAAGATGAAGGTTATGTAAACTGCATTGAGAATGGTCCTCACATTCCCCACAAAGTAGCCACAGTTGCTACAGCCACAATTGTTGTTGGTCAATCCATTCCAAAACCTAGAGCAGAATGGACAATGGAAGACACAGAAGAAGTCCACAAGGATAAGAAGGCTATGAACATTTTGTTTAATGGTCTTGACAAGGATATGTTTGATAATGTGATAAATTGCACAACTGCCAAAGAGGTTTGGGACACAGTTCAGCTACTGTGTGAAGGTACAGAACAAGTAAAAGAAAACAAAATGCAGCTTCTCATTCAACAGTATGAGTATTTTCATTTTGAAGAAAATGAATCTTTAAATGACACATTCAATAGATTCCAAAAGCTGTTGAATGGACTGAAGCTGTATGGTAGAGTGTACCAGGTGAAGGATTCAAATCTTAAATTTTTAAGATCCTTGCCAAAGGAATGGAAACCCATGACTGTCTCCTTGAGAAACTCTCAAGATTATAAGGACTTCACTCTTGAAAGATTATATGGAATCTTGAAGACTTATGAACTAGAGCTGGAACATGATGAGGTATTGGAGAAGGGAAGAAAGAAAGGAGGTTCAGTTGCCTTGGTAGCTGAAAATGAGAAAGAATGCAGACAAGAAACTGTGAGATCAACATTAAACTCCAAAGATGGCACAAGCAAATCAGAATCAAGCAAGGGGAAGGAGCAAGTTGCTGAGAATGAAGACAACTCCAGCCAAGATGACTCTGATGGTATTGATGAGCATCTTGCATTTCTGTCCAGAAGATTTGCAAAGATGAAATTTAAGAAAAACACTAGAGCCACTAAACCTCATAAGAACATGGTGGACAAATCCAAGTTCAAGTGTTTCAATTGTGGTATAAGTGGACACTTTGCAAGTGAGTGCAGACAGCCAACTACTGAAAAGAAGAAATTTGACCAAGTAGATTACAAAAAGAAATATTTTGATCTACTCAAGCAAAAGGAGAAGGCTTTCATTACTCAAGAAAAAGACTGGGCAGCTGATGGAGAAGAAGAGGATGAAGATGTGGAATATGTCAACTTGGCTCTCATGGCTGATTCTGAGGAAAATGAAGTTAGTTCATTAAGCAACCAGGTAATCACTACTGATTTAACACAGCTTACTAAAGAAGAGTGCAATGATGCTTTTAATGACATGTCTACTAAATTGTATCAGTTGCGTGTGTCTCTTAAATCTCTTGCTAAAGAAAATAGTAGGATTAAAGAGAACAATCTGTTTTTAAGTAATAAAAATGTTGTGTTAGAAGATAAGTTGATTGACCTAGAGAAAACTAAGCTACATTGTATATCTGTTGAAAATGAACTAGCTGAATCTGTTAAGAAAGTAGAAATACTTTCTAATCAATTAGGGAGAGAGCAAGAGGTGATTAAAGCCTGGAAGACATCTAGGGATGTTAGTGCTCAAATTGTCAAGGTCCAAGGAATTGAATCATTTTGTGAGACTGCCTGGGATAAAAACAAAAAGAAAATGGAATTAATTGATGGGCTGTCAACGGATGTGGAATCAACGGATGATGAAAATTATCCGTTGAAGGAAAAAAAGGAGCATCCGTTGAAGGTTCCTCAATTAAAACAGGCAGATGTTTCTAACAGTGAAAAACTAAAGAAACTCAACAAAAAGTTTGGTTCAACTTCCAAGAACTTTGTCAAAGAAGAAGCAAGCACATCCAAAGATTTCAGTAAGGTGAATATAGGACACATGACCTTAGAACAGTTAAAGAATAGCCTCAAAGTGGTTGAGGATAAAAAGGAAACTAAAAGGAATCTAATAGAAATGGGATGGTAGGGGTTAACAAACATAACAATTACACACCTGATAAGTATGCTCCTAGAAAAAGCTGTGTGCATTGTAATAGTGTTAATCATCTATCTGCTAATTGCAAATCTATTAAGAAAACTCCCATACCTGTACCATCTTCCATGCCTAATATATCTGCATCACCTCTGCATGCTATGCCTGTTATGTCTCAACAGAATCCTTATGCACATTTTGCAAACATGCCATATTTTAACAATCCTTATCTTGCTACATTTAGTATGCCTCAAATGCCATACAATATGCCTATGTGGAATAACATGTTTGCACAATCCATGCCTTATCAAATTCCAAATGTGCTAAATGATTCTGTGACTAACCCTACACCTCAACCAACTACATCTAAGATCAAGGTTGACTCAAAGTTACCTAAGTCTAAAGATGCAGGAGGAATGAAGTCTAGGAGAAAGGCTAACATGAATGGACCCAAGGAAACTTGGGTATCAAAATCAACTTGATTGATTTTATGGTGTGCAGGGAAACAGAAGAAATCTATGGTACTTGGACAGTGGCTGTTCAAGACACATGACAGGAGATTTCTCCCTGCTCACAGAGTTTAAGGAGAGAGCTGGCCCTAGCATAACCTTTGGAGATGACAGCAAAGGGTTTACTATGGGATATGGCTTGATTTCAACAAGGAATGTCATCATTGATGAAGTTGCATTAGTTGATGGTCTCAAGCACAAATTACTGAGCATCAGTCAACTATGTGATAGAGGGAATACAATTTCCTTCAATTCTGAAGCCTGTGTTGTCACCAGTAAGAAAGACAACAAAGTGGTTCTAACTGGAGTTAGAAAAGGAAATGTGTACTTAGCTGACTTCAACTCTACTGATGCAGAATCTATTACTTGTCTCTTCAGCAAAGCAAGTCCAGTTGAAAGTTGGCTATGGCACAAGAAGCTATCCCATTTGAATTTCAAGACAATGAATGATCTAGTCAAAAAGGACTTAGTTAGAGGAATTCCTCTTGTTGAATTCTCAAGGGATGGTTTGTGTGATGCTTGTCAGAAAGGCAAACAAAGGAAAGCATCATTCAAAAAGAAACTTGAAACAACAATTGATGAACCATTACAGCTGCTACATATGGATTTGTTTGGACCAGTCAATGTATTGTCAATTGCAAGAAAAAGATATTGCTTAGTGATTGTAGATGATTTCTCAAAGTTTTCATGGGTCTATTTTCTTGGATCAAAGAATGAAACAAGTGAAATCATTATCAATCACATCAGGCAAGTCAATAATCATCCTGACTTGAAGGTTAGGAATATCAGGAGTGACAATGGAACTGAGTTCAAGAATTTGACAATGAGGCTGTTCTGTAAAGAAAATGGAATCATGCATGAGTTCTCAGCTCCAAGAACACCTCAGCAAAATGGGGTAGTTGAAAGAAAGAACAGATCTTTAATTGAGGCTGCTAGAATAATGCTTGAAGAATCAAAGTTACCAACATATTTCTGGGCTGAAGCTGTTAATTGTGCATGCTACACTCAGAATATTTCTTTGATCAATCAAGCTAAAGGCATGACTCCTTATCAGTTGTTCAAGAGAAGAAAACCAACTCTAAACTTTCTTCATGTCTTTGGATGTAAATGCTTTATACTGAGAAATCAATCTGACCATAAAGGGAAGTTTGATGCAAAGGCTGATGAAGGGATATTTGTTGGTTACTCAGCTGGAAAATCTTATAGGGTCTACAATCTAAGAACCAACATTGTTATGGAATCTGTGCATGTTGTGTTTGATGATAAAAAGATTGATGGACTAACAGATGAGGGACACCATGAGAGACTCAAATTTGACAACATTGAGATATATTGTGATGATAGTGAAGAGGAGACTGATGGAGATGACACTTCAAAAGGGATTCAAAACATGCCCTTGGATAATGCACAAAATTCTGCATCCGTTGATAGAGGCAATGCAGTATCCATTGAAAGACATAGTGCATCATCCGTTGAAGTACAAAATGAAGCATCCGTTGATCATAGTTCATCAACGGATAATCGATTTACATCATCAGTTGATAAAACTCCAAGTTCCCTGCAAAGGACCAACAACTCAGGGGGAGTTTCAACTAATCAACACTCTGTCTCACATGATGACAATACTGAGGCCACCTCATCTAGAGTATATCTTCCACCTCAAAGGAAATGGACCAAGAATCATCCCTTTGAACTGATCATTGGTGATGCATCATCTAAAGTGCAAACAAGAAAAGCTACTCAAGATGAATGTCTGTATAGTAGTTTTCTATCTCAGGAGGAACCTAAGAAAGTGGAAGAAGCTTTATTGGATCCAGATTGGATATTAGCTATGCAGGAAGAGCTGAACCAATTTGAGAGAAACAAAGTTTGGAAGCTGGTACCCAAACCAAAGAACAAGAGTCCTATTGACACAAAATGGGTATTCAGAAACAAGATGGATGAAAATGGCATTGTCATAAGGAATAAAGCTAGATTGGTTGCTAAAGGCTATTCTCAACAAGAGGGAATAGATTTTGATGAGACATATGCTCCTGTTGCAAGACTTGAAGCCATCAGAATTTTTCTAGCCTATGCAGCCCATGCCAATTTCAAAGTCTATCAAATGGATGTCAAGAGTGCATTTCTAAATGGGAAATTGGAGGAAGAAGTTTATGTAAGTCAACCTCCAGGGTTTGAAGATCCAAATTTTCCAGACTATGTGTATTATCTGTTGAAAGCACTCTATGGACTGAAGCAAGCACCTAGAGCCTGGTATGAAACCTTATCAAAATTCCTTTTGGAGAATCACTTCACTAGAGGTACTGTTGATAAAACTCTCTTCTTTAGGAATGTTAATGGCTCTAGTATACTTGTTCAAATTTATGTAGATGACATAATATTTGGATCTACAGATGATAAGCTTTGTAAAAAGTTTGCTAAGCTAGTGCAAAGTAATTATGAAATGAGCCTGATGGGAGAACTAACCTATTTTCTTGGTTTACAAGTTAAACAAGTTAGTGATGGAATTTTCATTAGTCAAACTAAATATATTTATGATCTTTTAAAGAAGTTTGACTTAATAGAATGTTCATCTGCAAAAACTCCCATGGCCACTGCCACCAAACTTGAATTAAATAAGACTGAAAGGTCTGTGGACATTACAAGTTATAGAGGCATGGTTGGTTCACTTTTATATTTAACTGCCAGTAGACCAGATATAATGTTTTCTACATGTCTCTGTGCTAGATTTCAAGCTGACCCTAAAGAATCTCACTTAGTAGCTATTAAAAGAATTTTCAGATATCTCAAGGGGACTCCAAATCTAGGAATTTGGTACCCTAGAGAGTCTGGTTTTGATCTAATTGGCTACTCAGATGCAGACTATGCAGGTTGCAAAATAGACAGGAAAAGTACAACAGGCTCCTGCCAATTCCTGGGAAACAAGCTTGTATCGTGGTTTAGCAAAAAGCAAAATTCAGTCTCTACTTCTACAGCTGAGGCTGAATACATTGCTGCTGGAAGTTGCTGCTCTCAAGTGTTATGGATGAGGAATCAACTCCTTGATTATGGACTACATGTTGATAGAATTCCTATTTTTTATGACAACACAAGTGCCATAGCCATAACAGAGAATCCTGTGCAGCACTCAAGGACCAAGCACATTGATATCAAGTACCACTTCATTAGGGAACATGTGATGAAAGGTACAGTGGAACTTCATTTTGTTCCAAGTGAACAACAAATTGCAGACATATTTACCAAACCACTTGATGAATCAACATTCAAAAGATTGGTAAGTGAGCTAGGTATGCTTAATTACTCTTAAAATTCATGTCCTTATTACAATTTGAGTTGAAGCCTGAAATGTATTAGCTGCAAGAAAAAATTTGATTTTTAACATAGATTATTCCATCAACGGATATTCCCTATCCGTTGAAAGTCAAAATTGTTCTATCAACGGATGTTAATTATCCGTTGAAAGTCATATACATTTCTGGAATTTTTATCCGTCAACGGATAAAACTGAAGTGCTCTTCAACGGATGACAGTTTACCTTATCCGTTGAAATATCACATCAGTCGATTCAAGTGTTTCACAGCCGTTGATTATATTGTCTTAACCGTTGATACTCATACATACAGCTGTATGTATTTGTTTTAAAGGTAGTTTTTAGAATACTTACAGTTTATTCTTAAACGGCTGAAATTCACTTACATATATTTATTGTTTAATCTCTTATTTATATTTTTTTTATTTGAGAAAGTATATAAGCCCTTCTGATTTTTCATTTTTACTTTACGCTTTCTTGAAATTTCAAAGCTTTTACCATTTTCTCTCTGCAAAACCTTCAAGTTATTCTCTGCAATTTCTACTCACAACAATGGCACCAGTAGTAAAGATTATGTCTCAATCTGGGTTCATCTATGAGAAGAACAATTTCATAGCTTTGGTAGAAAAGAATGAAGCCCACTCAGATTATCACAAAATGATGGACTTCATCAAAAACTGTAAACTTAGCTATACAATGCTGGAAGCCCCAACGATTTACTGTGAAGTAGTTGAGGAGATTTGGACAACTGCTGAGTTCAACTCCATAGATATGACTATCTCCTTCACTCTCAAAGGTAAAAATCACTGTGTTAACTGTGATGACTTACTAGCATGTTTTAAATTACCTGAGAACAATGCCATGACACCACACACTGATAATGATGTATCCAGCATGTTAGATTCCATAGGTTATTCTCTTAACTCTGCTAGTTTAGGGAGTATTAAAAGAAAAGGCCTTAGGAAAGAATGGAGTTTTCTTGGGGATGCCTTTATCAAGGTTTTCTCTGGGAAAATTAGCAATTTTGATGCCATAACTTCATCTCTTGTTAATATGCTCTATATGCTTGTTTCTGATAGGTATTTTAATTTTAGCAACTATGTTATGCTAGAATTGGGTACTAGATTAGGTAACAAAGCTAATAGACCTAATAACATCTATTATGCTAGATTCTTTATGTTATTGGCTAACCATGTTGCTGAAGGTTTGGTCATTACGAATGAGAATAATAAACTCAAGTGCTGGGCACAAGAGAAAAGAGTTCTTGCAGATTTATTGAGAATGGATCTCAACAGCAGTGTGCCATTGGTATATTTACTAATCATGAATGCACCTCAGGTAGGTGAGGTAATTGCTTCTACAACTCCTACTTCTTCCAACCCCTCTATTTCTTTATCTTCTAGTGTGGCCATGGAATCTGTGACAATGCCCCAACAGATTCCTACCAAGGTCACCAAAACTAAACTTTCAAAATCAAAGACAAAGTAAACCACCTCTGTTGTTTCTCAAAAGACAACAGTTGTAACACCTACCATTAACCCTGAGGGGAGTGAACAGGGTGTGAGTGGTGAGGGGAGGGGTGAACATCAAAGAAACCCCCAGGATAAGGAAGGAGAGAAAAGTGCTTCCCAAGCTAGCCAAGCCACAGTTTCTCAAAAAGCTGGGGTGGTTGAAAAGGTTACTAGCATATCCCTAGCTGCATCCTCCCAAAAGGATGTAACTATTGAAAATAGTTCCCAACCAGGAACACACAAACGAGGGAGGGACACTAAAGCCAAACACTCACCAACAAAAGCCTTTATTAGAAGAAAGAGAGCTAGAACCCAATCTTCTACACAGGGTGCACACACTGCACAGATACATCCATCTGTATCTATGCCTTCTCAAACTCAGTTTGATGTGGCTCCAACAAATGTGGAGTCACAACCCCATTCTCTCATAATTAACACACATCAATCACCACACACTTCTTCACCATCTCTAGATGTGGATATGTTATTCCCATCAATTCCTGATTCTCCCTCTTTACAACTCAGGGAGGAGCCCCACTCAAATACAGGTGATCATCATCTTTTAGATGATTTGTTGGATCACCCGCAAATTCTTTCAGATGTAATTGAAGGATCTGTGTCACCAAAACTCATATCAATCTACACAGATTCAACAGTTATATCACTTTCAATTTCTACTTCTTTTCCTTCTTCAACGGATATCACTCATCCGTTGACAAGTGGTTGTTCTTCAACGGATAAGCTTAACAGCAGTTATCCGTTGATACCATCAGTTTCACCTTCAACGGCTATTCCTCATCCGTTGATAGTCTCTACACACACAACTGAAACAATTCCAAGTGTAGAAGACTTGATTACTGTACAATCACTTCTAGGACTGAGGGAAGGGAGTGACAATTTGAGTGAGAGGCTGGGTTGCTCCCAGGCAAAAGGAGAGATTGAGAGCTCAAATATGCATGCTATTTCTTCCAGCATGGCAAAAGTAAGTGAGAGGAGTACCACCTTAGTAGGTGAAGGTGAGGGAGTGAGTTGTGTGAGCCAGGGGGAGCCCCTGATGCAAGAACATAGAGAAAATGAGAGAAAGGCAGGTACAGCAGATATAAGGATGGATCCAGCCATTGCTAGTGAGTCAATGATTGTGAATGATGCTGAAAAGGAAAGACAATTTCAGCAACATTACAAACCTGTAATTGATAACATTTCCTTGGATGCTGACACTTTTACTCATCCTGTTTCAGCCTATCAAGTATTGGCTGCACAGGGCAATGTGGAGGCAGAAAAGACACTACATCTAGTACATACAACAGCATCTCTTCAAAGGGACAAAACTGCTATTAACAAGATGCCTTCAACAGCTGGTGAGTCATTTGAAGAATTTTGAGTAAATTCTGATGATGATGACTTTGTCTCTTCTGATGGAAGCATGAACTTAGGGGGAGATGAAGGCCCTAGTTCTATTCCAAATCTACCTGAATGGGCCTTCACAAAGGAGTCTACAACATGGCAATTCAATGTCTCCTTAGTCAAACAAATCAGTACTATCAAACAGGCCATTCAGAAAACTTCTCATGCTGGTACAAAGGCTATCCTTACAGCTCACTTGGACTCACTGCATCTCATGAAGTTGCAGCAAGTAAGACAGAATCTGAGTGTGGATGAACTCAGAAAGGATATTGCTGACTTGAAATCCTACAATTCTGAAAAATTGGATTCAGTCATGCCCTTTGGTACAATGCAGGACATTTTGTTGAGATTGAGAAAGGAATCACATACTGAAAAGAGGCTGGCCAAATTGGAAGACAGAGTTCAAGTTATTGAAGATTCTGTGGCCACCATTCTTCACAACCAACAATCTCAAACAAATCTACTTATGCAGCTGGCAAAAGCACAGGGCTTGACCCCTCTCCTTGATGATAACAAAAAGGGGGAGAGTAAAAGGGAAGGGGAAGGAGAGCCATCTACAAAAATCCAAATATCCAAAGTGCTAGTTCCTGCCATCACTACTTCTCCAATCATTCAAATCAAAGGAAAGCCTGATGGAATTGATTTAATCCAGCTAGCAGCAGCTAAAATTCAAGTGAAAGAGCAAAGGAGGAGAATTGATGAAAGGATGCAACAGCTGTTTGGTTCAACACAAGATAAATCAATATCTGTGAAACATAGCACAAAGGTTGAACCAATCAATATGGAGCACAAGCCAGAAAGGAGAAATAAGGTTGGAGAGACTTCTTTCAAGAATCTAAAACCTATGGTTCTCAAGCCCAACACCAGATCCAGCAAGGACTCCACAAAGAACCCTCTAGACTTTGCTCAGATGAAAGAAGTGGACTTTCCTCTTCCAAAGCCTGATGAAGACAAAGTTTTGGGTACAAGCATCATAAAACACAAGGAGACCATGGATGAGGCAGTAAGGAGAAACATGGCTATTATCTTTAGAGAGGGAAAGAGCATATGTGTGATGCAAGGACATCCCAAATTCTCAATAGCCAAGAGGGAAGAAACCAAAAGGTTAAAGAAAGAAGCTGAAAAACTCAAGGCTGACAAAAGAGCACAAGCAAAGCTTGAACAAAAGCTAAAGTCAAGTCTAGTTGAAAATGAGAAAGGAATTGAAGTCAGGGGTGAAGACAAGATTGCAAACTTAGATGAGGGTTTTGGGAGTATATTTGGTGAAAGCATGGAGGAAAAAGAGGAATGGCAGAAGGGAAACAGAAGAAAGGCCAAGGCACATAGAAGGAGTGAAGGCAACACTGAAGAAACTAAATCTCTACCTTCCATACCTGAACCCTTTGTTGCTGATCCCACTATAAACATCCATGGTGAACCAATCATCCCAAAAGAGGAACCTATTGATTGGGACACCATCAATTTGCCTACCTTTTTAACCACTCTTCCACTACCAAAGAAATAGAAAAGAAAATCCAAATCTACACCTCCCCTAAACTCTAAAAAATTCACTCAAAAACATAAACCTAACCCTAAGCCACCCATTTCTAAAGATGATTATGTTCACATCTGTGACATAAAAGAAATTTCAGATATTGAACTCTATCTGGATGAGCTGGAGGATGTAAGGGGAATTGCTGCTTACAGACAGCTACCAGAGAGATTGGTGTTCAGATACAAAGGAGCTGGGGAAAGAACATGGCCTCTCTACAGGATTCTGAATGAAGGCTACTCTACCTTGATCAGAGTCTTTTCAGCCATACAAAAGGATTCTGGCTTTACCAGGACTGCCAAGACTGAAATTCTCAACAAGATTGCCAACATAAGGAAAACTTGGAGGGAGCCCAATGCTTTGCCCAGAACCTTACTCATTCAAGAAAGGGGAACTACAATTCACAGATCACCTCATTGGTTGATGGAATTCAGAGATGATAAAGGAGTCAGAAGATTTTTCAGACTTGAAGACCAACTCAAGATTGCCAGCAATGAAACTCTCAAAGAAATGCAATCTAAGTTGGATATCAGTGATGAAGATGAAGCTGAATTCTTCAGACAACTCCAACTCCAAATTGAGGAAAATGACAAAGGGCTAGGAAAGAAAACCAGGGATCAAAGAAGAAAAAGATGATTTGCTCAGGCTAGAGGAGCACCCTTGGAAATACTGTAAATCTTCAATTACCTTCTAGTACATACACTTTTGCAGCACTTTTAAATTTCTACTTAGTTTCAGTTCAAATATTTGTTAAGTGTTTTGTTATCATCAAGTTAACCTTGAATTTATGTCTACAATTCTTATAGACATAAATAGGGGGAGATTGTTAGGAATACATGTGCATTAATTTGATGATATGTTTAACAAAACACTTAAGTAGAAATCTAGTGTTTGTAGCCTCAACGGATAAGACCACTTTGGCTATCCGTTGATGGTGTAGCTTTACTTAGAAATAAGTCTAGTGTTGTAGCACATTTCAGTCTCTGAATTTGAGATATAATTCTTAAATATTGAGGGAAATTATAAGTCATATTGACTACTAAAGGATATGCAGATAGGAAGGCCAATTGTAAATATTTCATGCCTTGTAATTTTGTATAAATGAAATGGTGTCAACGGATAACTTAAAGACCTTCAACGGATGAGAAACAAAGCTTCAACGGATGTCTCTAAAGCTTCAACGGATAACATCCTTCAACGGATGAATGCATCAACGGATAGAGCTTCAACTGCTAACACATCAACGGATAAAGCCATCAACGGATGAAGGCTTCAACGGATGTTCTGTTAAATAGCAGTTGACAAGTGGTAGTTGTACCTACAAACAGAGGCACATGGGTTGACAGAGACAACTGAGATGTGGTAGCCTATTTCAGGAACATCAGAAAAAGCAGCCGTTCTACTCTAGTATAAAGAGGCAATAGTCAACAATGCACTGGAGTAAAATGGAGAAGAAACAAGTGAAGAACTTATTTTATTATTGTACTTTTTATCTTTGTCTTCACTTGTAAACTTGGTGTTATATAAACCAAGTAGCAGCTAGTAATTAGATAAGAATTTTTCCAGAGCTGTTTAGAAAAATCTTGAGAAAAATTATCTAGTTTGTACTAGGATGCAGCTGTGATCAACTTCTTGAATCACAGATTTTCTGAAATACCATCTCTGGTGGAACAACAAATCCACCAGAAAAGTTTTTAAGGTCTGTTGTGTTCTGTACTTTTGTGCTTGAATATATATCTGTCTGTATTAGCTTAAAGCAATTCACACACTTGTTTATCTTAAACACACAGCCTTTGAAACTGCTCAAAACTTGAAAAAGTTTTGAGATTTACATTCAACCCCCCTTCAGTAAATCTCATTGTTAGTTCACTAGGAATAACAATATTACAGAAAAAAGTTAAGTGCCAACCGAGGGTTAGGAAAATTGATGAAAAAATGAATTGGTACATTCCAGTATATACTCACTGTGATATAGAAGTTGCAGAGGTTGATAAGAAATTTCAATGCTCTAACGAAGAATATAATCGAGTGTATCCATATCCTGATCGTAGGTCAGATTTTTTACTACACTTTTATTTAAATACACAATAGTACACTGAAAATGCTTTTAAATATGGCATGTAACCTTTTAAATAGGTTCCAATTATACACTCTGTGTGGAGATGAAACTGGAAACATTCCAGTTGTGTGGCCAAATGATGAGATATGCCGTATAACCGGGAAAACGGTATACGACCTTGAAGTTGATGACGATGATGAATAAAAACCTGTTACTTTCCCAAACATTCTCAGATTCTGCGAGAAGAAAATTTATGATTTCACTTTGTTGGTTGGTAAGACTAATGTCCAGGAGCGATCAAATGTGTACAAAGCATCACAAATAGCTGAGGTTGAGATTTCTGCCAGCCATTCACCACTTGTAAAACAGAGTTTGAAAGGAGTGCAAACAGAAATGAGTATTGTAAGAGTATGATTCTTGGTCCATCGTCCGTTTAAAACTTTATTAATGTACAGTTTATTGCTGCAGGAAAGTGATGTCAATCAAACTAATGTGGCAAAAACTCAAGTCTCACTTAAATCGCAACTACACATGTCTCCTGTTCAGTCACCGAATCTAAATGTAACTCTGAAGTATCTTTAAGCATTTTGTTATACCATATGTTACCACTTCATTTATAACATATGTATTATTTACTGATGTACTCAATCAAATTGCAGGAAGGTGTTACAAAGGTTATCGAAACAAACAATGACACTCCTCAGACAGCTAAATCATCCAACAAAAGCAGGGCTAGAATTAATTTGGGAGTAGAAACTAAAACGGAAGGCAAAAACAAGCAGCCTAAGCTTAGAGATGTGAAGTTGGAGAAAGTATGATACTTACTTAGATATCTAATGTCTAATATCTAATCTACAATACCATTCAAAATTACTGAACTTATCTAATATATTTTTAAATTGCAGGAGTGATTTGGAACTGCTTTGGACAACTACTTTCACTTAAAAAGTACTAAACTTTTGCTCTACTGGATGTAATTCCGATCACCAGAGGAACTACTACTTTTGAATTTGTTATTTTGTATGACAATACAATTTCATGTTATTGCATTTTGGTATAACTCTATGGCATGTACTAAAGTTATAACTTATTGTAGATGTATTAAAATTTAACACTCAATTACCTATAAGGCCATATTAAAATTTGTCATTTTCTTTATCAATTCCAGTTGTGGGCAAAACTATATCAAACTAAACGAAATTAAACCATTAAAATTTATAAGTGCTGATAGCTGCAAGTGCAAACAAGTCTTACAAAGTAGGACACATTAATTTTGTAAGTACTAATTGGTGGGTAAAAGAAGGAAGCATTAGAAAAAGGACATTTGATAAAGTTACACACTAATTACACTACAATCCCATCCAACAACTACATTTAATACCATGCTTGCTTTAAGTACCAGCACCAACAAACACATAACTTCATACATGGTAAAAAAAACTATCTAACAATTTGAAAGCTCAAAAATGTCAACTACCACCTGTGAATCTCTAAGGAATGTGAAGAAAGGCAGAACATATTGGAAAGTGAAATGCAGAGTGATAAGAGAATGGAGAGGGGTCAGTACAACAGGGGAGATCTTTAAAGGCTGGAATTTATTACTCCTTGATGCCAAGGTATCTTCAAACTCATACAAATCTGTGTTTACAACTACAAAGTAAAATTATTAAAATTTATGAAATGTTTCAGAATTGTAGAATGCAAGCATATGTACCTGCCTCCATGTCTGATAGGATGGCCTGGATACTTGAAGTGGGAAAAATTTATTTGATCCTAAATTTTGAAGTCAAGGAATACACTGAGAAGGACAAGTTTAGACTTGTTCAGATGGAGAAGAAAATTAACTTCACAGTTGATACCAATGTGAAAGAGGTTGCAGAAACTGAAGTTTTCATTCCTCAAAACACTTTTGATTTTTATGATTACTCAGACCTCAAGAAAATGACCTCGCAAGTCCACTATTTAGTAGGTAAAAAACTTTTGCTACTACCTTCTTACCATGTTTATACAAAGTAGATCTTCACTGCAAATGACAATGCAATAAATTATTTTATAGATGTAATAGGTGTTATCCAAGATGCAGACAAACTAACAATTAAGCAGTCCCAGCAAGGAAAATCTTTCCTCAAGTTCAAAATTACTGATGGAAGGTAAACATTCCATCTACATGCTTTAATGAAGTACAAAATATGCAAATTTTGTCATCCATGAAATTTATGTGTTTTGTGAAGGAGGAAAACCAATGTAACATTCTGGAACACAATGGCTGAAGAGTTTTCAACAGCCATTGAAAATGTGACAGAGGACACAAAAATACTGATAATTGCCAGTGGACGTGTGACATCCTGGCATGGTATTCATGATTTCTAACTATACTCATTCTTAAATTTCCATTCATATGTACATTCTACAATAATTTTATAACATTTACACTTTAATATCAGAGGAGATTGATATTTGCAATTACTCGCCCACAAAGTTCTTCTTAAACTATGAACATCACAGTGTAAATCAACTACGCAAATTATAAGCCAAATCTTAAATTATTGTATCATACTTACAATGTAAATCCTATTGTATAACTATAAAAGTTTTCCTAATGTTAGGTCAAAAGGACTTAATTTCTCTCACACACAATCCTCTGTCAAGAGGAAAACATACAGACAATGTACATTCCTAGATGTCACTGAACTAGGAGCTGAATACATTGAGGTCAGATAAGCTCATCATAATCTTATTTACTAATGACAATTACTTATGTACTCTAATGAAAATTTCATTTGGTAGGATGAGGTGATTTGTAAAGCCACAATCAACTACATACATGAAACAAAAGGCTGGAAATATGTTGTTTGCACCTCTTGCCACAAAGAGATTGAAAAAGACAACGACAATTATTCATGCAGTAGATGCAAAAAAATTGTTTCGTACCCAAACAAAAAGTAAAATTTGCATTTAACAGTGTCTACGTACAATAATAAATCCTATTAGTCTCTTGCAATACACTAACTAATCTATGTTACAGGTTTAGGATCTACGCTTCGGCTTCTGATTCAAGCGGACAATGTGAAATTGTGTTGTTCGACAGAGAAGTAAGAACTTTGCTGGGGAAACATGTCTTCAAGCTAGAGAGACATGTAATTGTCAAGTTCATTCTTCGCATAAATTTTAACAACAAATATATTAAACATTTCATTTCTCAAAAAATGCAAGGATGATGCTTTGCCACCAGCCATCAAAATGCTTCAGGCACAGGACTACGCTATGAAAATGTTGATCACCAAGGATAATATAGAAAACCAAAACAAAATCTATGAAGTGAATGGTATTTTTGTTGGTTGGACTGTGAAACAGGAGATCAAAGAGGAATCACTACCAATTCCTAATACATCAACTTCAACAGTTGAGGTAATTTCCAATCGTTAACATCAATATCATCTCTGTTTGTTTTTTACAACTTCTCTATTAATATTACAGCCAAGCGAAGCATCGTACCATCTTGATGATATTTCCCAACTTGATTATGACAACTAAGGAGTTCATCTACTCAAATGCCAAGCAGTAAGGAAACTAAGTACACAGCATTTTTGCTTACAATCCAACTTCTGTTCATTGTCGAAAAAACTTTTGTACTCAGTAAACTATAACTGATTCCATATATATGTATGCATCTTATTCCAGTCATTAGTATGCACAATCTATATCTACATTCAGTACACACTTCTTCAGTTTATACAAAATAAGATATTAAATATTTTCAAAGAACAGAACATATTTTATCCAACAAAATAAGAAACAGGGCTTCATACTTTCATTACATAACAAACCAAGCAAACATTCCATACATCAATGTACCAAAACAGACCATAATAACTTCAGTTGAGTTACACAGATTGAAAAGGATTAAACAGCGTTTGTAATAACGTTCAGACATGACTAGAAAAGATATTGTGGTTAAGGACTTCTAAGAAGAAACATTACTCTTCACAATGCGCACGTTGAAGTTCCTTATCGTGTCATTCATCCACTCAAAAACACACACATCTCCCTCTTCCAAGTTCAAATCCGTGCGAAATGTTCTCCACCCAGAGTTGATTGTGCATCGCTTCCGATCGCGTTGATGGCGAATTTCCAACGTCCAGCAACGCATACCAACATATGCCGTAATCTAATCAGTCTTCAACCAAGATTTCCACAGCCGCCGATATTCCACAGGTATATCCTACATAAAGAATATTAAACAAAAAATTGTTATTACGATTAGATCATTCTTTAATTTTTACAATGATATTCAAAACGAAACACAGGGAAGAATTGAGAAAACATGTACACAAAACAGAGGGAAGAATGAGTCGAACATACCACTCCATGCTCATACTCTAGCATCTGAAAACCTTGAACCACAAAATGAAATGCAGTTCTATTATATGCAGATGACTCATCTACACAAAAAAAGGAAACAGTTACGACACTCCATTATTAGTTCTGTTACATGCAGTCGAGATTAAAATAAGACAGAATATTTAATTAAAATATTACCAACTGTAGGGAGTGAAGGGCCAATGCGAGTTTCAATATTTGATTTCGCAAATGCCTTTACTGCAAAGCGCGACACTCCATAAAAAGTGAAGATCATCATACTTAATCCGTTCAAGTCTTTTACATCTAACATGTTGCAGATGCTTGCCAACCCTACCATTGTACCCCTTTGTTCAGAATAAGAACCAACAATCTCATGCCCACTAAAAACCTCATAATAAACTCTCGGAGGCAGGGTAACACCATTGACATCCAGAAAATCAAACGGTACAACCTATATTATTAAATAAATTAATATAAACATAACATACATTAGTATTGCCACTAATACGGCACATTTTTTCAGTATATGAACAAAAACACTTACAATACAATCTGATACTTTACGTCCCCAATTCAGATGCTCAAGAAAACTCCAATGATCATTCTCCCTTTAAACTACATTTTTAAGCATTTCGACAAACAGAAACATAAATACAAAAAAAAATCCATACACTACATTATGAAACAGGAATGTAAGCCTAAATTGGTGAATAAGTAATTACATACCGTTGTGAGTCTGAGAAAAGTTTGGCATATTAGGATATTGTATTTCAGCCCCATACATACTAAAAACGGTTACTTTGAATTCGAAGCCCCCACAATGTTCAAACATTAAGGTCTAACCACCAATGATGTTCAGGAATTGATAAAACGAATGCATACCCTCGAGACGTTGCTCGGTCCTATTATAATCTAACCACAAACTATACCCATTACGAAGGACTAACTTCACTCCGCGCAGAATACGAGAACCATATCGATGACATAATGCAGGAGGCAACATCTATACAAAAATAAACACATATACAATACTTCCACTAAATCAAACTTTTACAAACACACCTATACAGATTAGATAGTTAAGTTGTACAAAAAACTTACCAGATTGTTCGAACCACAGTCAGAAGACTTCAAATGCTTCACAAAAGTAGGAATAGTATCCATACCTAAAATGCAACAATGATAACAAAACATTAAAAAATGTGAAAGATTGAAGTGTCACAATATAAGAAATAAGATAGTTGCATGAGTCCATACCTGCAGTTAGTTTGATGAATGCGGTAACAAAGGAGAAGAACAAGAGGAAATGAAGACATCGGTTATTTTTCTACAAACCAAAAGGGGAAAGTGAATTATACCTAAATGGGTTAACCTATGTCAGTTTAGGACATAACCCAATCTAACATACCATATTCAGACATAATTAAAAGGAAAGCCCAATACAATTATGGTCTATCTTCGATAATTCAAAATACAGTGGCACCATTCATGTATAATTCTAAAAAAAAATTAAATAAGTTTATATATAATCACCTTAAATATAATTAATATTTTTTTTTAAAAAAAGTTTCTTCTTTGTTGTAAGCACTTTCTTTTTAACTTAACTAAACGTGTCTTATATTTCTATGTAACACTAACAACTTAATGCCGGTTAGCACATTTTTAAAACGAAAATAATTTTATAATTATTTATTACTAATCTTCACTAACATAGTCTTTAATTTTTTTTATAAAAAATCTTATGTCGCACCATGCGAGGCGGGCAAAAAATCCTAGTCTATATATATTCTCTTATTAATGCTACAGCCTACAGACAAAGGTTTCTAATATCATATATGCATGTGAATTTCCCCGTTTAATCAGCTATGCTCACTCACCCGCTTGTTTATCAATACACATGTCAGTAAATATTTAATAAAAGGAGAAAACGTAAGTAAATCATGATTATTTCCCTTAAAATATTGATTAATTAACTCGTAAACAGATATTAGTTCTTCTTCTACACGTCTTGATTTTACTCAGTTATTCCAGAATATTCCTCATCCGTACATCTCCCATCAATTTCTGGGTGTTTATATATGTTTAAAGATGGGTGTTTAAACCAAACAATTTCTGGGTGTTTATATATGTTTAAAGATCTACACAACCCTAAAGAGGGAAGGCGAGGGTAGGTTTCATATTAATTAATATGGTTATTTTTTGCATGTAATCAGCAATAGACAAAAACAAATTCATTATTTTAAATGAAATCATCTCTATAACCTCATACTAATTATACATCATAATCTTAGAAAACATTATTTTATAATGTTATCACATACAATCAGATTTGAATCAGAATTTTTACCTCTTACAATAGCTTTCTGGTCACCGGAAGTCTCAACTCACCCTTGCCCTGTTATCCACAACGCTCTCCAAGCTTCTTGGATATTCTTTGGCTGGATGCAGGAGTCCTCACACGGTCTCTTCCATATCGCTATTCGTCAAGATATTATTTTTCTGAACCAATTCTGATTGTATACAATACATATAAAATAATCTATTTCTATTATTATGATATATTCCTAGCAGAGTTTATAGAGATTGAAGAAGTTTTAGCCAGACATATTGAGAGAGAGAGAATTGAACTTCAGAAATTTTCAGATATCCTTTCCATTTCATGTATAGATTTATTTATAGTAGTCTTTCTATATGGTTACAGATTACCGGGATAACCGGTTTCTTTTACATAATTACTAATAATTCAGGAATCTTTTCTTTTCTTTGTCTGCCATTTCTTCTTTTGTCATCTCTTCATATTTTCTTCATCTTTATCTTTTGTGTCTGCCATGATATCTTGCAGGATTTGTCGTCTTTTTCCAGGGAATCTGCTTTTTCTTTTCTTCTTTCTTTATCTTTGTCTGCCATGATATTTTTGGAATCTCCTGGTAATATAACTTTTTGGTTTTCACCATTCAATTTGCAATATTCTGGTGTATTACACCATTTTTGTATTATGCAAAGGGATCAGAATTCATCCCTTTGTCATCATTTCTTAGACTGATAATAGGTCTTTTTCGAGGACCTGTTATCCTTTGATAATATTCAGTAGTATGTTTTGCATGATTATATTTCAGGTTTTCTATTTTATCAAGCATCATTTCTAATGCATTAGTACCTGAATTTTGTATAATATTATCATAATATAAAGTTATTATACTTTCGGTGAAACCTCCACCATGGCTTTCAGAAATGATTATAGCTTTCCGAGCTCGTAGTATATCTTGTATTTTGGACCTGAGGGTAGCTAGTCCAATAGCTCGTTTTTCACATAACCATTCCTGGAATTTGTTGATATCACAAGGATTTGGTAATTTCAAGCTTTTGGTTTCTCCCACAATATCTGTCATATTCCTTCCCAGTTTAAATAGTTGACATATTATTATGGGTTTTCCAACTAGATCGGTTGATGCATCAAAAACTTGTATTCCGTATGAGCCTGCTCCCATTTCCCGTATCATAGCTTCCACGGATTTGACAATTATACTTGGTAGCTTTGATATACAATACATGGTTTCATTTGTTAAGATCTTGTCAACAAAACCATGTATAAACAGGTTATATACTATGTCAGGTTTTGCATTTTCACAACAAATGTATCTGGGATATTTTGTAGATTTTGTCAGTCTGCAAATATCAGGGTTAGATTTATAATCATAATATTTCATCATTTGCTCGTATGTTTTTACTGTGTCAGGTGAGTATTTCAGCTTATCACTCATTGATAAATTTGACAGAGTAGTTGATATGCTGGTTGAAGGTGATGGCATGGTTACAAGCTTTGATGAAAATGTCATAGGTTTTATTGTAGGGATTGCAACTGAAGCTTGTAGAGTTGTTTTGTCTTTTACAGCTTCCATAATTTGTTTCAGAAAATGTTGGTTCTCCTGAACCAGGGTTTCTATCTCCTTTTGGAGTTTGGTGATTTTTTCATTATTGGTTGATATATGAGATGTAACATCAGTGATATATTTCTCAAAATTTTCCATCTTTTGTTATCCTGCTAAGAACAACAAACAATTAAATTTTCCCTTTACAAAAACAAAATGCATGACATTCAATGGTATTTAATTTTCTGATAATTGATATTAATAATTCATCAATATTCCTTCTGTTAGGAGCGAAATAATAACCAATGTGTTTTTCTATTTCTAGAAATCCTTTATATGCTTCTTCTAGTTTTTCTGTGTTATTTTCATCTAATCCTTCGAGAGCAAAATTTTTTATAAATTCTACAGCTTCTGAAGTAGTAGTCCATATTATTAAAGATCCTGATTCGATTTTCCATGGTTGAGCTTGTCTTCTTGTATATTCTATTTTCATTGTTTATTTTCTCTGCTAAGATAGTCAGCTAACACATTTTTTGTTCCTGATATATTTTTTATTACAAAATCATAACAACAGAAAAAAGATTGCCATTTTCTTCTTTTATTTAATTCTGGTAATAATTCTATTTTATTAGTAATAAAAGCTTTCACTTGAGTATTATCTGTTCTTACTACAAATTTAACAGGTAACAAATGATAATGAAACTTTTTAATCCCATATTTTACAGCTAATAGTTCTTTTTCATTTATGTGGTAGTTTGATTCATTAGGTTTCCAAGTTCCTCCTGCATATCCACATATATGTGTATTTTCTTTATCTATGTCATCCTTCTCATATGCTATTAGGACTGCTCCCCATCCTATATCACTAGCATCAGTATATAATTCTAAATGATCTGTTTCTATGGGTATTCTATGTTTTGGTAAATCTTTCACCTTTTCCTTAAGAATTTTTATACAGTTTTCATGTTCTTTTGTCCATCCAAAAGGTTTATTTTTTGTTAGTTCCTGTAATGGTTTTCTTAATTTAGGTAAGTCTTTAATATGATCTGAGGCATAATTTATTATTCCTAAAAATTGTTGTACCTCTTTTTTATTTTCTAATTTGTCCTTAAAATTTACAATCTTTGTTACTATATGGTCTTGTAATTGTATACCTTCTTTATCTATTTTGTATCCTAAATATTCTATCTTATTCTTAAATATTTCAGATTTCTTTTCAGAAAGTAATATTCCATGCTGGTCTATTGTTTTTATAAATTGCTCTAAATGTTTTATATGCTCTTCTAAAGTTTCACTATATATTAATATATCGTCTACATATACTATACAAAAATCTTTTAATTTTCTAAAGATTTGGTCCATTCTTCGTTGAAATATTTGTGGCGCATTTTTTAATCCAAAGGGTAATACTATCCATTCATAATGTCCTTGCGGAGCACTAAAGGCTGTTAAAGACCTTGATTCTTTGGTTAATTTTATTTGCCAAAATCCACTTTTACAATCGAATTTACTAAACCATTTCTTATTTCCTAGTCTATTTATAAGATTTCTTTTGTATGGTAAGAAATATCCATCAAATATAGTTTTCTTATTTAATTCTCTATAGTCTATTACCATACGGGCTTTTCCCCTTTTTTGTTCATTATGTTTTCTTACAAGGAAAGCCGGGCTACTATGTGGACTTTTACTTTCTTGTATTAATTTTAGTTTTAATAATTCATTGATTTGATTATCAAATTCTTTTTGGTCTGAAGGGCTATACCTTATAGGTTTAGATCTTATTATATCATTAGGGTTTAATAATTTTATTTCAGCATATATTTTTTCCTTATCCCATAAACTCATAGGATTTTCTCCGAAGTTAGATTTTAATAAATTATTATATTTTTTGGTTAATTCTTGTAGATTATTATTTCTTTCTATTCTTAAATTGTTTATAGTATTTATAGTACTTATTGGCATAATTCTTTTTAATACTATCCACTTATTACACGGAGTTTGTAATGATAGGGAATTTGAAGTTACTATATGTGTTTTAAAATAATCTAAAAAGTTATTTCCTAATAATATAGATTGCTTCATCTTATTCTGATATACAATAGGTAAACTGAATAATGTTTTATTTAGCTTTATTCTCATGTTTTTTGCTATTACATCTAATTCCTTCTTTTGTTCATTAAATCCTGATACCCTAGTTCTATGTGTATTAGATTTTTCCCATCTATACGAAGCTAAAACTTCTTTTTTTACTAGACATAGATCTGCTCCACTGTCTATAAATATTTTTTGTTTTAGGAATTTATATTTTTTATATTCTACATCTGCTTCTATGTATATTGCTACCATTCCTCCCAATTGCTTTCACTAGATGATTCATAATTTATAAAGTTTATTTCATTATCAGTTTCACTAATATAAAACTCTTCATATTCATACCATCTATTGTCATCTTCTTTAATTTGTTCTATTTCCATTATGAATTGTGATGTATTTATATATTTTACTTTCTTTTCTTTCAGTTTAGGACATTTATTAGCATAATGTCCTTTTTCATTACAATTCCAACATTTACATTCACTTATATCTTTCTTTTTAAAAGGTTTTCTTCTAAACTTTCTCTTATTTTTATATCTTCTCCTATTTTCTGGTGTATTTCTAAATTTCCTAAATCTTTTTCTCTTATATTTGTTGTATTTATAAGGATAATTATTTCTATTTTGTTTGCTTCTGTACTTATCATATGATTTTTTCTTATTATACCTCTTCTTATAGTTCCTATAGGGTTTTTTATCTTCACATCCGAATACTAATCTTCTTTCAGTGAATCCACATATTTCTCTTAATCCTAGTTTTTTATCCTTTTTAACCTTCTGTTGTACCCTATATTCTTCACATTTTCTCATTAGATATCCTCTTAGTACTCTTATTCTTTCACCGAGAGTGTTCTCACGAGGTTCTAACTTATTATATTCCTTAGTTATTTCAGTATTATAAGGTTCTGGTAAATGATCATAATATAATTGTTGGTATATATGTCCTTCTTCGGGTAAGAATCTAGCTTCATAAAAGAATTTAGTGAAACTTATAGTATATTCTGGTAACCTATTAATTTTACAGCATTTCATATTATTTAGATTCATTATTATTTCTATTTTTCTTTCTATTAGAACTTGGTCTCTAGCTACTATCCAAGGTTCTCCTAAAAATTCTCTTTTTAATATCATATCAAATATTTGTAACATTGATTTCCAATCCGTTGCATACCTTAGTACTTCAGTTTTTAACTGATATTCTATAGATTCTATCCAATATGCTACCTTTCCAATTAACGTTTTTGAGATCAAGTTATAAGTATATTCTAACTCATCTGTATGAGTGGAGTTCATTAATGCTATATACATTCCTAAATTCCAATCAGTTATTCTCCTACTAATTTCTTGTTCTTCATATACATTATCTAAGTCTAAAAAGTATCCATTTAAGTTTACGCCTTGTGACATTGATCCTATAAATTCTTTAAATTCATTATGTTGTCCTATTGGTATGTGTTTTGGTATCGTGTTCCTATATCTTGTTATAACTTCCATATTATGGTCGGTTACTTCTTCTTCTGGGTAGTTATCCATCTCCTCATTTTTTATTTCTTCAGTTTCTATATCAGTATAATTTTCTTTATCTTCTTGGTCACTATTTGATTCTTGTTTTATTACTGCATTTACATTTTTCATTCTTTCTAAAGCTTCTATTATATTTTTATTTTCTATTTCTATTTCAGAATTTTCTTCATAATTACTGTTATATTCTTCTATTATATTCACTGTTTTTCCTAAATTATCTTGTTCCGATTCACTAGTACTTGTTTTATTATTTGTAGACACAGTACTAGAAACTTCACTTGTATTCTTTTTCCCTTTTAACTTATTTAATTGTTTTTTCAATATTTCTATTTCTTTTTTATTTTCTTCTGTTTTTTCATTTAATTCCTTTTTCGTTTGTCTTAAATCTCTTTTTACATCTTTTAGTTCCTTTTTAGTTTCTTTATATTTATTTTTATATTTTTTATATTTTTCTAACCATTCTTCATTAGTATTTAATCGTAATTTTTTATTCTCCGTTCTTATTTCTTCTACTTCTTCCTTTTGTTGTTCTAATTTTGACTTTAAATATTCTATCACAGTTGTATCAATCTTAAACTCAGTTTTGCTTTCACAATTTGTTTCCTTTTTTAATGGTTCATACTTATATTTTTCTCTTTCTAAAATTTCTTTTCCATGATTCTTTAAAAATGTTATCACGTTATATTCTTTTTGTTCTTTAGTTTCCATTAGAACTTTCCTTTTTTACTAAGTTGTCCCAAATTGTCTAATACCTTTCCTATTGGTTCAGATATATTAGGTTTCATTTTACTTATATCTATCATCATTGGCTCATTAACTCTTCTCCATGCATTTATGGCTTTTAATTCTGGCTTATTTGTAATTTCTTTTTCTGGTATAATTTTTTGTTTTCCTTCTTCTAATTTTATTAACTTGTCTAGTATCATTTTTAAAGTAGGTATTTCAGAATTATTCCATAAGCTTGTTAACTCTTCTCTTATTATTTGTCTCAAATTTTCTTGATTATCTTGTTTTTCTACCAATCTCATTATTGCATTTAGTTTTTCCTTAACTATTATTTCTTCCCATAAATTTTTTATAAATTCTGAGTCTGACATCTTATTATTTGTTGATTCGCTTCTTCCAACCATTTCCAACATCTATCCAATATTTACTAGTATTTTTACTCTGTTCTACTAATTTCTTAATATCATTTTCTAACTTTGTTTGTCTTTCCTTATATTCTAAATATTTTATTTGTGAATCTATTTCGCTTTCTAACATACTCTGTATCTTCTTTAACTTTTCTTTCTTATTCCTTAATTTTTCTTGTATATTCATAGTTTTTCTATAAATCTTTCTTTTCCTTGATCTACTATTTTTATTCCATTATTATTAATTTTATAATTTATCATTTTTAAGAAGTCGCTTCCTAATAATAATTCACTCGAACTATCATATTCTATTACTCCTATATTTATATTTTTTAGTTTATTTGCTTCCTTTTGTTTTAATTTGGATAATTCTCTTTTTATTAATCCATCCGTTATTAAATTTATTCTTGTTTTTCCATTTATTGTATCTATATCTATTATATTCTCATGTTTTTGGGCTATATACCTAACTTCCTTATTTCTTTCAAAATATGATGTCTTGAATATCTTTTTTATTGTTAACTCTTCTGTTTCACTTTGAATTTGATTATATATATCTGGTTTAAAACTTAGAGTTTGTGATGTTCCTCCTTCGTATTCATCCATTTGATAATACATATCTTGTTTTTCACTTATTTCTTCTAATGACATTTTATCCATCTATATTTTATCCAGTTATATTATTTGTTAAAATTATTCTTTTAAGTCCTTGTATTCTTAGTTTATCATTTCGAAATGTTATTATCATATTTCCAAGTTGTTGGTAAATTCTCATAATTTCTTCGTTATTCTCTCTTGTCCATATTATTTTATTTTTTCTTTCTAGTAATTTTTCTAGATCTCTTTCTAATTTTTCCTGATTTTTTATTAATTGCTTTAGTTTTCTATTATTTCTAGTTATTGCATTTGGATCTATCCAATTCATTTTTTAATTTTTTGTCTTAAATCGTCTATTAATTTATATTGTTCAGTTAATACTTCTTTTAAGTCTTTTATTTCGATTTCTAAATTAGTTTCTTTAATAAATTTTTCTCGCTTTAGTAAAAGTTTTTCTTCCTCTAGTCTCCTAATTTTTTCATCTCTTTCTTCTAACATTGTTTGTATCATAGCTATAATATCTAATTTTTCATTTATTATTTGCATGCTTATCTTACAACTTTCAATATGTTGATTTATTAGCCTGTTATATGTAGGTTCTTTATCAGCTATGTACTGAATTGATTGTATCCTTAAGTCTTCCATAAGTCAGATTAATTGTCTGTATAAAATTTTCTTACACATCTGTTGTGTTGCTTTGTTTTCTACCATAAATAAAATTAATAGAGTTGCTATTATTTTAGATTTATATCTTTTATTCCTTTCTCTATTTATTCTTGTCGGAGGTCTCATTTAATTATCAAATTTTATTTCCTTTTTACTATTCATTAGTTACTATTCACTGTCGGTTACTATTCACAGTGTACTATTCACAGCTACTTTTTTGCTACAGTGTTTTTACTATTTTGCTACAGTGTTTTTACTGTTCATCTCCCGCCTATTACTAGCTCTGATACCAATTTCTGGGTGTTTATATATGTTTAAAGATGGGTGTTTAAACCAAACAATTTCTGGGTGTTTATATATGTTTAAAGATCTACACAACCCTAAAGAGGGAAGGCGAGGGTAGGTTTCATATTAATTAATATGGTTATTTTTTGCATGTAATCAGCAATAGACAAAAACAAATTCATTATTTTAAATGAAATCATCTCTATAACCTCATACTAATTATACATCATAATCTTAGAAAACATTATTTTATAATGTTATCACATACAATCAGATTTGAATCAGAATTTTTACCTCTTACAATAGCTTTCTGGTCACCGGAAGTCTCAACTCACCCTTGCCCTGTTATCCACAACGCTCTCCAAGCTTCTTGGATATTCTTTGGCTGGATGCAGGAGTCCTCACACGGTCTCTTCCATATCGCTATTCGTCAAGATATTATTTTTCTGAACCAATTCTGATTGTATACAATACATATAAAATAATCTGTTTCTATTATTATGATATATTCCTAGCAGAGTTTATAGAGATTGAAGAAGTTTTAGCCAGACATATTGAGAGAGAGAGAATTGAACTTCAGAAATTTTCAGATATCCTTTCCATTTCATGTATAGATTTATTTATAGTAGTCTTTCTATATGGTTACAGATTACCGGGATAACCGGTTTCTTTTACATAATTACTAATAATTCAGGAATCTTTTCTTTTCTTTGTCTGCCATTTCTTCTTTTGTCATCTCTTCATATTTTCTTCATCTTTATCTTTTGTGTCTGCCATGATATCTTGCAGGATTTGTCGTCTTTTTCCAGGGAATCTGCTTTTTCTTTTCTTCTTTCTTTATCTTTGTCTGCCATGATATTTTTGGAATCTCCTGGTAATATAACTTTTTGGTTTTCACCATTCAATTTGCAATATTCTGGTGTATTACACCATTTTTGTATTATGCAAAGGGATCAGAATTCATCCCTTTGTCATCATTTCTTAGACTGATAATAGGTCTTTTTCGAGGACCTGTTATCCTTTGATAATATTCAGTAGTATGTTTTGCATGATTATATTTCAGGTTTTCTATTTTATCAAGCATCATTTCTAATGCATTAGTACCTGAATTTTGTATAATATTATCATAATATAAAGTTATTATACTTTCGGTGAAACCTCCACCATGGCTTTCAGAAATGATTATAGCTTTCCGAGCTCGTAGTATATCTTGTATTTTGGACCTGAGGGTAGCTAGTCCAATAGCTCGTTTTTCACATAACCATTCCTGGAATTTGTTGATATCACAAGGATTTGGTAATTTCAAGCTTTTGGTTTCTCCCACAATATCTGTCATATTCCTTCCCAGTTTAAATAGTTGACATATTATTATGGGTTTTCCAACTAGATCGGTTGATGCATCAAAAACTTGTATTCCGTATGAGCCTGCTCCCATTTCCCGTATCATAGCTTCCACGGATTTGACAATTATACTTGGTAGCTTTGATATACAATACATGGTTTCATTTGTTAAGATCTTGTCAACAAAACCATGTATAAACAGGTTATATACTATGTCAGGTTTTGCATTTTCACAACAAATGTATCTGGGATATTTTGTAGATTTTGTCAGTCTGCAAATATCAGGGTTAGATTTATAATCATAATATTTCATCATTTGCTCGTATGTTTTTACTGTGTCAGGTGAGTATTTCAGCTTATCACTCATTGATAAATTTGACAGAGTAGTTGATATGCTGGTTGAAGGTGATGGCATGGTTACAAGCTTTGATGAAAATGTCATAGGTTTTATTGTAGGGATTGCAACTGAAGCTTGTAGAGTTGTTTTGTCTTTTACAGCTTCCATAATTTGTTTCAGAAAATGTTGGTTCTCCTGAACCAGGGTTTCTATCTCCTTTTGGAGTTTGGTGATTTTTTCATTATTGGTTGATATATGAGATGTAACATCAGTGATATATTTCTCAAAATTTTCCATCTTTTGTTATCCTGCTAAGAACAACAAACAATTAAATTTTCCCTTTACAAAAACAAAATGCATGACATTCAATGGTATTTAATTTTCTGATAATTGATATTAATAATTCATCAATATTCCTTCTGTTAGGAGCGAAATAATAACCAATGTGTTTTTCTATTTCTAGAAATCCTTTATATGCTTCTTCTAGTTTTTCTGTGTTATTTTCATCTAATCCTTCGAGAGCAAAATTTTTTATAAATTCTACAGCTTCTGAAGTAGTAGTCCATATTATTAAAGATCCTGATTCGATTTTCCATGGTTGAGCTTGTCTTCTTGTATATTCTATTTTCATTGTTTATTTTCTCTGCTAAGATAGTCAGCTAACACATTTTTTGTTCCTGATATATTTTTTATTACAAAATCATAACAACAGAAAAAAGATTGCCATTTTCTTCTTTTATTTAATTCTGGTAATAATTCTATTTTATTAGTAATAAAAGCTTTCACTTGAGTATTATCTGTTCTTACTACAAATTTAACAGGTAACAAATGATAATGAAACTTTTTAATCCCATATTTTACAGCTAATAGTTCTTTTTCATTTATGTGGTAGTTTGATTCATTAGGTTTCCAAGTTCCTCCTGCATATCCACATATATGTGTATTTTCTTTATCTATGTCATCCTTCTCATATGCTATTAGGACTGCTCCCCATCCTATATCACTAGCATCAGTATATAATTCTAAATGATCTGTTTCTATGGGTATTCTATGTTTTGGTAAATCTTTCACCTTTTCCTTAAGAATTTTTATACAGTTTTCATGTTCTTTTGTCCATCCAAAAGGTTTATTTTTTGTTAGTTCCTGTAATGGTTTTCTTAATTTAGGTAAGTCTTTAATATGATCTGAGGCATAATTTATTATTCCTAAAAATTGTTGTACCTCTTTTTTATTTTCTAATTTGTCCTTAAAATTTACAATCTTTGTTACTATATGGTCTTGTAATTGTATACCTTCTTTATCTATTTTGTATCCTAAATATTCTATCTTATTCTTAAATATTTCAGATTTCTTTTCAGAAAGTAATATTCCATGCTGGTCTATTGTTTTTATAAATTGCTCTAAATGTTTTATATGCTCTTCTAAAGTTTCACTATATATTAATATATCGTCTACATATACTATACAAAAATCTTTTAATTTTCTAAAGATTTGGTCCATTCTTCGTTGAAATATTTGTGGCGCATTTTTTAATCCAAAGGGTAATACTATCCATTCATAATGTCCTTGCGGAGCACTAAAGGCTGTTAAAGACCTTGATTCTTTGGTTAATTTTATTTGCCAAAATCCACTTTTACAATCGAATTTACTAAACCATTTCTTATTTCCTAGTCTATTTATAAGATTTCTTTTGTATGGTAAGAAATATCCATCAAATATAGTTTTCTTATTTAATTCTCTATAGTCTATTACCATACGGGCTTTTCCCCTTTTTTGTTCATTATGTTTTCTTACAAGGAAAGCCGGGCTACTATGTGGACTTTTACTTTCTTGTATTAATTTTAGTTTTAATAATTCATTGATTTGATTATCAAATTCTTTTTGGTCTGAAGGGCTATACCTTATAGGTTTAGATCTTATTATATCATTAGGGTTTAATAATTTTATTTCAGCATATATTTTTTCCTTATCCCATAAACTCATAGGATTTTCTCCGAAGTTAGATTTTAATAAATTATTATATTTTTTGGTTAATTCTTGTAGATTATTATTTCTTTCTATTCTTAAATTGTTTATAGTATTTATAGTACTTATTGGCATAATTCTTTTTAATACTATCCACTTATTACACGGAGTTTGTAATGATAGGGAATTTGAAGTTACTATATGTGTTTTAAAATAATCTAAAAAGTTATTTCCTAATAATATAGATTGCTTCATCTTATTCTGATATACAATAGGTAAACTGAATAATGTTTTATTTAGCTTTATTCTCATGTTTTTTGCTATTACATCTAATTCCTTCTTTTGTTCATTAAATCCTGATACCCTAGTTCTATGTGTATTAGATTTTTCCCATCTATACGAAGCTAAAACTTCTTTTTTTTACTAGACATAGATCTGCTCCACTGTCTATAAATATTTTTTGTTTTAGGAATTTATATTTTTTATATTCTACATCTGCTTCTATGTATATTGCTACCATTCCTCCCAATTGCTTTCACTAGATGATTCATAATTTATAAAGTTTATTTCATTATCAGTTTCACTAATATAAAACTCTTCATATTCATACCATCTATTGTCATCTTCTTTAATTTGTTCTATTTCCATTATGAATTGTGATGTATTTATATATTTTACTTTCTTTTCTTTCAGTTTAGGACATTTATTAGCATAATGTCCTTTTTCATTACAATTCCAACATTTACATTCACTTATATCTTTCTTTTTAAAAGGTTTTCTTCTAAACTTTCTCTTATTTTTATATCTTCTCCTATTTTCTGGTGTATTTCTAAATTTCCTAAATCTTTTTCTCTTATATTTGTTGTATTTATAAGGATAATTATTTCTATTTTGTTTGCTTCTGTACTTATCATATGATTTTTTCTTATTATACCTCTTCTTATAGTTCCTATAGGGTTTTTTATCTTCACATCCGAATACTAATCTTCTTTCAGTGAATCCACATATTTCTCTTAATCCTAGTTTTTTATCCTTTTTAACCTTCTGTTGTACCCTATATTCTTCACATTTTCTCATTAGATATCCTCTTAGTACTCTTATTCTTTCACCGAGAGTGTTCTCACGAGGTTCTAACTTATTATATTCCTTAGTTATTTCAGTATTATAAGGTTCTGGTAAATGATCATAATATAATTGTTGGTATATATGTCCTTCTTCGGGTAAGAATCTAGCTTCATAAAAGAATTTAGTGAAACTTATAGTATATTCTGGTAACCTATTAATTTTACAGCATTTCATATTATTTAGATTCATTATTATTTCTATTTTTCTTTCTATTAGAACTTGGTCTCTAGCTACTATCCAAGGTTCTCCTAAAAATTCTCTTTTTAATATCATATCAAATATTTGTAACATTGATTTCCAATCCGTTGCATACCTTAGTACTTCAGTTTTTAACTGATATTCTATAGATTCTATCCAATATGCTACCTTTCCAATTAACGTTTTTGAGATCAAGTTATAAGTATATTCTAACTCATCTGTATGAGTGGAGTTCATTAATGCTATATACATTCCTAAATTCCAATCAGTTATTCTCCTACTAATTTCTTGTTCTTCATATACATTATCTAAGTCTAAAAAGTATCCATTTAAGTTTACGCCTTGTGACATTGATCCTATAAATTCTTTAAATTCATTATGTTGTCCTATTGGTATGTGTTTTGGTATCGTGTTCCTATATCTTGTTATAACTTCCATATTATGGTCGGTTACTTCTTCTTCTGGGTAGTTATCCATCTCCTCATTTTTTATTTCTTCAGTTTCTATATCAGTATAATTTTCTTTATCTTCTTGGTCACTATTTGATTCTTGTTTTATTACTGCATTTACATTTTTCATTCTTTCTAAAGCTTCTATTATATTTTTATTTTCTATTTCTATTTCAGAATTTTCTTCATAATTACTGTTATATTCTTCTATTATATTCACTGTTTTTCCTAAATTATCTTGTTCCGATTCACTAGTACTTGTTTTATTATTTGTAGACACAGTACTAGAAACTTCACTTGTATTCTTTTTCCCTTTTAACTTATTTAATTGTTTTTTCAATATTTCTATTTCTTTTTTATTTTCTTCTGTTTTTTCATTTAATTCCTTTTTCGTTTGTCTTAAATCTCTTTTTACATCTTTTAGTTCCTTTTTAGTTTCTTTATATTTATTTTTATATTTTTTATATTTTTCTAACCATTCTTCATTAGTATTTAATCGTAATTTTTTATTCTCCGTTCTTATTTCTTCTACTTCTTCCTTTTGTTGTTCTAATTTTGACTTTAAATATTCTATCACAGTTGTATCAATCTTAAACTCAGTTTTGCTTTCACAATTTGTTTCCTTTTTTAATGGTTCATACTTATATTTTTCTCTTTCTAAAATTTCTTTTCCATGATTCTTTAAAAATGTTATCACGTTATATTCTTTTTGTTCTTTAGTTTCCATTAGAACTTTCCTTTTTTACTAAGTTGTCCCAAATTGTCTAATACCTTTCCTATTGGTTCAGATATATTAGGTTTCATTTTACTTATATCTATCATCATTGGCTCATTAACTCTTCTCCATGCATTTATGGCTTTTAATTCTGGCTTATTTGTAATTTCTTTTTCTGGTATAATTTTTTGTTTTCCTTCTTCTAATTTTATTAACTTGTCTAGTATCATTTTTAAAGTAGGTATTTCAGAATTATTCCATAAGCTTGTTAACTCTTCTCTTATTATTTGTCTCAAATTTTCTTGATTATCTTGTTTTTCTACCAATCTCATTATTGCATTTAGTTTTTCCTTAACTATTATTTCTTCCCATAAATTTTTTATAAATTCTGAGTCTGACATCTTATTATTTGTTGATTCGCTTCTTCCAACCATTTCCAACATCTATCCAATATTTACTAGTATTTTTACTCTGTTCTACTAATTTCTTAATATCATTTTCTAACTTTGTTTGTCTTTCCTTATATTCTAAATATTTTATTTGTGAATCTATTTCGCTTTCTAACATACTCTGTATCTTCTTTAACTTTTCTTTCTTATTCCTTAATTTTTCTTGTATATTCATAGTTTTTCTATAAATCTTTCTTTTCCTTGATCTACTATTTTTATTCCATTATTATTAATTTTATAATTTATCATTTTTAAGAAGTCGCTTCCTAATAATAATTCACTCGAACTATCATATTCTATTACTCCTATATTTATATTATATTCCAAGTCTAATATCTTAAACTTTAAATTAGTACATTTAGTAATAAATATTTCTCTATCATTTTCTGCATATCTGTAAGTCTGAGGTTCTATCCACTTACAATTTTCTTCATTTACCTTGCTTATATGAATAAAACTTTTGGTAGCTCCTGTATTAATTTCTGCTATACAGTCTCTTGTTATTGTTTCGTCAAATATTATTATTTTTATTTTCAAACTATCAGTATCTATTTTTATTAAATCTATCTTTCTACTCGTCATACTCATTGATCTAATTAATCTTATAGGATTTTGTTCTTTTCTAAAACTTAATCTAGATCCTTCTAATATTGGTTTAATTCTCTGTCTTGGAATCATTTGTCTATTACTAAAATCTATTGTAATTTCTTCTGGGATTGTTATTTGAGATTCTTCTTTATGCTCAATTTTTTCTAATATATCATTATATAACTTTGGTACTATTATTCCTAATTCCGTTTGTTTCTTCACATGATGGTTTCCAGTCATAGCATAAACCATTTTGGTTTCTATACTAATAACTTTACTTCCTTTTTGCATTTTTATTCCATCTAACTTATAGTATAATGTTAAAGATCTTTCTTTATTTTCATCCCTTAGGGATATACTGAAATCGGGTTGTATTATAAATTTTAATTTCTGATATATCAAGTTTCCTTTTATTACTGCTATTAATGAATCTTGTATATTTCCTATTATTCTATCATCCAATACATATATCTGTATAGGGGTATCGATATTTTTCTGAAAATATGCTTTTATTGTAAATTCTATTGCTCCAAAATATATATTTTTTAGTTTATTTGCTTCCTTTTGTTTTAATTTGGATAATTCTCTTTTTATTAATCCATCCGTTATTAAATTTATTCTTGTTTTTCCATTTATTGTATCTATATCTATTATATTCTCATGTTTTTGGGCTATATACCTAACTTCCTTATTTCTTTCAAAATATGATGTCTTGAATATCTTTTTTATTGTTAACTCTTCTGTTTCACTTTGAATTTGATTATATATATCTGGTTTAAAACTTAGAGTTTGTGATGTTCCTCCTTCGTATTCATCCATTTGATAATACATATCTTGTTTTTCACTTATTTCTTCTAATGACATTTTATCCATCTATATTTTATCCAGTTATATTATTTGTTAAAATTATTCTTTTAAGTCCTTGTATTCTTAGTTTATCATTTCGAAATGTTATTATCATATTTCCAAGTTGTTGGTAAATTCTCATAATTTCTTCGTTATTCTCTCTTGTCCATATTATTTTATTTTTTCTTTCTAGTAATTTTTCTAGATCTCTTTCTAATTTTTCCTGATTTTTTATTAATTGCTTTAGTTTTCTATTATTTCTAGTTATTGCATTTGGATCTATCCAATTCATTTTTTAATTTTTTGTCTTAAATCGTCTATTAATTTATATTGTTCAGTTAATACTTCTTTTAAGTCTTTTATTTCGATTTCTAAATTAGTTTCTTTAATAAATTTTTCTCGCTTTAGTAAAAGTTTTTCTTCCTCTAGTCTCCTAATTTTTTCATCTCTTTCTTCTAACATTGTTTGTATCATAGCTATAATATCTAATTTTTCATTTATTATTTGCATGCTTATCTTACAACTTTCAATATGTTGATTTATTAGCCTGTTATATGTAGGTTCTTTATCAGCTATGTACTGAATTGATTGTATCCTTAAGTCTTCCATAAGTCAGATTAATTGTCTGTATAAAATTTTCTTACACATCTGTTGTGTTGCTTTGTTTTCTACCATAAATAAAATTAATAGAGTTGCTATTATTTTAGATTTATATCTTTTATTCCTTTCTCTATTTATTCTTGTCGGAGGTCTCATTTAATTATCAAATTTTATTTCCTTTTTACTATTCATTAGTTACTATTCACTGTCGGTTACTATTCACAGTGTACTATTCACAGCTACTTTTTTGCTACAGTGTTTTTACTATTTTGCTACAGTGTTTATACTGTTCATCTCCCGCCTATTACTAGCTCTGATACCAATTTCTGGGTGTTTATATATGTTTAAAGATGGGTGTTTAAACCAAACAATTTCTGGGTGTTTATATATGTTTAAAGATCTACACAACCCTAAAGAGGGAAGGCGAGGGTAGGTTTCATATTAATTAATATGGTTATTTTTTGCATGTAATCAGCAATAGACAAAAACAAATTCATTATTTTAAATGAAATCATCTCTATAACCTCATACTAATTATACATCATAATCTTAGAAAACATTATTTTATAATGTTATCACATACAATCAGATTTGAATCAGAATTTTTACCTCTTACAATAGCTTTCTGGTCACCGGAAGTCTCAACTCACCCTTGCCCTGTTATCCACAACGCTCTCCAAGCTTCTTGGATATTCAGTACATAGCTGATAAAGAACCTACATATAACAGGCTAATAAATCAACATATTGAAAGTTGTAAGATAAGCATGCAAATAATAAATGAAAAATTAGATATTATAGCTATGATACAAACAATGTTAGAAGAAAGAGATGAAAAAATTAGGAGACTAGAGGAAGAAAAACTTTTACTAAAGCGAGAAAAATTTATTAAAGAAACTAATTTAGAAATCGAAATAAAAGACTTAAAAGAAGTATTAACTGAACAATATAAATTAATAGACGATTTAAGACAAAAAATTAAAAAATGAATTGGATAGATCCAAATGCAATAACTAGAAATAATAGAAAACTAAAGCAATTAATAAAAAATCAGGAAAAATTAGAAAGAGATCTAGAAAAATTACTAGAAAGAAAAAATAAAATAATATGGACAAGAGAGAATAACGAAGAAATTATGAGAATTTACCAACAACTTGGAAATATGATAATAACATTTCGAAATGATAAACTAAGAATACAAGGACTTAAAAGAATAATTTTAACAAATAATATAACTGGATAAAATATAGATGGATAAAATGTCATTAGAAGAAATAAGTGAAAAACAAGATATGTATTATCAAATGGATGAATACGAAGGAGGAACATCACAAACTCTAAGTTTTAAACCAGATATATATAATCAAATTCAAAGTGAAACAGAAGAGTTAACAATAAAAAAGATATTCAAGACATCATATTTTGAAAGAAATAAGGAAGTTAGGTATATAGCCCAAAAACATGAGAATATAATAGATATAGATACAATAAATGGAAAAACAAGAATAAATTTAATAACGGATGGATTAATAAAAAGAGAATTATCCAAATTAAAACAAAAGGAAGCAAATAAACTAAAAAATATATATTTTGGAGCAATAGAATTTACAATAAAAGCATATTTTCAGAAAAATATCGATACCCCTATACAGATATATGTATTGGATGATAGAATAATAGGAAATATACAAGATTCATTAATAGCAGTAATAAAAGGAAACTTGATATATCAGAAATTAAAATTTATAATACAACCCGATTTCAGTATATCCCTAAGGGATGAAAATAAAGAAAGATCTTTAACATTATACTATAAGTTAGATGGAATAAAAATGCAAAAAGGAAGTAAAGTTATTAGTATAGAAACCAAAATGGTTTATGCTATGACTGGAAACCATCATGTGAAGAAACAAACGGAATTAGGAATAATAGTACCAAAGTTATATAATGATATATTAGAAAAAATTGAGCATAAAGAAGAATCTCAAATAACAATCCCAGAAGAAATTACAATAGATTTTAGTAATAGACAAATGATTCCAAGACAGAGAATTAAACCAATATTAGAAGGATCTAGATTAAGTTTTAGAAAAGAACAAAATCCTATAAGATTAATTAGATCAATGAGTATGACGAGTAGAAAGATAGATTTAATAAAAATAGATACTGATAGTTTGAAAATAAAAATAATAATATTTGACGAAACAATAACAAGAGACTGTATAGCAGAAATTAATACAGGAGCTACCAAAAGTTTTATTCATATAAGCAAGGTAAATGAAGAAAATTGTAAGTGGATAGAACCTCAGACTTACAGATATGCAGAAAATGATAGAGAAATATTTATTACTAAATGTACTAATTTAAAGTTTAAGATATTAGACTTGGAATATAATATAAATATAGGAGTAATAGAATATGATAGTTCGAGTGAATTATTATTAGGAAGCGACTTCTTAAAAATGATAAATTATAAAATTAATAATAATGGAATAAAAATAGTAGATCAAGGAAAAGAAAGATTTATAGAAAAACTATGAATATACAAGAAAAATTAAGGAATAAGAAAGAAAAGTTAAAGAAGATACAGAGTATGTTAGAAAGCGAAATAGATTCACAAATAAAATATTTAGAATATAAGGAAAGACAAACAAAGTTAGAAAATGATATTAAGAAATTAGTAGAACAGAGTAAAAATACTAGTAAATATTGGATAGATGTTGGAAATGGTTGGAAGAAGCGAATCAACAAATAATAAGATGTCAGACTCAGAATTTATAAAAAATTTATGGGAAGAAATAATAGTTAAGGAAAAACTAAATGCAATAATGAGATTGGTAGAAAAACAAGATAATCAAGAAAATTTGAGACAAATAATAAGAGAAGAGTTAACAAGCTTATGGAATAATTCTGAAATACCTACTTTAAAAATGATACTAGACAAGTTAATAAAATTAGAAGAAGGAAAACAAAAAATTATACCAGAAAAAGAAATTACAAATAAGCCAGAATTAAAAGCCATAAATGCATGGAGAAGAGTTAATGAGCCAATGATGATAGATATAAGTAAAATGAAACCTAATATATCTGAACCAATAGGAAAGGTATTAGACAATTTGGGACAACTTAGTAAAAAAGGAAAGTTCTAATGGAAACTAAAGAACAAAAAGAATATAACGTGATAACATTTTTAAAGAATCATGGAAAAGAAATTTTAGAAAGAGAAAAATATAAGTATGAACCATTAAAAAAGGAAACAAATTGTGAAAGCAAAACTGAGTTTAAGATTGATACAACTGTGATAGAATATTTAAAGTCAAAATTAGAACAACAAAAGGAAGAAGTAGAAGAAATAAGAACGGAGAATAAAAAATTACGATTAAATACTAATGAAGAATGGTTAGAAAAATATAAAAAATATAAAAATAAATATAAAGAAACTAAAAAGGAACTAAAAGATGTAAAAAGAGATTTAAGACAAACGAAAAAGGAATTAAATGAAAAAACAGAAGAAAATAAAAAAGAAATAGAAATATTGAAAAAACAATTAAATAAGTTAAAAGGGAAAAAGAATACAAGTGAAGTTTCTAGTACTGTGTCTACAAATAATAAAACAAGTACTAGTGAATCGGAACAAGATAATTTAGGAAAAACAGTGAATATAATAGAAGAATATAACAGTAATTATGAAGAAAATTCTGAAATAGAAATAGAAAATAAAAATATAATAGAAGCTTTAGAAAGAATGAAAAATGTAAATGCAGTAATAAAACAAGAATCAAATAGTGACCAAGAAGATAAAGAAAATTATACTGATATAGAAACTGAAGAAATAAAAAATGAGGAGATGGATAACTACCCAGAAGAAGAAGTAACCGACCATAATATGGAAGTTATAACAAGATATAGGAACACGATACCAAAACACATACCAATAGGACAACATAATGAATTTAAAGAATTTATAGGATCAATGTCACAAGGCGTAAACTTAAATGGATACTTTTTAGACTTAGATAATGTATATGAAGAACAAGAAATTAGTAGGAGAATAACTGATTGGAATTTAGGAATGTATATAGCATTAATGAACTCCACTCATACAGATGAGTTAGAATATACTTATAACTTGATCTCAAAAACGTTAATTGGAAAGGTAGCATATTGGATAGAATCTATAGAATATCAGTTAAAAACTGAAGTACTAAGGTATGCAACGGATTGGAAATCAATGTTACAAATATTTGATATGATATTAAAAAGAGAATTTTTAGGAGAACCTTGGATAGTAGCTAGAGACCAAGTTCTAATAGAAAGAAAAATAGAAATAATAATGAATCTAAATAATATGAAATGCTGTAAAATTAATAGGTTACCAGAATATACTATAAGTTTCACTAAATTCTTTTATGAAGCTAGATTCTTACCCGAAGAAGGACATATATACCAACAATTATATTATGATCATTTACCAGAACCTTATAATACTGAAATAACTAAGGAATATAATAAGTTAGAACCTCGTGAGAACACTCTCGGTGAAAGAATAAGAGTACTAAGAGGATATCTAATGAGAAAATGTGAAGAATATAGGGTACAACAGAAGGTTAAAAAGGATAAAAAACTAGGATTAAGAGAAATATGTGGATTCACTGAAAGAAGATTAGTATTCGGATGTGAAGATAAAAAACCCTATAGGAACTATAAGAAGAGGTATAATAAGAAAAAATCATATGATAAGTACAGAAGCAAACAAAATAGAAATAATTATCCTTATAAATACAACAAATATAAGAGAAAAAGATTTAGGAAATTTAGAAATACACCAGAAAATAGGAGAAGATATAAAAATAAGAGAAAGTTTAGAAGAAAACCTTTTAAAAAGAAAGATATAAGTGAATGTAAATGTTGGAATTGTAATGAAAAAGGACATTATGCTAATAAATGTCCTAAACTGAAAGAAAAGAAAGTAAAATATATAAATACATCACAATTCATAATGGAAATAGAACAAATTAAAGAAGATGACAATAGATGGTATGAATATGAAGAGTTTTATATTAGTGAAACTGATAATGAAATAAACTTTATAAATTATGAATCATCTAGTGAAAGCAATTGGGAGGAATGGTAGCAATATACATAGAAGCAGATGTAGAATATAAAAAATATAAATTCCTAAAACAAAAAATATTTATAGACAGTGGAGCAGATCTATGTCTAGTAAAAAAAGAAGTTTTAGCTTCGTATAGATGGGAAAAATCTAATACACATAGAACTAGGGTATCAGGATTTAATGAACAAAAGAAGGAATTAGATGTAATAGCAAAAAACATGAGAATAAAGCTAAATAAAACATTATTCAGTTTACCTATTGTATATCAGAATAAGATGAAGCAATCTATATTATTAGGAAATAACTTTTTAGATTATTTTAAAACACATATAGTAACTTCAAATTCCCTATCATTACAAACTCCGTGTAATAAGTGGATAGTATTAAAAAGAATTATGCCAATAAGTACTATAAATACTATAAACAATTTAAGAATAGAAAGAAATAATAATCTACAAGAATTAACCAAAAAATATAATAATTTATTAAAATCTAACTTCGGAGAAAATCCTATGAGTTTATGGGATAAGGAAAAAATATATGCTGAAATAAAATTATTAAACCCTAATGATATAATAAGATCTAAACCTATAAGGTATAGCCCTTCAGACCAAAAAGAATTTGATAATCAAATCAATGAATTATTAAAACTAAAATTAATACAAGAAAGTAAAAGTCCACATAGTAGCCCGGCTTTCCTTGTAAGAAAACATAATGAACAAAAAAGGGGAAAAGCCCGTATGGTAATAGACTATAGAGAATTAAATAAGAAAACTATATTTGATGGATATTTCTTACCATACAAAAGAAATCTTATAAATAGACTAGGAAATAAGAAATGGTTTAGTAAATTCGATTGTAAAAGTGGATTTTGGCAAATAAAATTAACCAAAGAATCAAGGTCTTTAACAGCCTTTAGTGCTCCGCAAGGACATTATGAATGGATAGTATTACCCTTTGGATTAAAAAATGCGCCACAAATATTTCAACGAAGAATGGACCAAATCTTTAGAAAATTAAAAGATTTTTGTATAGTATATGTAGACGATATATTAATATATAGTGAAACTTTAGAAGAGCATATAAAACATTTAGAGCAATTTATAAAAACAATAGACCAGCATGGAATATTACTTTCTGAAAAGAAATCTGAAATATTTAAGAATAAGATAGAATATTTAGGATACAAAATAGATAAAGAAGGTATACAATTACAAGACCATATAGTAACAAAGATTGTAAATTTTAAGGACAAATTAGAAAATAAAAAAGAGGTACAACAATTTTTAGGAATAATAAATTATGCCTCAGATCATATTAAAGACTTACCTAAATTAAGAAAACCATTACAGGAACTAACAAAAAATAAACCTTTTGGATGGACAAAAGAACATGAAAACTGTATAAAAATTCTTAAGGAAAAGGTGAAAGATTTACCAAAACATAGAATACCCATAGAAACAGATCATTTAGAATTATATACTGATGCTAGTGATATAGGATGGGGAGCAGTCCTAATAGCATATGAGAAGGATGACATAGATAAAGAAAATACACATATATGTGGATATGCAGGAGGAACTTGGAAACCTAATGAATCAAACTACCACATAAATGAAAAAGAACTATTAGCTGTAAAATATGGGATTAAAAAGTTTCATTATCATTTGTTACCTGTTAAATTTGTAGTAAGAACAGATAATACTCAAGTGAAAGCTTTTATTACTAATAAAATAGAATTATTACCAGAATTAAATAAAAGAAGAAAATGGCAATCTTTTTTCTGTTGTTATGATTTTGTAATAAAAAATATATCAGGAACAAAAAATGTGTTAGCTGACTATCTTAGCAGAGAAAATAAACAATGAAAATAGAATATACAAGAAGACAAGCTCAACCATGGAAAATCGAATCAGGATCTTTAATAATATGGACTACTACTTCAGAAGCTGTAGAATTTATAAAAAATTTTGCTCTCGAAGGATTAGATGAAAATAACACAGAAAAACTAGAAGAAGCATATAAAGGATTTCTAGAAATAGAAAAACACATTGGTTATTATTTCGCTCCTAACAGAAGGAATATTGATGAATTATTAATATCAATTATCAGAAAATTAAATACCATTGAATGTCATGCATTTTGTTTTTGTAAAGGGAAAATTTAATTGTTTGTTGTTCTTAGCAGGATAACAAAAGATGGAAAATTTTGAGAAATATATCACTGATGTTACATCTCATATATCAACCAATAATGAAAAAATCACCAAACTCCAAAAGGAGATAGAAACCCTGGTTCAGGAGAACCAACATTTTCTGAAACAAATTATGGAAGCTGTAAAAGACAAAACAACTCTACAAGCTTCAGTTGCAATCCCTACAATAAAACCTATGACATTTTCATCAAAGCTTGTAACCATGCCATCACCTTCAACCAGCATATCAACTACTCTGTCAAATTTATCAATGAGTGATAAGCTGAAATACTCACCTGACACAGTAAAAACATACGAGCAAATGATGAAATATTATGATTATAAATCTAACCCTGATATTTGCAGACTGACAAAATCTACAAAATATCCCAGATACATTTGTTGTGAAAATGCAAAACCTGACATAGTATATAACCTGTTTATACATGGTTTTGTTGACAAGATCTTAACAAATGAAACCATGTATTGTATATCAAAGCTACCAAGTATAATTGTCAAATCCGTGGAAGCTATGATACGGGAAATGGGAGCAGGCTCATACGGAATACAAGTTTTTGATGCATCAACCGATCTAGTTGGAAAACCCATAATAATATGTCAACTATTTAAACTGGGAAGGAATATGACAGATATTGTGGGAGAAACCAAAAGCTTGAAATTACCAAATCCTTGTGATATCAACAAATTCCAGGAATGGTTATGTGAAAAACGAGCTATTGGACTAGCTACCCTCAGGTCCAAAATACAAGATATACTACGAGCTCGGAAAGCTATAATCATTTCTGAAAGCCATGGTGGAGGTTTCACCGAAAGTATAATAACTTTATATTATGATAATATTATACAAAATTCAGGTACTAATGCATTAGAAATGATGCTTGATAAAATAGAAAACCTGAAATATAATCATGCAAAACATACTACTGAATATTATCAAAGGATAACAGGTCCTCGAAAAAGACCTATTATCAGTCTAAGAAATGATGACAAAGGGATGAATTCTGATCCCTTTGCATAATACAAAAATGGTGTAATACACCAGAATATTGCAAATTGAATGGTGAAAACCAAAAAGTTATATTACCAGGAGATTCCAAAAATATCATGGCAGACAAAGATAAAGAAAGAAGAAAAGAAAAAGCAGATTCCCTGGAAAAAGACGACAAATCCTGCAAGATATCATGGCAGACACAAAAGATAAAGATGAAGAAAATATGAAGAGATGACAAAAGAAGAAATGGCAGACAAAGAAAAGAAAAGATTCCTGAATTATTAGTAATTATGTAAAAGAAACCGGTTATCCCGGTAATCTGTAACCATATAGAAAGACTACTATAAATAAATCTATACATGAAATGGAAAGGATATCTGAAAATTTCTGAAGTTCAATTCTCTCTCTCTCAATATGTCTGGCTAAAACTTCTTCAATCTCTATAAACTCTGCTAGGAATATATCATAATAATAGAAATAGATTATTTTATATGTATTGTATACAATCAGAATTGGTTCAGAAAAATAATATCTTGACGAATAGCGATATGGAAGAGACCGTGTGAGGACTCCTGCATCCAGCCAAAGAATATCCAAGAAGCTTGGAGAGCGTTGTGGATAACAGGGCAAGGGTGAGTTGAGACTTCCGGTGACCAGAAAGCTATTGTAAGAGGTAAAAATTCTGATTCAAATCTGATTGTATGTGATAACATTATAAAATAATGTTTTCTAAGATTATGATGTATAATTAGTATGAGGTTATAGAGATGATTTCATTTAAAATAATGAATTTGTTTTTGTCTATTGCTGATTACATGCAAAAAATAACCATATTAATTAATATGAAACCTACCCTCGCCTTCCCTCTTTAGGGTTGTGTAGATCTTTAAACATATATAAACATTTCTGGGTGTTTATATATGTTTAAAGATGGGTGTTTAAACCAAACAATTTCTGGGTGTTTATATATGTTTAAAGATCTACACAACCCTAAAGAGGGAAGGCGAGGGTAGGTTTCATATTAATTAATATGGTTATTTTTTGCATGTAATCAGCAATAGACAAAAACAAATTCATTATTTTAAATGAAATCATCTCTATAACCTCATACTAATTATACATCATAATCTTAGAAAACATTATTTTATAATGTTATCACATACAATCAGATTTGAATCAGAATTTTTACCTCTTACAATAGCTTTCTGGTCACCGGAAGTCTCAACTCACCCTTGCCCTGTTATCCACAACGCTCTCCAAGCTTCTTGGATATTCTTTGGCTGGATGCAGGAGTCCTCACACGGTCTCTTCCATATCGCTATTCGTCAAGATATTATTTTTCTGAACCAATTCTGATTGTATACAATACATATAAAATAATCTGTTTCTATTATTATGATATATTCCTAGCAGAGTTTATAGAGATTGAAGAAGTTTTAGCCAGACATATTGAGAGAGAGAGAATTGAACTTCAGAAATTTTCAGATATCCTTTCCATTTCATGTATAGATTTATTTATAGTAGTCTTTCTATATGGTTACAGATTACCGGGATAACCGGTTTCTTTTACATAATTACTAATAATTCAGGAATCTTTTCTTTTCTTTGTCTGCCATTTCTTCTTTTGTCATCTCTTCATATTTTCTTCATCTTTATCTTTTGTGTCTGCCATGATATCTTGCAGGATTTGTCGTCTTTTTCCAGGGAATCTGCTTTTTCTTTTCTTCTTTCTTTATCTTTGTCTGCCATGATATTTTTGGAATCTCCTGGTAATATAACTTTTTGGTTTTCACCATTCAATTTGCAATATTCTGGTGTATTACACCATTTTTGTATTATGCAAAGGGATCAGAATTCATCCCTTTGTCATCATTTCTTAGACTGATAATAGGTCTTTTTCGAGGACCTGTTATCCTTTGATAATATTCAGTAGTATGTTTTGCATGATTATATTTCAGGTTTTCTATTTTATCAAGCATCATTTCTAATGCATTAGTACCTGAATTTTGTATAATATTATCATAATATAAAGTTATTATACTTTCGGTGAAACCTCCACCATGGCTTTCAGAAATGATTATAGCTTTCCGAGCTCGTAGTATATCTTGTATTTTGGACCTGAGGGTAGCTAGTCCAATAGCTCGTTTTTCACATAACCATTCCTGGAATTTGTTGATATCACAAGGATTTGGTAATTTCAAGCTTTTGGTTTCTCCCACAATATCTGTCATATTCCTTCCCAGTTTAAATAGTTGACATATTATTATGGGTTTTCCAACTAGATCGGTTGATGCATCAAAAACTTGTATTCCGTATGAGCCTGCTCCCATTTCCCGTATCATAGCTTCCACGGATTTGACAATTATACTTGGTAGCTTTGATATACAATACATGGTTTCATTTGTTAAGATCTTGTCAACAAAACCATGTATAAACAGGTTATATACTATGTCAGGTTTTGCATTTTCACAACAAATGTATCTGGGATATTTTGTAGATTTTGTCAGTCTGCAAATATCAGGGTTAGATTTATAATCATAATATTTCATCATTTGCTCGTATGTTTTTACTGTGTCAGGTGAGTATTTCAGCTTATCACTCATTGATAAATTTGACAGAGTAGTTGATATGCTGGTTGAAGGTGATGGCATGGTTACAAGCTTTGATGAAAATGTCATAGGTTTTATTGTAGGGATTGCAACTGAAGCTTGTAGAGTTGTTTTGTCTTTTACAGCTTCCATAATTTGTTTCAGAAAATGTTGGTTCTCCTGAACCAGGGTTTCTATCTCCTTTTGGAGTTTGGTGATTTTTTCATTATTGGTTGATATATGAGATGTAACATCAGTGATATATTTCTCAAAATTTTCCATCTTTTGTTATCCTGCTAAGAACAACAAACAATTAAATTTTCCCTTTACAAAAACAAAATGCATGACATTCAATGGTATTTAATTTTCTGATAATTGATATTAATAATTCATCAATATTCCTTCTGTTAGGAGCGAAATAATAACCAATGTGTTTTTCTATTTCTAGAAATCCTTTATATGCTTCTTCTAGTTTTTCTGTGTTATTTTCATCTAATCCTTCGAGAGCAAAATTTTTTATAAATTCTACAGCTTCTGAAGTAGTAGTCCATATTATTAAAGATCCTGATTCGATTTTCCATGGTTGAGCTTGTCTTCTTGTATATTCTATTTTCATTGTTTATTTTCTCTGCTAAGATAGTCAGCTAACACATTTTTTGTTCCTGATATATTTTTTATTACAAAATCATAACAACAGAAAAAAGATTGCCATTTTCTTCTTTTATTTAATTCTGGTAATAATTCTATTTTATTAGTAATAAAAGCTTTCACTTGAGTATTATCTGTTCTTACTACAAATTTAACAGGTAACAAATGATAATGAAACTTTTTAATCCCATATTTTACAGCTAATAGTTCTTTTTCATTTATGTGGTAGTTTGATTCATTAGGTTTCCAAGTTCCTCCTGCATATCCACATATATGTGTATTTTCTTTATCTATGTCATCCTTCTCATATGCTATTAGGACTGCTCCCCATCCTATATCACTAGCATCAGTATATAATTCTAAATGATCTGTTTCTATGGGTATTCTATGTTTTGGTAAATCTTTCACCTTTTCCTTAAGAATTTTATACAGTTTTCATGTTCTTTTGTCCATCCAAAAGGTTTATTTTTTGTTAGTTCCTGTAATGGTTTTCTTAATTTAGGTAAGTCTTTAATATGATCTGAGGCATAATTTATTATTCCTAAAAATTGTTGTACCTCTTTTTTATTTTCTAATTTGTCCTTAAAATTTACAATCTTTGTTACTATATGGTCTTGTAATTGTATACCTTCTTTATCTATTTTGTATCCTAAATATTCTATCTTATTCTTAAATATTTCAGATTTCTTTTCAGAAAGTAATATTCCATGCTGGTCTATTGTTTTTATAAATTGCTCTAAATGTTTTATATGCTCTTCTAAAGTTTCACTATATATTAATATATCGTCTACATATACTATACAAAAATCTTTTAATTTTCTAAAGATTTGGTCCATTCTTCGTTGAAATATTTGTGGCGCATTTTTTAATCCAAAGGGTAATACTATCCATTCATAATGTCCTTGCGGAGCACTAAAGGCTGTTAAAGACCTTGATTCTTTGGTTAATTTTATTTGCCAAAATCCACTTTTACAATCGAATTTACTAAACCATTTCTTATTTCCTAGTCTATTTATAAGATTTCTTTTGTATGGTAAGAAATATCCATCAAATATAGTTTTCTTATTTAATTCTCTATAGTCTATTACCATACGGGCTTTTCCCCTTTTTTGTTCATTATGTTTTCTTACAAGGAAAGCCGGGCTACTATGTGGACTTTTACTTTCTTGTATTAATTTTAGTTTAATAATTCATTGATTTGATTATCAAATTCTTTTTGGTCTGAAGGGCTATACCTTATAGGTTTAGATCTTATTATATCATTAGGGTTTAATAATTTTATTTCAGCATATATTTTTTCCTTATCCCATAAACTCATAGGATTTTCTCCGAAGTTAGATTTTAATAAATTATTATATTTTTTGGTTAATTCTTGTAGATTATTATTTCTTTCTATTCTTAAATTGTTATAGTATTTATAGTAACTTATTGGCATAATTCTTTTTAATACTATCCACTTATTACACGGAGTTTGTAATGATAGGGAATTTGAAGTTACTATATGTGTTTTTAAAATAATCTAAAAAGTTATTTCCTAATAATATAGATTGCTTCATCTTATTCTGATATACAATAGGTAAACTGAATAATGTTTTATTTAGCTTTATTCTCATGTTTTTTGCTATTACATCTAATTCCTTCTTTTGTTCATTAAATCCTGATACCCTAGTTCTATGTGTATTAGATTTTTCCCATCTATACGAAGCTAAAACTTCTTTTTTACTAGACATAGATCTGCTCCACTGTCTATAAATATTTTTTGTTTTAGGAATTTATATTTTTTATATTCTACATCTGCTTCTATGTATATTGCTACCATTCCTCCCAATTGCTTTCACTAGATGATTCATAATTTATAAAGTTTATTTCATTATCAGTTTCACTAATATAAAACTCTTCATATTCATACCATCTATTGTCATCTTCTTTAATTTGTTCTATTTCCATTATGAATTGTGATGTATTTATATATTTTACTTTCTTTTCTTTCAGTTTAGGACATTTATTAGCATAATGTCCTTTTCATTACAATTCCAACATTTACATTCACTTATATCTTTCTTTTTAAAGGTTTTCTTCTAAACTTTCTCTTATTTTTATATCTTCTCCTATTTTCTGGTGTATTTCTAAATTTCCTAAATCTTTTTCTCTTATATTTTGTTGTATTTATAAGGATAATTATTTCTATTTTGTTTGCTTCTGTACTTATCATATGATTTTTTCTTATTATACCTCTTCTTAAGTTCCTATAGGGTTTTTTATCTTCACATCCGAATACTAATCTTCTTTCAGTGAATCCACATATTTCTCTTAATCCTAGTTTTTTATCCTTTTGTTTAACCTTCTGTTGTACCCTATATTCTTCACATTTTCTCATTAGATATCCTCTTAGTACTCTTATCTTTCACCGAGAGTGTTCTCACGAGGTTCTAACTTATTATATTCCTTAGTTATTTCAGTATTATAAGGTTCTGGTAAATGATCATAATATAATTGTTGTATATATGTCCTTCTTCGGGTAAGAATCTAGCTTCATAAAAGAATTTAGTGAAAACTTATAGTATATTCTGGTAAACCTATTAATTTTACAGCATTTCATATTATTTAGATTCATTATTATTTCTATTTTTCTTTCTATTAGAACTTGGTCTCTAGCTACTATCCAAGTTCTCCTAAAAATTCTCTTTTTAATACTATCAAATATTTGTAACATGATTTCCAATCCGTTGCATACCTTAGTACTTCAGTTTTTAACTGATATTCTATAGATTCTATCCAATATGCTACCTTTCAATTAACGTTTTTTGAGATCAAGTTATAAGTATATTCTAACTCATCTGTATGAGTGAGTTCATTAATGCTATATACATTCCTAAATTCCAATCAGTATTCTCCTACTAAGTTCTGTTCTCATATACATTATCTAAGTCTAAAAGTATCCATTTAGTTTACGCCTTGTGACATTGATCCTATAAATTCTTTAAATTCATTATGTTGTCCTATGGTATGTTTGGTATCGTGTTCCTATATCTTGTTTAACTTCCATATTATGGTCGGTTACTTCTTCTTCTGGGTAGTTCCATCTCCTCATTTTTTATT